>NC_090646.1:515622297-515956566 GCF_040937935.1 Hyperolius riggenbachi | reverse complement strand
TCTTATATGTTACAGCCAAAACCAGAAATCGGCCAATTCTAGAATTGGCCGACCGTTCTCTAGAACCGGCCGATTTGACGTCGGACAAAGTCCAAAATGCTGGGAATTTCTGACATTGGCCGGCCAGTTCTACAACGGCCAAAGTCGGTCGGCCAAAACGCACAATCCCAGAACATTCCGGGTCCTGTCCAGCACCATGAATGGCACTCGGAAATTCCTCTCTGCTCTGAAAGATACAGCATAATAATCTCTTTTAAAGAAAAGCATTTCTTAGTTAGAACTGATACAAATCCTGCAATAAATCTGCAGTGTGTCTACATCCTGCTTTCTTGGGAGCAGACATATTGTTAAAATCCTGTGCTTTTAAATTAGCTGCTCTGCTGTGGCAGTCAGGTGACACAGGGGAGAGATCAAATTACAGTGGTGATTAGTCACAGATGAGGGGGGGATGCATGGCTGGGGGGTGCTTTGCTGGGCGCTTTGCATGGCTGGAGGGAGGGGGGGGGGGCTTTGCTGGGCGGTTTGCATGGCTTGGGGGGGGGGGGGGGGAATGGCTGGGTGCCAGGGGCGTATCTGGGTATAATTGCGCCTATGGCAAACACTGAAATGTGCGCCCCCCCCCTCCCCAGACATTAGACTATGACCATGGTACGGATTAGATTGTAAGCTCCTTTGAGGACAGTCAGTGACATGTTTATGTACGCTGTAATGTGCTGCAGAAGAGGTCAGTGCTGTATAAATACATAATATAGTAGGGCATTAGACTGGCTATGGTAGGGATTAGATGGTGAGCTCCTCTGAGGACAGGCAGTGACATGACTATGTACTCTGTAAAGTAGATTGTCAGTGTTATCTAAAAACACATAATAATAATAATAATAATATAGTAGGACATTAGACTACGACTACGGTAGTATTTGATTGCCAGCTCCTCTGAGGACAGTCAGGGACATGACTAAGTACTCTGTAAAGTGCTGCAGATGAGGACATTAGTTTAGGAAATTGGACCATTTGTGGCGCCTTTAAAGAAAGATTTTAAGAGAATGTAATGTTGCCAGTTACTTCCTGGGGCCTTTTCTAGCCTCCAGAAGTCCTTCTGGTCCCTGGTTGTCATTCCGCCCTGCTCCATTCAGCCACTCTGCCCCTCCGAAAGCTGTATGCGCGGCCCTGTGGTCTCCTCCAGCGCGCTCCCATGGCCGGGAGCATTATGCGCTTGCGCTGTAGACAAAATTGCTACTGCGCAGCCATAGAAACAGAACACTCCCAGCCATGGGAGCGTGATCGAAGAGGCGGGGCAGGGCATGTGTCATGGCCAGTGACTGGTGGACTCTGCCAGCTTTTGGAGGGGGACAGAGGTTGATCCGAGCAGTGCGGAATGACACTGAGGGCACATGACCTCAAGGGGCTGGAAGAAGCCCCAGTAAGATAAACTAGCCAGATTTATTTCACTTAAAAGTCCTAAGGGAGAAACATTAGGTAGAAAGAGGAGGGGGAAGGATAAGAGAAGCAGAGAGAGGGCGAGTGAGATGGGAAAATGGAGGAGATTGAGACCTGAGAAAGGCAAAGGGTGGAACAAAAGAGGGCAAAAAAAGACAGGAGGTAAAACCCACTAGGGAGAAGAAGGGTGAGAGATATAGTGGTAGAGAAACAGGAGGGACAGACTGGGAGTTTAGTCTTCACTAGTCCTGTTTGTTAGGGACATGTCACACCACCAACATGCTTCAATGAGCAGGGCAGAGACATGAAAGCACGTTGTGAGTGAGTGAGAACAGAACAGGCAAGGCAAGTAATTCTCTTATCTAAATTGTTGGCAGCTGCCCCTCTCTCTGCTTCGGGAACTTTACATACTTGGGCTACCAGCACTATCAGCTTCATCACACTTGCAGTAGGGAGACACCGATCTTCTCATTCAGCCCAGTGCTGCAGGTCTCCCATCTGAATTTGCTAATTATGGCTTCATTTAGATGAGATCCCTCTCTGACAGTCTCTGACAGAGTAAGTACTCACTCGCTGCCTGTCTGTGTCATTCCAGCCGCTGCAGCTACACAGACTCTTGTTCTCCTCTCCTCTCCAGCCCCCATCAGCCCCAGCGGCAGCAGCAGGGCTCCATGCAGCCAATCAGGAGGGGGATGCGAGTCAACACTGGGAGCCGATAACTAAGCAGCAGGAAGTTGAATGGGACGCAGCATTAAGTCTCTCCTACTGTACGTTGCTCGCTGCATGCTAAATCCTCACCAAGCGAATGAACCAGGAGGTGCTTGGATCTGGGAGGGAGCGTTGAAGTGCTCCATTTATGCGCCCCCCTAGGAGGTGAGTGACAAAGGGCGCCTATAGCAGGAGCCCCATGTGCACCCCTCTAGATCCGCCTCTGCTGGGTGCTTTGCATGGCCTGGGGGGGGGGGGGTTTGCTGGGCACTTTGCATGGCTGGAGGGAGATTTGCTGGGCACTATGCATGGCTGTGGGGGGGGGGGGGCAGGAGCTGGATTTGCTGGGTGCTTTGCATGATGGGGGGGGGGATTTGCTGTGCGTTTTGCATGGCTGGGGGGGATATGCTGGACTCCTTGCATAGCTGGGGGGCTTTGCTAGGCACTTTCATGGCTAGGGTAGTTTTGCATGGCTAGGGGTGGCTTTTCTGGGTGCTTTGCATGGCTGGAGGCATTTGCTGTGCGCTTTGCATGGCCTGGGGGGGGGAGGGGCAGCCTGCGCTATTTCTCTCGTCGGAGAGAAGCAGAGCAGCGCGCGCGCTACCTGCCCTGACCCATACACTTCACATGCGGAAGTGAGCAATGACGTCACTTCAGCATGGAAATGTATGTGTCTTGCGGGTCGTGTGTGCGCTGCTCTGCCTCTCTTTGCCTCTCCAGTCCGGTCGTCTTGATGTGAGGTCTGAGTAGTGCAGGCAGCGGGGTAGAGGTGAGCAGGACTTCGGGACTTGGCCGGCCACACTTAGCCAGAACGCATTCTGGCCGGCTAAAGCCCGCAGGGAAGGTTTATTTCTTACATTGGCCGCATCAGCCGGCCACTTCTAGATTTAACCGGCCAGAACCCGAAGTGGCCAGACTTGGGGTTCTGGCGTAACATATACAATTAATTCAATTCTCAAGAGGTAGCGCTCACAGTTTGCATATACTATCCACTTAAATCCAGTCATAAAACAACATCTAGTATATTATATCCTAAAAATGCCAATTGCACTCTCCGCATAGACAGTTCAGCAACAGCCAGTGTGAACCAGTCTTCTCAATTCCACTTGCACCACTATTTCAACAAACAGCAATCCTTCCTTTTCCTTAGGTAGTTCAATGGTCACTTCCCTCCTATATGAACAGACCACCACCACACCCTTGTGTGGTTCACTCACCCACAATTTCTGGCCTAATCTAGGGGTCTGAAGGCCTTGGGACCGTTCCTGGGTCGTCCCGCACCACTCAGGCAGTCTTTAGGTCCCTCTTCTTATTCTAATACTTGTCACTGGTCCACTTATGATGATCAACCTCAATAAAAATAGCGCACATAACTTGATACTGATTAAAAGTTTTATTACAATAAAATCGTTTTGCACTCACATGTCCCAAATCGTATATAAGACGTAGAGTTTTACAGAACGGGCTCCCCCCGTATGTTGGTCGTCTGGCAGGTTTCCATATCCAGGCTCAATCACGTCACCTCTGCCGCGCGTTCGGTCGGTGCATGTGGTCCCGAGTAGTGTCGTCTCGGCTGCCAGGGTACCGTCCGCTGACACGCTAAACTCGCTTCCACATCAAGCTCTGCCCTATCGATTTTGTCACCATGTGACTCATCAGGAGCATCAGCTATTTATTTATTTTTTTAAACAATACATTTTCCTATTTTTTTTAAATCCTCCCTCCCCCCGCCAGCCATTCAGCGTGATCGGCTTACAGCAGATCACTTTTCTGCCGCCCAGGCCGTGTCACACAGCGGTTTCGCCGTCTAACAGTCCCTAGCGGTGATCGCCGCTGGGAGGCTGATGATGGAGCAGAGCTCCGTCATTCAAACGGGGATTGGCATGCGCGATCCCCTGCAGTCTCCAAACCGAGCACTTCACACTAAAGGGCTGTGTATCGTGCAGTGAATCTGAATAGCCTTAAAGAGAACCCGAGGTGTGTTCAAAGAATGTTATCTGCATACAGAGGCTGGATCTTCCTATACAGCCCAGCCTCTGTTGCTATCCCAAACCCCACTAAGGTCCCCCTGCACTCTGCAGATAATATTCTTCAAACCTACCTTGGGTTCTCTTTAAGGTGGACCTGAACTCTTGCTCAGGACAGAAGGAGAACATAGAGAAATGCACCCTGAATGTGTTTAGAGAGTTTAGCCTGTTCAATTTCCTTCATTTGTGTCTAATCACAAATTGTAATTTGATCCTCCCCGTGTCACATAACTGCCTATGGCAGACAAGCAGATAAGCCCATTTGAAAGCACAGACTGTAAACAATGGTGGCCATACACTGGTCGATGTGCCATTAGATCGACCAGCTGACAGATCCCTATCTGATCAGAGAGGGATCGTATGGCTGCCTTTACTGCAAACAGATTGTGAATCGATTTCAGCCTGAAACCGATTCACCATCTGCTGAGCTGCTCCTGCCCCTGTCCCCCCCCCCCCCCCCCCCCCCCCCGTATACATTACCTGATGCTGGCTCCCGGGCATCTTCTCCGCATTGCATGGCTCTGTTCCGGCTCCATTAGGGCGCTTCCTGTGTTACTCCGTGACCAGGAAGTTCAAATAGAGCGCCCTCTATTTGAACTTCCTGGTCACTTCAGTGACACAGGAAGCGCCGGGATGGATGGAGCCGGAACAGAGCCGTGCAATGCGGAGAAGACGCCCGGGAGCCAGCCTCAGGTAATGTATACTTGATCGGATCGGCCGCCGCTAGCACGCGCACTTTACCCGCGGGCGATCAAGGGTAATTTCCCGCACGCGCGATCGACGGCCGATCCGATTTCGGGAGGAAAATTGGATCGGCGGCTGCGTTTACCGCGAACGATTGGCAGCAGATTCGATCCCAGGATCGAATCTGCTGTCGAAACGGCCGGGAATCGAGCCAGTGTATGGCCTGCTTAAGTCTTCTTCCATGAATCAGGAAGTAGAAACTGTGCAAATGTATTTTAGGACTTGTATCAGCTGTAACAAATACATGTTTTTTGTTTAAAGGTTATTATGCTGCTGTGTATCTTTTAAGCTGGGATTACATGATACGTTTTTTTGTAAGAATCGTTCCGATAGAGGCCTTCGATGATAAAATTCCGACATGTCCGATCTACCGCTCGATTCGTTTCCGATCGATTTCTTATAGAAGTCATTGGAAAAAAGATAAGAAAAACGAGTGGAAGATAAGAGAAAATCGAATGGCTAATAGATTGCGCGCCGAATCGAACGCAAAAAACGTATCGTATAATCCCAGCGTCAGAGCAGAGAGGAGTTCTGAGTTCAGGTCCACTTTAAATGGAACCAGAGGTGAGAGGGATATGGAGGCTGCCTTATTCATTTCCTTGTAAACAATGCCAGTTGCCTGGCAGCCCTGTTTGATCTTCTGGCATAAGTAGTGTCTGAGTCAAAACAAGCATATGGCGAATCCAGTAAAACCTGAGTCAGCTTAGTCAGGGTACCTGATCTGCTGCATGCTTGTTCAGGGTCTGTGTCTAAAAGTATTAGAGACACAGGATCCGGAGGACTGCCAGGCAACTGGTATTGTTTAAAAGGAAATATGGTAGTATCCATATCTCTCTCACCTCGGGTTCCCTTTAAAGAGAATCTGTATTGTTAAAATCGCACAAAAGTAAACATACCAGTGTGTTAGGGGACATCTCCTATTCCCCTCTGTCACAATTTCGCCGCTCCTCGCCGCATTAAAAGTGGTTAAAAACAGTTTTAAAAAGTTTGTTTATAAACAAACAAAATGGCCACCAAAACAGGAAGTAGGTTGATGTACAGTATGTCCACACATAGAAAATACATTCATACACAAGCAGGCTGTATACAGCCTTCCTTTTGAATCTCAAGAGATCATTTGTGTGTTTCTTTCTCCCTGCAGTTCTCATGCACTGAAGTTTCATGCTGCTCTTTTTTCTCCTGCAAACAGCTTTGCCTTTGTCTGTAATTCCTCAGTATGTGAAAGCCCAGCCAGCTCAGAGGACGATTTATCCAGCTTGTAAAAGATAAGAGAGAAGCTGCTCTAATCTAAATAATACACAGGCAGTGTGCATAGAGGGGCCTGGAAGGGAGAATTCATAGCAGAACCACAACACTGAAGAACTTGGCAGCCTTCCAGACACAGGCTGACAAGTCTGACAAGGGAAAGATACATTGATTTATTACAGAGACTGTGATAGCAGAAAGTGCTGCAGTAAGCCAGAACACATTAGAATAGCGTTTGGAACTTGTAGGATGATAAAAAACAGGATGCAATTTTTGTTACGGAGTCTCTTTAAAGCGGACCTGAACTCTGAACTGCATCTCATATCTAAAAGACAAGCATCAGCATGATACATTTGAAGAAAAACATTTATTTGTTACAGCTGATACAAATCCTGCAATAAATCTGCAGCTTGTCTACTTCCTGCTTTCATGGAAGCAGACATATTGTAACATACTGTGTTTACAAATGAGCTCTCTGCCGCGGCAGTCAGCTGATACAGCTAAGGTATCAAATTACAACTTGTGATTAGACACAGATGAGGTGATATCAGACTGGCTAAACATACATACAGGGTGCATTTCTATATGTTTTCCTTCTGTCCAGTGCAAGAGTTCAGGTCCACTTTAAAAAATAGGCTTGTCCTCCTGTCAACAATGATGATCAATTTCTCCCATTCTTAACCTACCCATTTTATTGACTCTGAACAGCAGTTATTATGTATTAGTCAGACAAGCATGTGAGTTATTGACATTAGCATACACAGTGGTCCATTTCAAGATTTAAAGTGTTCTGAAAGTCAGCATTTTTACTTTGCTCTAAAAGATTCCTCACAGCTTGAAAGATACTACCTCAGAGTTTTTTTTTTAGCAAAACATCACTGAAATGGTTAAACAAAGCACTTTGTCCTGCTATTCAGCTTCAAATCTGCATCCAAACTGGAGATAACAGTATCTTTGTTTACAATCCAATGTTGATACAATGTGTGTAAACACAGTGTTACAAGTGAAAAGTAGCTCTCTGTGAAGCTCTCTGTGCTTCAGGTACACACACAGTTCAGAAAAGCTAATTGGAAATTGTTAATATATAATAAAAAACAGTTTAACCACTTGAGGACCGCAGTGTTAACCCTCCTAAAGACCAGGCCCTTTTTCATGATATTGGCCACTGCAGTTTTAAGGCCAAGCTGCAGGGCCGTACAACTCAGCACACAAGTGATTTCCTCCCCCCCTTTCTCCCCACCAACAAAGCTCTCTGTTGGTGGGGTCTGATCGCTCTCCGCCCCCCTCCCCCCCACCAAGTTTTGTTTTTTTTTAATTAATATTTATTTGATTATTTTTAACATTTCTTTCTTTCTCCTTCCCACCCCCCCCCCCCCGCTCCTTCCCTCCCTCCCTCGCCAGCCAATCAGCGTGATCTGCTGTCATAGGCTTCAGCCTATGACAACGGATCATTTCCGCACTGGCAGAGGAGACAGCTGTGTCACACGACTGTCCCCGGTATAGCGCTACTGCAGATCGCAGCGCTGTGCAAAGTAATTAGATGGCGAAACACCGTCTAACAGTCTCCCGAGCGCTTGGAGACTGAAGGTGCCTTCCAAGCAGGAGATGCGCTCGCAGCCTGTGCGCGATCTCCTGCTAGCCCCATAAACAGCCGTTCACGCCAGTTGGCATGGAGCGGTCCTGGGGCTGCCGCACTGCTCACGCCAATTGGTGTGGAGCAGTCGGCAAGTAGTTAAATAAAATGCAATGCCAGCTTTCAGGGCAAGATAAACTACACTTTGGAAACTTGTAATTTGTAAACAGACAATATTACTTATGCACAAAAGCAAATATGGTAACTGTATGAGTAATAAAAAGTAGGAAAACACATTTTTATTGAATGTTATGTTGGAGTTTCAGATCACTTTAAGTAGATGGAATGATTAACCTTAAAAAGCTTTTGCTGGTGGTAACTTTAAAGGACAATCTTTAGCTACATTCTCTTAAAGGAACACTGTAGGGGGGTCGGGGGAAAATGAGTTGAAGTTACCCGGGGCTTCTAATGGTCCCCCACAGACATCCTGTGCCTGCGCAGCTATTCTCCAATGCTCCGGCCCCGCCTCCGGTTCACTTCTGGAATTTCAGTCTTTAAAGTCTGAAAACCTCTGCGCCTGCGTTGCTGTGTCCTCACTCCCGCTGATGGCACCAGGAGCATACTGCGCAGGCCCAGTATGGTCTGTGCCTGCGCCCTGCGCTCCTGGTGACATCAGGGGAAGCGAGGACACGGCAACGCAGGCGCAGTGATTTTCAGACTTTAAAGTCTGAAATTCCAGAAGTGAACCGGAGGCGGGGCCGGAGCATCGGTGAGTGGCTGCGCCAACACAGGATGTCTGTGGGGGACCATTAGAAGCCCCGGGTAACTTCAACTCATTTTCCCCCGACCCCCCTACAGTATCCCTTTAAGTAGACAAGTTCATCTAAACCGATTATTCATTATTACTTTAGGTGACTGTTCAATGTCTGCCACTCCACCAGCAATCTGCCATGCTGGATCTGATTTGCCAAATGTAAATGTAGTTTCAGTCAGTAGTTTGAGGGAGACATATCCAAATTATTCTTTCCCCTCCCCTTTCTATACATTTTGTTGTCTAAACAATTTTTAATGATCACTTACATTGTGTACATAGTTTTTTTTATGTTATGTTAGTTGTATATTAACCACTTCATGTAAAATGGACCTTTTTAAACTTCCTATTTGTGCAGCATTCGTGCAAATCGGACCGTTATATAAACATCCATTCTGCTGAAGTGCACACGGCCACGGGAGCAGGTATGCACAGGCAAGCATTTTAACCCTTCAGCCTATGGCATGAAGTGGTTAAACAAAGAAAAAAAATCAAAAACAATGCAGAGGTTGCAAAATCTCAACTTTCCCCATGCAGGAGCAATAACAAAAAAAAGCATATTTTTTCTTGAGAACATCATCCAATGAAACTTTATTGTTCCGTTTTAATTGCCAGCAGTGGTAACATCTGTATGACATAGACGTGTTCATGCTATGCCTGTATTGGGTTGCTCAGGTGCTCTGGTTTTCTTCCATAACTAAAAGCTTATGTGGTGGCTCAGCCATGCCTGAGCAATGATTAAATCATGACAAAGAGACAGATCCGGCTGAGGTGCATTTCTCTGAGGTCCTCTAACCACAGCATGCTCATTTGGAAATGGAATTTACCTACATCGTAAAATGCTATTCAATGTGTATTTAATACATTCCACTATGTAAATAGCAGGGGGTAGATATGTAAGGCTGCAGTTTTTACAGAATTTCACAGGAAAGCCCCTGAGAATTCAGTGCTGTGATTACCGTAAATGTTGGAGGTAACAAATATGTGATTTTTTTAATGCATTTCAGTAAAACAATATGTAAACTCGTTCAGCTCTGAAGCTAAATCCGACTGTGAAATTCAGTGAGAACGTCCTGTGAATTCTCAGAAAACAGCCTACAGCTTAATGATTGGAAAATTTCTGTGAACTTGTGCGTTATTGCACTGAGTGGTCAGCTTTCTAAACCTGATTGTTTATAACGGCACCATCAGGATACTGAATGTAATGCTGGGAACTCACCATGCAATTTCCCATCTGAACGACGGGTAATCTGACAGGAAGTTGTAGCGTGTGTACATGTCCAAACTGCTTCCAATTGATAAAGGGATCAATTTTCCAATAATAATTTCCCAAAAACGATCCCTTCCTTGATCGGAAACAGATCGGAGATATTGGAAATATTCGCCCGATTGCCGCCGATCGAACGGGAAATTGAATCCTGTGTTCCCAGCATAAAAGGAAAGAAATAAAAAACCTGTAGGAGACCCAAATGTGAGGCATATACTCCAAGCAACAGAAGAACAAACCAAGTTAAAAAAAATACAAAACTATTTATTATATCAAAAAATCACCAAAGACAAATACATATAAATAATTTATGGTAGCTGGTCAAAAATTACCACAACACACACATGCCCATGCACTCATTCACACCAAGCCTCTATATCTTCAATACAAAAAACCTTGAATCTGGGATAAAAGATAGAATAGTTCATGCAAAAAGATCCCTAGTTAGAAAAACAGACCTATGCAATTCCTATTATATGTCTCGATGTCCGTGTCCACCAAAGGCTGGACGAAACAGCGCTTTAAAGGGGAACTGAAGAGAGAGGTATATGGAGGCTGTCCTGTTTATTTCCTTTTAGACAATACCAGTTGCCTGGCAGCCCTGCTGATCCTCTGCCTCTAATACTATTAGCTATAGCCCCTGAACAAGCATGCAGCAGATCAGGTGTTTCAGTGGTTCAGACTTATAAGTCTGATCTGACAAGACTAGCTGCATGCTTGTTTCTGGTTTTAATCAGATACTAGTGCAGAGAAATAGACCAGCAGGGCCGCCAGGTAACTGGTATTGATTAAAAGGAAATAAACATGACAGCCTCCATATACCTCTCTCTTCAGTTCCCCTTTAAGTACCACCAGGCAAGAAAAGCTCATATACAGTTCATTGATGCAGCCAGAAAGCAGGAGATATGCAGTCACAATTTTGAGTACCACCAGGCAAAAAAATGCTTATATACAGTTCATTGATGCAGCAGGAGAGCAGGCTATATACGGCCACAAGATCAAAGTTTATAGCAAATCATGCTCCATTAGATGAGTTTGATGGACCTCCGAGCAAGCTTGTAAGCAAGATCCAAGCTTGGATAGAAAGCAAAGAGCGGCAGACACTGCATGCAATGGAAGCAAACAGCATTAGATACACATGAAGGCATACAGTACCATTGGTGTCTTGCCTGCTCTGCATGATATAGGTCCATCACAGGAGATCAGTGGAAAAAGTCCATATACCTGTGTCCAGAAATAGCCGCAGGAATGGATCCAATGAGACTTAATGCCGGTGGTGAGATAGAAAGTCCAAGCCACAGGGGACACAGCTGGGGCAGGAGGCTGGGTGAGCGCTATGCAAAAGCGCAGAGGGCAGGTGCGGTGGGAGTCGAGGACCAGACCATCAGACACCAGATCACGCTGGCCTTAAAAGGAAAAAAGTAAAATAGTGGTGCTGGGTAAATGCAGAGAAAATTAGTCCTTGAGGGCTCGTTTCCACTGTAGCGGTACGGAATCGCCTGGATTCCACCGCAGAAGAAATCGCATGCAGGTGCGTTTTTTTACGCGTTATTTTACGTGATTACGCATGCGATTTCGCATAGGTTAGGCTATGTGCGTTTTTAACCATGTCACTGCCTGTGTTAATTTACATTGGTTCCTATGCGGAATCGCATGCGTAATCGCGTAAAATAACGCGTAAAAAACGCATGCGATTTCCCTATTAAATACATTAGCGGCGATTCGCATGCATTCCACTAGCAGGCGAATTCGTTGGCTCTTTTGTGCGTTTTTTCACCGCTCATAAAAACGCACCACGCAAACGCTACAGTGGAAACAGGTCCATTCACTTGCATTACATGTGCGAATCTGCATGCGTTGGACGCATGCAGATTCGCGATAGTGGAAACGAGCCCTCAATGTTCCTTCTTGAAGGCATTAGGAGAAATAGATGCATTTATATTTGCATTTAATGACCTTTTATCAGCTGTTTGTTTCTTCTCTTATAATATAAATTATACATTCACTGTGTATTGCAGCAAAGCGTGAATTGATGTTAACACCTATGGAAGTTAAATACAGCCCCAAGCGCTCTCCAAGTGAGAACCTGTCTCCAGGGTTGAGTCAGCTATTATGTGATGAGGAGAACACAATGACCAGGTATGCATTTTAATCTGTCTAATTACTTGTCTAATTGTATCATGCTGGCTATTAACCACTTAAACCTATCTGGACGGATATCTCCTACCAGATAGGCTTCACTGCTGCAGCTGCCTGGTGTGCGTGATTTCGTGTGCTCCCGCCGCCTTCTGTTAGCCCGGAGATCAATGAATGGGAACAAAGTGTCCATTCATTGATCTAAGTCCCCGTAAGAAAGACCGACACAGTCAACGAGACTGCTCCTTTTTCACAAATCCACTTCTGTCCCATTCACTCAGTACTTCTGCTTTCCGGAGGAACTTTCTGCATGCAGAAGTGAGGTGCGAGGGCATCTTGTGGCTAAATAGTAAAATTACATCTGAAAATAAAAATTTCCAGATTACATTTTTTTACTTTTAAAATGAGCCCCTTACCTCCCACACTCCCTAATAGGTACACATGATTTTTTTTTGTATATATATATATATATATATATATATATATATATATATATATATATATATATATATATATATATATATTAAAAATTACATAGTTACCTTATGGACTGAACTTTTTTAACATGTGTGTAGTAAAGTGTATTACTGTTATTTTTTTAATGATAGGCTTGTAATAAGTGATGGTCGCAAAACTGAAAAAATGCACCTTTATTTCCAAATAAAATATTGTTGCCATACATTGTGATAGATACATAATTTAAACGGTGTAATAACTGGGACAAATGGGAAAATAAAATACTTGGGTTTTAATTAGCAGTAGCATGTATTATTTTAAAACTATAATGGCCAAAAACTGAGAGATAATGAATGTTTTCAATTTTTTCTTAATCTTCCTGTTAAAATGGATTTAGAATAAAATAATTCTTAGCAAAATATACCACCCGAAGAAAGCCTAATTGGTGGCGGAAAAAACAAGATATAGTTCATTTAATTGTGATAAGTAGTGATAAAGTTATTGGCGAATGAATGGGAGGTGAAAGTTGCTCAGATGCATAAAGTGAAACGACACTGAAGGCTGAAGTGGTTAATGGTGGCCACACACAACCTTGTACTGGTCCAGCTTTAACACTGCTGGTAAGTTTAGGGAGTTAGGCCCCTTTTACACTTAAAGCGGATCCAAGATGAAAAACTAACTATAACAAGTAACTTGTCTATATGTCTTATCTAAAGTTTAGATAGTTTACACAGCAAATCTAGCTGCAAACAGCTTCAATAGAATATGATCATTTCTTCCTGTGATACAATGACAGCAGCCATGTTGTTTGTAAACATTACACAGAGGCAGGCTTATCTGCGTCTTAAGCACTCAGCCTGTGAAAAAAACCTGATTTTTGAATGAATACTAGCTTTTAAGGGGCCCATACACCTAACGATTTTCTCGCCAATATACAGCAGATTCGATCACTATGATCGAATCTGCTGTGAAGTCATTGCGCATACGCTGACAGAACGATCGATTTCCACCCGAAATCAATGATTCCCATCGAGCCGTCCGTGCGGAAGATTTTGCTCGATCGCCGGCGGGTCGGGAGTGCGTTGATAGCGGCGTTCAAATGCCCGACGACCGACGCTAGCTGCAATACATTACCTGCTCTGGTCGGCTCGACTCGCCCGGTCTCCGCTGTCTTCTTCTCCGCGCTGGTCTCCGGGTCCGGCTGGCTTCACTGAACCCCCTGTCCTGGCAGGAAGTTTAAACAGTAGAGCGCCCTCTACTGTTTAAACTTCCCCCGACAGGAAGTTCAGTGAAGCCACCAGCCGGAGAAGAAGACAGCGGAGACCGGGGGAGTCGCGCCGGCCGGAGCAGGTAATGTATAGCAGGGGGAGCAGCGGCAGCTTCACAGATTGTGATCGGTTTCATGCTGAAATCGATTCACAATCTGTTTGCAGTAAAGGCAGCCATATGATCCCTCTCTGATCAGATTCAATCAGAGAGGGATCTATCTGTTGGTCGATCGACCAGTGTATAGCTTCCTTTACTCATGATCGCATGCCTAACTTTGAGAAGACATGGTATCCATGGGTGTAATACGGATTTATAATACATGACCTACTGGTACTTTGTCTGCGGTTTCTAGGGTCCTGTTTGTTTTGTTTTGTTGAACATCTTTTTAAAGTTTCAACATGGAATCACCTCCCTTTCGACTTCAAAATCTATTTTTTTTATGTATCATTATTTACACTCTGGCAACATTGCCTGATATTGTATGCAACTTTTGTACGATACACTATATTTACCAATTATTTTGTACGCTCCCACATATTCTTGGTTTCCTTAACGATCTTTAATAAAAATTGTTGAAACTTAACATGGTTAATATTAACAATATACTACTGTATATATATGAAAACCAAGCTATACATTCCCCTTTTAGAGACAAGAGACAATGAATCCCCTTGTTTTTCGCTATTGCTGTGACTTCTGTCCTAACACTGATCACACAGTTCTATTTCTCTGCTTGTAGGTTTGATGTTGCTTGGGCTGATTCCTCCAGAAGTCCCAGAAAGCGGCTTCAGTTCACGTCTTTAGATGACCCAGAAGGTGAAAAAAATGAATATCTAAATTATTACTTATTTATATAGCACCAACATCTTCAGTGGTGCTTTACATATAAACGTTTTCCCAAAAAAATGTACAAACAAGCAATATAGATTATAGTTGTATTGCACATCCTGTGCTTAGTATACATAAATGGGTCAGTCAGCAAATACAGCCGGACCAAGATACAATAGGAGGGAGTGCTCCACATATACTGTACAAGCTTATTATATAAAGGGATAAGTGTGTGTGTTTGGTGGAGGGGTGAGGGGGGAAGTGTTGGTAAGGCTTAAAGTAAACCTGAGAGTTATATAGGTCGAGAGAAGCCTTTGGATAATCCTCTGAACATATCTGACAGGAGCTTGTTGGATATGTTCAAGTGGCTACGCTCCATATCGTGTATGAACACGGCCTTACTGAGACTGTGCTAGTACAGGCAAGTCTGCGCGGTAAGCCAAAGCCACTCATTCATGCAGGCACATTACAGCTGTGCTAGTTTTTTGTTCCCCAAATGGCAAGTAACTTCCCACCAGGCTTTCCAAAAGGTTATACAAATATGAACATTCTACATGCAATTTTTGTTCCTGTCACCGTCCTTCAGGTCAGATTAACGTGACAGTAAATGGGACAATACATTAATTGCAATACTAAGTCGGTTGTGTATGCCCTTACTTGCTCGAATTGTAATGTACACTATGTAGATTGCACAACCCGCCCTTTGCGGCAGAGGATCTTTGAGGATTACTATGGTGCCTCATGGAAAACCGACAGTATTACTAATGTCACAAAACACTGGGATATGTATCGCAAATTGCTTTTACAAGAAGCCTTTCAGATTCTACAATTAGGTACTCATGTCCCGGGGAGTTTGAATGCCAGGTTGGATCTGAATTTTATTGATATCCTTTTAGATCCAGTCGTTATTTCTGTGAATAAATAAATAGTTTGTAGAGTTTTTTTTTATATCCTTATGTCTATTGTATGAGTAGCAGCAAGGTAAAGAGCAGTATGCTTTTACCTTGCTTCACTGAGCTTTTCTGGGAGATACGCCTTAGGGGTGTGTTTTAATGTTTATATACCTTGTGTGATGTCGGTCTTTTAGGGCTATGATTAAAGGGGAACTGAAGAGAGAGGTATATGGCGGCTGTCATGTTTATTTCCTTTTAATCAATACCAGTTGCCTAGCAGCCCTGCTGGTCTATTTCTCTGCAGTAGGATCTGAATAAAACCAGAAACAAGCATGCAGCTAGTCTTGTCAGATCAGACTTACAAGTCTGAACCACTGAAACACCTGATCTGCTGCATGCTTGTTCAGGGGCTATGGCTAATAGTATTAGAAGCAGAGGATCAGCAGGGCTGCCAGGCAACTGGTATTGTCTAAAAGGAAATAAACATGACAGCCTCCATATACCTCTCTCTTCAGTTCCCCTTTAAGGACGCACAGTCCGAAACATGTTAGCCAATTTTATGTTGTACCTGCAGTCTGCCTAATATAGCTTTTTTGGACTTGTGGAATCCTGGAGTGTGCGGGCCTCGTTTAAACTACAGTACATTTGCATGCAAGACAGAATTAGCAACTCATTGACCGTTTCTACAAGAGATGGTCAGTGGGATGCTAATCATTGTGATTTGATGCAAATGAAATGCAGCTAAGAACTGCATCTGAAAAAAAAATACAGCAAAGTCCCCAGTATCCTCTATGTTCCGGGCCGAAAAACAATTTCCTGTAGCTCCTTGCATCTTTCCGGCATCCTCCATGTACGGCCCGCAGCATGTCACATGATCTACTGGGAGCTGATCACGGACACCGGAAAACCGCTAGGAGCTAGAGGAAGGTTAGAAGATGGACACCTGGTGAGTATTTTTTGCTTTTTAAAACCTCCCAAAACCCCCCCAAAGAATAGTTCCAGTTATCCCTCAAGCATGCTAGTTAGTTGAGACTTCCGGTTGCCTGAGTTCCAGATTATGGGGACTTTGCTGTAATCAGCTATTTTATTTGATTGGTCTACAACGCTGAATTTGTATAAAATTATCATAAAACTGGCATTAACGCAAAATTATTGGCATCTTATCCATCATCTCTTATTACTGTTTCTCATCCTTACTGACCATGCTTCAATTCAGCTTTGAAACTCTCAAATAAAGTTGTGAACACCTTTCTACACAGCCCCACCCCTTCCTTCCCAAAGGGGCATAGTTACAGTGCTTGCTACAGCTGCCGTCTTCCATACATATGCCAGTGTGTACAATAACATCATATATAAAGGCTGAAATGTAAAATGCACGTACAAGTTACAAAAAATACATAAAAGTGACCATCCAGTAATAAAAAAAACCCTGACGTCCAAGTGGTGGAAACAAAGTGCCAAATGCAAAAAATTCACTGACAAGGCAGAGAACAGTGTGGGAAAGTGAAAAGAGGGAGCCCATTATGAAAGCCTAACGAGTAGTGTGGGTTATAAAGCCTCTTTTCTCGTTGGGACTTTGTGTTTACATTTGATTAGTGCACTATAGCTGCAATATTGATTTATTCAGGTTGCTGGATGGTGCTTGCCCAAATTGTTAGCTAGGTGAGCGGTGGAAATCATCAGCAGAACATGGATTGAACATAGACTGGTAATGAGTGTTGCAATCTATAGAGAGGTCAGATAGGAGAGAGCTTAGAAGAAAAGCTAGAACCCTTTGTTCAATGGAAAACCAGTAGAGTGACACAGAGGAGCAGCATCTGAGGAGCAGGAAGAGAGGTGGAGCGGTTGACCAGCAGAGTTAAGGATGGACTGAAGAGGTGTTAGCTGATTTATTGGTAGACCACAGAGGTTGGTATTGCAATAGTCTAGTCGTGATATTGTGAGGGTGTGCATTATCATTTTATTCTAGTGTTTATCTTTAAGGAGGTTTGTCTTTAAAAGAGCCTCATCAAAGATAAGCAGCTGATTTGCCATAAATTCACTGTCAGAAAATTCCAACATATTGCTGTATTTAGTCACCATTGCAAAATGATCTGCTGTCTGCATTAGGTCTTGCTTTATAGCATTTACCTTGTTTACACAGTGGTGCATTTTACATCCTTGAAGATATTGGCCCGAAAAATAAAAATCCTTGCAAGAATGACCTCACTTATATTGCGTCTTTCTAATTATCCCCTGTAAGAATCTTTTCTGAAAATTAACAGAATTATTAATACAATGGTTAGTCTGATTAACTCCAGATCTGCAGTTATTGCATAATCACTATACAATTGCCTCATTAGCTACATCCCCATCCATCATTTGGCAGTGTCTGTTGTCAGCTAAGGAGAAAAGTGAATTGAGAAAGTATCTACCTGAATTCAGTGACCTTCTATAAATAAACCTAATAGCTCCAGGAAAATGACGTGTTTCTTTTATTGTCTGGACATGTCCTTTCCATTGTGCATAAATTCAATTTATTCCACACAGGGCTCTGAAACTTCCAGTCTTTAGAGGTTTGGTGAAACTGTGAAAAGGACACTCTCTATAATTCTTTTACACAGTATGCATAAACCTTTTCTTCAGAAATTTCTTACAGGAAATATTTATACCTTATGCATTAAAGCACATGTAAACTAAATTTAATTATAAGTGCTGGCCATATCTTGGAGTTCCTCAGGGCCCCCATAACCTCAGTGTCCCCTCAGCTTATCCACCTCCCCTCTGCATGAAAGTCACATGCTCAATCCACTTGCCTGGTCCTTTTGAGCATGCTCCTTTACGGTGTGCTAGAGCAGTGTTTCTCAACATTTTATTGGTATTTACCTCTTTTAAAACCCTGTACTAACCAAGTACCCCCTAGCAGGGTAAACATTATCACAAGTACCCCTTGACAAATATATATTTAATGGTAGTACATGATAATTGATTCTAAACAATCTACAAGCATTTGCTAATGCTTTTAATTAGCTAAAATCTAATTTGGTGTTGTTTAAATAAGAATAACAAATTCAGAATTTTAGAAAATTATAAATCTTATTTAAAGTATATCAAGACCGAGTACCCCCCAGATCCATCAGAAGTACCCCCTGGGGTATGCGTACCAGACGTTGAGAACCTAGGTGCTAGAGCCTTGGCCGGTAGCATCCTGCTCTTGTGTGTTTACAAATGTATCTGAACCACCCATGCCCAGAACACTCCCAGCCAAGGCTCCTGGGCACAGTCATTCAAATCAAATGAGGCATAGTGAGAGAAAAGGGCATGCACCCTTGTTCTGACTGGTTTTAGTTAGAGGTTTGAACGAGAGGGAAAGCAAAAGATGGAGTGGAGCCCGGCTACACTAAGGGGATGCAAACATTATGGGGGCACTGAAAACCCTGCAGGTATGGGAGCATTTATATACTAAAATTAGCTCCGGTGTGCTTAAACTCTGCAATATTTTTTATTTACCATCCATGTCCCCCTCGGCTTTTACTTTTGCATCCGCTGCGTGGGCAGAACGTGGAGGATCGGGAGGGGTCAGCACTTTGTTTCGGACATGCTATTTCAAATTTGATATTAATTTTACCGTAATCATAGAAGTATTAGTATTATTGTGTATTTATATAGTGCTGGCATCTTCCACAGCACTTTACTAAGAAACATAGTCATGTCACTGACTGTCATCAAAGGAGCTCACAATCTAATCTTACCATAGTCACAGTCTATCATCCCTATCATCAGGCCTGGATTAACATCACAGAAGTCTATAGGCACAGATGTCCTGGCACCCTAGACTTTCCATTCCATGAACCTACAAACCCCCTCTGACCCGCACTGCAAGTGTGCTGGCTGGCCCAGCTGTCACTTCTCCTTTGCTTCCCTTGCCCGTCATAGTCTCTCAGTATTAGGTGGCCAAAAGTACCATCAATATTAAGTAGCTAGAGGTACCCAAAGTATTAGGTAGCCAGAGGAACCTCATTATTAAGTAGCTAGAGGCGCCCCAAAGTATTAGGTAGCTAGTAGAATTTTGTGATGTAGGATGAAACCAGCGTGCTCAGAGCAAATCCAAGCAAACACAAGGAGGTCATACAAGCTTCAGACAGAAAGATTTGAAACTGGGACCTTACTGCTGCAAGGCAAGCGAGCTCTCCTCTACTCCACCATGCTGCCCAGAGATAGTTCCCCACTAGCATTCTGAAGGCACAGAGCGATTTCCTATTGACACAGGCATGTTTAATACAATTCTGAGTTTAAAAAATTGAAAACCATGGATATAAGCCATTTTGATTAATCTACCAAGGCATTTTTACAAGTTTCAGATTTTATAATTATTACAGGTTATATAATGTCACTGAGTTACGTATACTCCTTCATTACAACCCCTTGTAAAGCCTCCTTTACAAACCCTCGTTAGGAATGCAGTCATTGAGGTAGTGCACTGAGGGCCGGGCCGAAGCAGAGACAAGAGAGGCTCCAGCCTCAGGGCGCTGTGTAGGAGGGGGCGCACAACTCACTCAGCTATCATTCCCCTATTGTATTTGAAGCAGAGAGAAATAAGAAAAGGGGATGCATGGCAGTGACTAGAAGCCAGATAACAAGAGATTAAGGTGTCAGGGGCGGATGGGGGCCCTGAAGCGCCTCTTACTCTAATAGCAATCAGTGTGTGACGGCTGGGGCGGGAGGGATAGGGGGGTGCACTTTGATGTCTCAGCCTTGGGTGCTGGAGGACCTTGTCCCGGCTCTGGGTGGAGTACTTCCTGCCTAGGACTTACGCCAGTTTTGGTGTTCTCATCTGGTCATGTCCAGTTTTTTGGCTGTTTGTACATTGTACATAAAAAACATTGTTTTTTTGTGTGTATTTGCCTCTGCATTGTTTAACCTCACTAGAGTGTTTGTTTGTTTGTTTTATTTATTTATTTATTTTTATTTCCAGATTCCTCTATTATTCATCTATTAAAGGAGGGGGTGCAATAATTTCTGCAGTCTACTGTATTGTTCAATTTATGCCCTGAGGGCCTGAGCCTACTAGCCCAGCTGTGTCTGCTTTTCAACAGCACATCAATGTTACAGATGCTGAAAAGCAAACAGAAGCAGACACGGCTGCATTATTGGGCTCAGGCTCTGAGGAAACATACATGAGTTCCAAGCTTAGATAGGCTGTAGGTATTAACCACTTGCCGACCACACGCTTATACCGTGCGTCGGCAAAGTGGCAGTTGCAGGACCAGCGACGCAGTTCTGCGTCGCCGGCTGCAGGCTAATTAATCAGGAAGCGGCTGCTTCCTGTCAATTCACGGCGGGGGGCTCCGTGAATAGCCTGCGGGCCGCCGATGGCGGCTCGCAGGCTAAATGTAAACACAAGCGGAAATAATCCGCTTTGTTTACATTGTACGGCGCTGCTGCGCAGCAGCGCCGTAAGGCAGATCGGCGATCCCCGGCCAATCAGCGGCCGGAGATCGCCGCCATGTGACAGGGGACGTCCTGTCACTGGCTGCACAGGACGGATAGCGTCCTGTGCAGCCCGGATCACTGGGCATGACAGGTAGGAGAGGGAGGGGGGCAATTTCGCCGCGGAGGGGGGCTTTGAGGTGCCTCCCCCCCGCAACATGCCTGCAGACCGGAGCGATCAGACCCCCCCTGCACATAATCCCCATATGGGGGAAAAAAGGGGGGCGATCTGATCGCTCTGCGTGCCCGCTGATCTGTGCTGGGGGCTGCAGAGCCCACCCAGCACAGATCCCAACAAACAGCGCTGGTCCTTAAGGGGGGGTAAAGGGTGGGTCCTCAAGTGGTTAAACAAAATGGGGTTTTCTTTGGATATATTTTAGAAGTTTTCCTATTTAGTTAAAAACTTTTTCCTTTGTTTTCTTTTTTAGTAAATGGATGCAATGTATCTTTTTTGTTAAATGATATGCGTCATATGAGTGCTAAATATGAAACATAAAATGGAAACCTATTTTTGGTCTGTTTTCCAGAAAGACAGAAGACAGCCCTTAATCCAGAGAATAGCAGCGTGTCACAGCTGCCGCTATTAATGCCACCATATGAGACGGAATTCACATACAATGAGAGGGTGAAAAACATGGCTGACACAGAGAGACTATTTGATGAGTTAACTGAAGAGAAAAAGCAGGTACAGTGCACAGCCAGCTCTGTAAGCGTTATTCGAATGTGTATCTTACTTAATAATCTACTCAAGAACTACAGTAAAATGAACTGCCGGTTTTAGCTTCAGTTAAATATTTGAACAGTAATACAGTAAAATCCCTTTTATAGTAAACTCCAAGGGCAAAGTAGTTTACTATATCAGAAGTTTCCTTTTTTTCTTTTCAATGCTTCAGTAAGCAAGCACAGGCAATGTTTAAGCTAGATCAAAATGCACAGTACTCAATATGGATGGATTTGCATGCAATAATCTTGCAACAGTGTGCACAGGAAGCATTGGTCTCACCAGTTAATGCAGGTACAGTTAATACCTGATAGTGTGCTCCTCTGTCCACATTTCTGTGCAGCCTGGATGATACTATTGTGTTGCAGCCATGCACAAGCAAGTCACAGATGATGAATTCCCTCAGTTATCTGGCAGAAGCTTACACAGGAAACATAGATCTCATTGGCTGGTGCTTTTGAGGTTATCCATGCAGGCCCAGAGTAGTGTGCAGGCTACAAGTGGCTGCCAGCTGCCCACCACCCACGGCTCATGCATTGACCGACATATGAAGCATGCGCCTGCCCACTTTCCACTATAGCCAGATACAGAATATCGCAGGGGACAAAAAACAGGTTTACTATTACAGAAGTTCTATGATATTAGGTTTTACTCCCATATACTTACATATACAATCATTCCTTAGAACAGTTGTGGTATAAATATGTTTGCTTTTGTTGGCTAGAAGTCTCTGTGAAATCACTAAACATCAGTGGTAGCATTTAGCTGACAAAGTTCAGCTTGGGTAATAATTCCCCCAATATTGTTTGGCTAGTGGATATCAGAAGAAAGCACAGCATGCCCATGTACATATGTACATAAACTGAAGGGCCCATTTATAAAGTGTCCACTGCAAAACAAAACATAAGCCTCTTATAATAAGCTGATTTATTTTGCGGTATTTACACAGCTGCGATGAATAGTGTTGCTCTACTTTCTGCTTCCAACTCACCATTGGCTTGAATAGATCACATGATGTTCTCAAGGGCCTGTGACCTGTTTGACCAAAGAGAGAGAGGGAAGAAATTGCCCCCCATTAGAGAAGACATGTGACCGGATGTTGACTGGGAGTCAATTGGGTCCTAATTGGGAGGGGTTTGTGCTGATCACATGCTCCTCTGTGGCACCACAGACCTGGATAGCATGCACCGTGTTTGAGTTGGCGAAGCTATTCTTTTGGGGAGATGTGATGTGGCACAAGCTACATGGCCTCATTGTATCTTTACAAACAGGCTGCCAATTTATTTGTGTTAAAATGCAACCGGGGTTTTTAACAGGGCTTTATAAATAAGCCCCTGAGTGACTGTAGTTTCATGTTTTTAAGTATCTTTCTTCAGACACTAATATTCAATGGGAAACAGGGTTGGGGATGAAGTAGCTTAAATTAACAATGAAATACCCATTGTCACCACCTATATGTGTTCTGCGAAATACTCAATACATATGCTGTTTAGGCGAACCATCTATCTTCTGACACAATATGGTACTGTTACTTCAACATTTGGGAGGAAAATCCGTTTGTGTATACAGAGAAAGCGGCAAAGACCACACAACATTTTTCTCATCAATTTTTGTAAATGTTCAGCCATTTGGATTTGGCCTTGTCTTCTTGCTGACAGCTGACATACATATTGTTTGTACCCACAGATAGAAGCAGCTCTCAGCCGGATGCCGTGCACTGGTCGTAGAATGAGCCTACAGATG
This sequence comes from Hyperolius riggenbachi, assembly GCF_040937935.1. Lineage (NCBI taxonomy): Eukaryota > Metazoa > Chordata > Amphibia > Anura > Hyperoliidae > Hyperolius > Hyperolius riggenbachi. Next base: position 515,933,239 of record NC_090646.1, on the reverse strand, counting down.
AGAACCATGAAGGTAACTGTCCTGTCATCTTTATTTTTTTTCATTTGGTAACCAAAGAAATTGTCTGTACACATCCGTGTTCCCACTGTAGATTTCCTAGATACATTACGTGATAATCGATTGTTGGCCAGAGCATAAAACTTAAAGGGGAACTTCAGCCTTAACAAACATACTGTCATTAAGTTACATTAGTTATGTTAAAATAATAGAATCTCTCGCCTACCCTGTTTTAAAAGAACAGGCAAACGTTAGTGATTTTGTTTATGTTTGGGCAGCCATATTTTTGGTTGAAAGGAGGTGACAGGGAGCATGAGACACAGTTCCAACTGTCCTGTGTCCTGATCACCCCTCCCAGCTGCGTGCTAGGCTTCAAATGTCAAAGTCAAAATAAAAATAAAATAAAATTGCACCAAAACAGCAAAACGAGAACTACAACATCAGAAATCCCATCATACTTTGCACAGCATCAGGGGAAAACTGCCCGGGCAGTTTTCTTCTGTGCAGCTAAAAATGAGGCTTGGGTAAAAAAAGCAAAGTTCTGATGCTGTGAAACTGTTAAAAAAACACCAAGCCTTTTCAGTGTTGCTGAGTAGATTTTTAGTCTGGAGGTTCACTTTAATATGTATAGGAGCAGTCCTGTAGGCTGTATGGATCCTCCCATTTCAAGCAGGTATAAGTAGAAAGTCTGGTCATTTCTGACACACTACTTAAAAAGGCACTGTTGTGACATATAGTAGAATGCAGTAAATTATACACAGCAGAGCTGCACCTGTCAGGACTGGAGATAACACCACCTGACATACAATTCAGAATGTAAATCAGGGTGAGAAAAGATTTTGCAATGGGCGAACACAGACTAAATAATTTATAAATATTGTAGATAAATATGCAAATGTATTTATTGCATTATTTTTACTATGGTTCTTTTATCCTCTATGTCCTTTTTTTATCTCTTGTTGCCGAGTAACAAGTTTTGAATAACATTAATTAGCATGGTACAATACATGGTACAACAAGAAAATTGTATCATCCCGATTGAAAACTCCCCTCTCTTACAGATGGTTAACATGGTACAATACTCTGAAACAATAGTAGCTGTAGTGTAAAAACTGATGTTCTAAAATGGTCAGACATAAGAATCATTGGATCTTGAATAAATATTTGTTCCTGACTAACAATATCTTTTTAAGGTCCTAATTAAGATAGTCCTTTCTTAGATTTAAAGTTTACCATTTAGACTTAAGGTACCCATACACTCAAACAATTCCGCGTCGAAATACATCAGATTCGATCACTGTGATCGAATCTGCTGTGAAATCGTTACGCAAACGTTGACCGATCGACCGATGTCCACACGAAATCGATCGATTCAATTCGATCTGTCCGGACGGAAAATTTAGCTCGGTCTCTGGGGATCGGGAGCACGTCGTATGCCGCGTTGTATATGGCGACAGCCGACACAGCATTACATCACCTGTCCGCCAGTGCGAATTCCCCGGTCCACACAGTCTCTCACTTTTTCCGGCGTTTTCTGTCACTTCCTTTCAAACAGTAGAGGGCGCTCTACTGGTTGAACTTCCTTGTCACAGGACGGGACAGGAAGTGAAGAAGAGATGGAGGAGGATGCTGCAAGAAGTGAGAGACTGCAGGGACTCGCGCCGGCGGACAGGTAATGTATTGCTGCTGGCAGGGGGGCGGCGAGGCAGCGGCAGTTCCACAGGTTGTAAATAGGTTTTCATGCTGAAATCGATTTAAAATCTGTGGGCAGTGTATGGGCAACCAATAGGTCCCTCTCTGATCAGATGTGATCAGAGAGGGATCTATATGTTGCTTGAGCTGGAGGCTATTGACCAGTGTATGGCAGCCTTTACACTGAAGCCCAGATAAAAATGTATTTGACAACTATTTTCAACAACTGAAATTTAGAGGAGTGCTAGGCATGGGTACCCCCTTCCCTCCCTGCCATTTGCACTGGCTGGATAGACAATAACCAAAGTGATTAAAGCCCAATTTCAGATGGTAAAAAAAAGGTTTTGATTGTGTGGTAAAGTGATAATAACCTCTTTTATATTTGTATTGCTGCCCTCTGTTCCTTCACTTCCTGTGCACACTGTTATTGGAGAAATCTCTCCAGGAAGGACAGAGATAGCAACAAAACAAAACAACTTTTGAGGAAGACTACCACAAGAATAAGAATAAGTAAGAATACCACAACTAGTTTTCATTGCCTCCAGCTTTTGCGTCTCCCCCTGCAGCTTCGTATCTCACCCCAGGCTCACTGTGGTTACATGACAGGGAACCCTGAGCTCTTCTAACAAATTATTAAGCTAATGAGGAGATGGGAGGACTAAAGCTGGAGTGAGGAGAGGTAGCTATGGTTTCCGACACGCCTCTAACGTACACTGTTCGGCAGGGAAGCGCTTCCAATGTGCGCGCTGTATGTGCGGCTAGTGTAACATGGGGATAGTTGGCCTATCGGTGGGTCACTGCATTTGGCATATGTTTTAGGCCAACAGTAGGGAATCGCAGTGAGGTTTTTTTTTCCGCAAATGAGCTTATTCACATGTGTATATATAGTACTTATTACATTATGTGTACATTTGTATGCAACTTTAGGCTTAAAAAGAAATAAAGCATTTAGTAAATAAATTAGTTTGGAGCAGATATAAAACAAATACAATGCACCACTTGCATAGCTCAGGTGCTTTTTGTATTCTGTTGTTTTATTGCAGAGTGGCATGCATTGCTCTTGTTATTAGTTGGCATTAACCTCTTGGATACCTAGTGCAATCCTCGTTACCTCAGCTTTACGGCCATGTTTACATCTCACAATGTTGACCTTTGAATCAGAATCAGAATCTTTTATTTCGCCAAGCACGACTGGGCCGTGCTCGGAATTGGGTTTGGCAAGTACAGGGCTAGTGTGAAAAAGAACAGGACATACAATACAAATACATGCAGCAGCAAGACAAAGGATGCAGATCCAGCAATTGGTCACATTTGAACACATTTACATTGCAATATGCTTCCTTGCAGGCCGGTTAGGTGCTACCTGCCACCGCCTGTCAAGGGAGGATGGAGAGAGTTCTAAGAGTTTAGATAGTTTACGGCTGAGGGGAAGAAGCTGTTCCTGTGCCTCGCAGTCCTGGTGTAGATGGATCGGAATCTTCGGCCTAAGGGAAGTCTACTGAAGAAGCGAGAGCCTGGGTGGGACGGGTCATTAGCGATTTTTATATCTCTGGAGCGCAGTCTTGAGTTGAAGATTTGATCTAGAGAGGGGAGTGGTTTTCCGATGATTCTCTCCGCTGATCTGATGACCCTCTGTAGTTTGTGTCTGTCACTGGCCGAGGAGCCAGCATACCAGACCAGGATGGAGGAGCAGAGGACAGATTCAATTGTGGCTGTGTAGAAGCTCGTCAGAAGCTCTCTGGCCATACCGAACTTCTTCAATTGGCGTAGGAAAAATAGCCTCTGCTGGGCTTTATTCTGGTTGGAGGTTGTGTTGGCTTTCCAAGTCAGGTCCTTAGATATTGTCGTGCCGAGGAGGCGTGCGCAGGGAACGTTTTCAACTACCGTGCCATCAATGCTGATCGGGGGTGGAGTGGCAGCGTGTTTCCTAAAGTCAACAATCATCTCGACTGTTTTTGCCGTGTTCAGGACCAGGCCGTTCTCCCTACACCAGTGGCAAATTCTAACAAAATGCAGACTAGCAAGGGCTGAATGCCACCCCACAGCTTTATGTGGAGGAATAAAAATACGAAACCTTTTCTATCAGCTGAAAGAATTTACTATCCATACATTTTATAGAGTATCACAAAAATGAACTATTGACAGAAATGAAACACTTGTTAGTTATAATGGTCAAGAACAGAGATGATTAGTGAGATGCTAATTATTATGAATTACATGCAAATTTAATTCAATATGTATGCAGCTTGGAATTCAGCCAGTTGGAATGAGCACAAAGTGCATTTGATTGTCTTAAATCCGAGCTGCGTAAATACGGATGTTGGTCTTGGGCTGGAAATCCCATTATATACTGTAGTGAGGAGCTGCAGGGGGTCTAAAGCCTGGTACACACTTCCAATTATGATTGGCCAATCACTGACCAATTTTACTACCTCCATGTAGTATGAGGGTCAACAGATATTCAATACTATGAGCAGATTGTGTATATAAACCCTCCTACTACACGGAGGTGGTAAAACTGGCCCAGTGATAGGCCAGTCATAAATAAAAGTGTGTACCAGACTTCAGGGTGCGTACAAGTAGTATGGGAGCTTACTTCACAGTCGGTTTATAGTTTTCTAAATCTGTTGGTCCTCATACTAAATGAAGGTGGTAACATTTGTGATTAGCCAATAAAAATGCAACCTTAGGCTCCTTTTACACTGGCATAAAAATAGTTCCGCTTAGCATATCCCAACAGACCATATTGAAATAAATGCAAACAGAACCTATTAAGCAATAGTATCCTTCACAACAGCCAATTAGTAACGGAACACAAGGAAGATTCCCTCACAATTTTTCCATATCAACCAGATGCCAGAGATGGGGATGGAATCAATGCTAGCCTATGAGAATGGACGTTGTCTTTTTTTCACTAGGCTGCTTGTTGCATAAGTTTTGCGCTTTCCATTTGGGGTTCCCTGCACACTGGAAATGCCGGTATACTGATCCCGAGACCCAGCAGAAGCATCTCAGTCTCCCATTGGTTGCAACAGACCAAAGGAAATCGTCACTCTCCAGGGAGGATTCTCATTGGTTCACTGAGTAATGGACCAATGAAAAATGTCCCTGGGGAGGGATGCTTCCCATTGGTTTGTTGCAACCAATGGGAGCCTGAGATGCTTCTGCTGGGGCCTCAGGATTGGTATACTGGCATTTCCGACGTGCAAAGGCCGGACTGGATGGCGGCAGTGGCCTCTGAGGATGCAAATGGACAGCTGCAGCAATGGCGGAGCAACGTGGCGAGTGGGTAGTGACTGAAACGGATTGGAAAACCAAATGAAAAACTGATGCACAATGTAAGAAACTGATCTGTTTAAACAGAAAATGGATCAGTTTTTACGGGATCAATTTTTCATCCGGTATAGTGTGAACCAGGGGTGTAGCATTAGTCATAGCAGCCGCTATGGGTCCCCAGTGCATGGGGGGCCCAGGAGGTACTTAATGTATTCACCATTAACCTTCTTGTGTTTCTCCACCCTCTGACTTTGTCTCGGTGCCCATGAACTACGTGCAGTGTTTGTTGCATGACAATGTAAATTGCCCAGTTAACTCATATCCATAGGGTAGGGGCAGGTGGCATTGCTTAAGAGTGCCTCCATCTGAGGGCCCCATGAAAGTTTTCCTATGGGGCCCCATGATCTCTAGCTACACCACAGGTGTGAACCCAGCCTAATACTGGAAGGGTATATTATGACTGGCAGGGCTTATGCGTTGATGGAGTAGATCTTGTTCTTCCCACTAAACTTGCTCTTTAGGACCTATTACTCTTTGATGGTACTTGAATTATACTGTCTTCCTTGTCTTCTCAGCATGGCTCCCCCCCCATTGTATGGTAAGAAGGTACATGCAGAGTCTAAAATCTGCTATGTGCCCTGCTGCCAATTATATCTCACTCACTTCCTCTCTCTGTCTTTCTCTCCTCTGTGTGTATAGCACACACCAGTCTCATCTGCTAAAGAGGAAAGATAGCTTTTCTGCGATGAATATAAAAAGTGTACACAACTATGTTTAAATGCCATGTTTATGTGATGTAGTAAGCAGATAACCCTATGAAATATATCTTAAATACAGGGTGGGCCATTTATATGGATACACCTTAATAAAATGGGAATGGTTGGTGATATTAACTTCCTGTTTGTGGCACATTTAGTATATGTATATGCTGTGGGCTCTTGCTGAATGAAGCTAGGACAACCACTGATGTTTCTTCATTTGTGACAGATTTCATGCATCCACATTTTGGCAAATCCAACACTGAACCAGTTGCACGAAACTTAGCAAGCAGTTGCTAACTTTAGTATGGGAGATGGGTGGTCTAGTACGGTGTCTTGCATTGAAATCTACTGCAATGACCCGGGTACTGCGTTCACCAGATATCAACACAATTTATATCCGCTCCTCACGTGGCGACATGTCAATGGCTGTAAACAAAGAGAAACTTGTAAATAACTCATGAAAGAATAACGTTACATTAAAACCAAGCACACCATTGTTTTTCTTGTGAAATTCCCAATAAGTTTGATGTGTCACATGACCCTCTTCCTATTTAAAAAACAAAAGTTGGATTCAAAACGGCTGACTTCAAAACGGCTACCGTGGTCACCACCCATCTTGAAAAGTTTCCCCCCTCACATATACTAATGTGCCACAAACAGGAAGTTAATATCACCAACCATTCCCATTTTATTTAGGTGTGTCCATATAAATGGCCCGCCCTGTATACTGTATATGTGTGTGTGTGTGCGCGCATACAGTGGATATATATATATATGTGTGTGTGTGTGTGTGTGTGTGTGTGTGTACTGTATATGCATATGCATATATACACACACACACACACACACACACACACACACACACACACACACACACAATATATAAATAAAAGGCAGCACTATCAGCATATGTGATTTCACAACTTAACCACTTGAAGACCGCAGGCTTTACCCCACCTTAAGGACCAGACCCTTTTTTTCCATTCAGACCACTGCAGCTTTCACGGTTTATTGCTCGCTCATACAATCTACCACCTAAATGAATTTTGTCTCCTTTTCTTGTCGCTAATAAAGCTTTCTTTTGGTGCTATTTGATTGCTGCTGCGATTTTTACTTTTTATTATATTCATCAAAAAAGACATGAATTTTGTCAACTTTTAACTTTCTGTGCTGACATTTTTCAAATAAAGTAAAATTTCTGTATACATGCAGCACGAAAAATGTGGACAAACATGTTTTTGATAAAAAAAAAACCCATTCAGCCTATATTTATTGGTTTGGGTAAAAGTTATAGCGTTTACAAACTATGGTGCAAAAAGTGAATTTTCCCATTTTGATGCACCTCTGACTTTTCTGACCACCTGTCATGTTTCATGAGGGGCTAGAATTCCAGGATAGTATAAATACCCCCCAAATGACCCCATTTTGGAAAGAAGACATCCCAAAGTATTCACTGAGAGGCATAGTGAGTTCATAGAAGATATTATTTTTGTCATAAGTTAGCGGAAAATGACAGTTTTCATTTCTGCTAACTTGTGACAAAAAAAAATGAAATCTGCCACGGACTCACCATGCCCCTCTCTGAATACCTTGAAGTGTCTACTTTCCAAAATGGGGTCATTTGTGGGGTGTGTTTACTGTCCTCGCATTTTGGGGAGTGCTAATTTGTAAGCACCCCTGTAAAGCCTAAAGGTGCTCATTGGACTTTGGGCCCCTTAGCGCAGTTAGGCTGCAAAAAAGTGCCTCACATGTGGTATTGCCGTACTCAGGAGAAGTAGTATAATGTGTTTTGGGGTGTATTTGTACACATATCCATGCTGGGTGGGAGAAATATCTCTGTGAATGACAATCTTTAGATTTTTTGTTTACACACAATTGTCCATTTACAGAGATATTTCTCTCACCCAGGATGGGTATGTGTAAAAATACACCCCAAAATACATTATACTACTTCTCCCGAGTACGGCAATACCACATGTGTGGCACTTTTTTGCACCCTAACTGCGCTAAGGGGCCCAAAGTCCAATGAGTACCTTTAGGATTTTGCGGCATTTGGTTTCCAGACTACTCCTCACGGTTTAAGACCCCTAAAATGCCAGGGCAGTATAGGAACCCCACAAATGACCCCATTTTAGAAAGAAGACACCTCAAGGTATTCTGTTAGGAGTACGGTGAGTTCATAGAAGATTTTATTTGTTGTCACAAGTTAGCGGAAATTGATTTTTATTGTTTTTTTTTTCACAAAGTGTCACTTTCCGCTAACTTGTGACAAAAAATAAAATCTTCTATGAACTCACCATAGTCCTAACAGAATACCTTGGGGTGTCTTCTTTCTAAAATGGGGTCATTTGTGGGGTTCCTATACTGCCCTGGCATTTTAGGGGCCCTAAACCGTGAGGAGTAGTCTGGAAATCAAATGCCGCAAAATGACCTGTGAAATCCTAAAGGTACTCTTAGGCCCCTTAGCACAGTTAGGGTGCAAAAAAGTGTCACACATGTGGTATCGCCGTACTCGGGAGAAGTAGTATAATGTGTTTTGTGGTGTATTTGTACATATACTCATGCTGGGTGGGAGAAATATCTCTGTAAATGACAATTTTATTGATTTTTTTACACACAATTGTCCATTTACAGAGATATTTCTCCCACCCAGCAGGGATTGTGTAAAAATACACCCCAAAACACATTGTACTACTTCTCCCGAGTACGGCGATACCACATGTGTGGCACTTTTTTGCACCCTAACTGTGCTAAGGGGCCCAAAGTCCAATGAGTACCTTTAGGATTTCAAGGGTCATTTTGTGGCATTTGTTTCCAGACTACTCCTCACAGTTTAGGGCCCCTAAAATGCCAGGGCAGTATAGGAACCCCACAAATGACCCCATTTTAGAAAGAAGACACCCCAAGGTATTCTGTTAGGACTATGGTGAGTTCATAGAAGATTTTATTTTTTGTCACAAGTTAGCGGAAAGTGACACTTTGTGAAAAAAAAAAACAATAAAAATCAATTTCCGCTAACTTGTGACAACAAATAAAATCTTCATAGAAGGTTTTATTTTTTGTCACAAGTTAGCGGAAAGTGATTTTTATTGTTTTTTTTTTCACAAAGTGTCACTTTCCGCTAACTTGTGACAAAAAATAAAATCTTCTATGAACTCACCATAGTCCTAACAGAATACCTTGGGGTGTCTGCTTTCTAAAATGGGGTCATTTGTGCTGTTCCTATACTGCCCTGGCATTGTGTGTAAAAAAAATTGTCATTTACAGAGATATTTCTCCCACCCAGCATGGGTATATGTAAAAATACACCCCAAAATACATTATACCACTTCTTCTGAGTACGGCAATACCACATGTGTGGCACTTTTTTGCACCCTAACTGCGCTAAGGGGCCCAGAGTCCAATGAGTACCTTTAGGCTTTACAGGGGTGCTCAAAATGTAGCACCCCCCCACACTTGCCAGGACCAAACCCCACAAATGACCCCATTTTGGAAAGAATACACAACAAGGTATTCCATGAGGGGAATGGTGAGGTCATTGAAAATTTTATTTTTTGTCACAAGTTAACGAAAAATGACACTTTGTAAAATAAAAAAAAAAATTCTGCTAACTTGTGACAAAAACTAAAATCTTCTATGAACTTACCATGCACCTCACAGAATACTTTAGGGTGTCCTCTTTCCAAAATGGGGTAATTTGTGGAGTCTGTCCTGGCATTTTAGGGTCTCTGCAATCATTACATGTATGGCCAGTATTAGGAGTTTCTGCTATACTCCTTATATTGGGTATACGGGTAATGCACTCTGGGCTGAAAGGAAAAATGAACGGCAAACATACCTTGCTCCACATCAATGGCAGTGATAACCTCAGGAGAGAGACACACCGTGCCACCCTGCACTCAGGGTGAGCCACCAACTTAGGTGACTGGGCCTCAGAACTTTAGTATACAGCATTATGCCTGTAGTATACAGCAATATGCCTGCCAATATAGATGACTCTGTGTGGCATTAAAGTATCATCATAGGCCCAAAGTAAATCACATATAAACCGGGGGGGTTTCCACACTCAAGAAGGGAAATTCAAACATGCCGTCTTATATCGCCAGCCCAGCACAGATCAGCAATATCAAGCATGGAAACCGATCCTTCTTCCGACTTTTATGCTTACCTGTTTGTTTGGTTTTCAAGCTTACCTCTCCTCCCCCTGGGACAATGTGCGAAATACCACTGAGTGTGTGCCTACTCCTGTGTCTGGAGTTCCCTAGTTTCTAATAGTGTACCTGCTCGTGGTACCTCTCAAAACACTGCCCTAGGCATATTCCAGGCTGGTCAGGACATTTGGGACAATAAAAACTGGTGTCAGTCCTTCTTCTAGCACTGCTGCAGACACGACAACGTTTTATTCGGATGCGTTGACCTGGAGTACTCGGAAGCTGATAGGTGTAATGCCTTCCATGCAGTCGGCTAGTTGCATTTGGGGGGGGGGCTGGCACCTCCTGGATACAGGAGGTCCAGAACGATCTGTTCCTGAAATTGAAGGAAAGATCCAGTTCTCCCAGCCTTACTGCGTACTGTAGAGAACAAAGCTGTTGTAAACTGCCAATTGAATCAGATAAAAAGACACTTTCTTATACCAGCGTCTTGTTTTCCGGGAAATTAAATAGGGCGCTAACCTCTGGTCATTGAAGTCCACCCCTCCCATGTTGACATTATATTCGTGGACGACAAGGGGCTTTTCAATGACCTCAGTTGCCCGTTGAATTTGGACTGTCGTGTCTGTGTGAATGGTGGACAGAAAGTAAACGTCCCTCTTGTCCCTCCATTTCACCGCGAGCAGGTCGTCAGTACGCAAGGCGGCCCTCTGCCCCCGTTCAAGTCTGGTGGTAACGAGCCGTTGGGGGAAGCTCTCGGTGATGAATTGTGTGGCTTTACGGTTGGTCTCAACCACAATTAAGTCCAAGAGAACCTGGGTGATGAACAGCTGCAAAAAGTCTAGGGCCGTTCCTAGATGAGCTGTCGCCACCTGGACTCCAGACTGGGCAGTGAAAGGGGGCACTACGGGTGCGGCGGAATCAGGGGATTGCCAATCTGGATTTGCCAGCACCTCTGGGAGTCTATGGGTACTACGGGCCCGTCTTTTTCTTGGTGGCTGCGACGGGGGTACTACTGCACGTGCCACCGTACCAGTTTCAACTTCCATGCTGGCGCTCACCACTTCACCAGGGTCTACGGAAGTACTGGTACTAAGTCCAGGAGATGCTGCACTGCTGGTGCCTGCCTCACCAAGAAAACTCTCATCAGCGCTAGCACCACCCTGCTGCCCTTGAGGCGGATCCTGCGCCACCTACGGTCTAACGACATGGGGTCTGGCACACCTGGCTCTAGCCGGGACCAAAACCTCGTTATCACTTTCGGTCAGAGAACCACTGCTTTCCACAGGTTCAAATTCGGACCCGGATGATTCGTCGGCTGAGTCTTCCCAAACGCTCTCATAAAACTGGTCCATGTACCTGTATACCTCCTCATCAGAAATCCCTTTTCTTGCCGTTGTGGAATGCTAAATTTATGGGGTTTTCCTCCGAGACTACCCAGAAAAAAAGAGCACCTACCTAGCAAAAGGGAGTATTTGAGAGGTAGAAAGCTGTGGTCACTGAGTTTTGATTAAAAAAAAATCTAAACTGGTCTTTACAGCGTCACAGCTAGTGTACAGTGTTTTTGCAGTGATCAGAAAAAAAAATCTGTCACTACAGTGGGGCGGCTGAACGCAAGTGCGGGCGAACGATCAGGCCTGATCGGGTAAACACTGCGTTTTTAGTGGAGCCTACACTAAGGTGACCCTAATGTACTGCTATAGATCTGTCTGCGATCAGGAATGATCACTAGATACTATATAGTACCAATGCTGATTAGCGACAGTGATGGCGCTAATCGGCGACTAATCGGTGAATGCGGTGCAGTGGGCTGGGCACTAACTGACCCTAACAAAGGGGCCTAGCTAACTGGCCTAACTGCTAACACTAGTGATACTAAAAAAGTGTCCGTTTTCACTGATCACTGTTTTTAGATCACAAGGATAGTAACAGGGGGATGATCTGGGGTGGGGGGGGCGGGGGGGGGGGGTTGGGGGTGATGGCGAGTGGGGTCTCAGAGGCAATCAAACGATCACGGGACAATCAAAGCCGATCACGGGACAATCAAATACAATTACAGCACAATCGAATCCAATCACCGCACAATCAAATCTGATGCACTTGGAAGGTGATGGGGGTGATGGGTGGTGGTGGGGGGGGGGGGGGGGGGGGGGGGGGTTGGGGTTGGTGGGAAGTGGGGTCTCAGAGGCAATCAAACAATCACGGGACAATCAAAGTTGATCACGGGACAATCAAATACAATTACAGCACAATCGAATCCAATCACAGCACAATCAAATGTGATGCACTCGGAAGGTGATGGGGGGTGGTGGGGGGGGGGGGGTTGGGGTTGGTGGGAAATGGGGTCTCAGAGGCAATCAAACAATCACGGGACAATCAAAGCCAGGCACGGGACAATCAAATACAATTACAGCACAATCGAATCCAATCACAGCACAAGCAAATCTGATGCACTCGGAAGGTGGTGGTTGGAGGTGGTGGGGGGAAGGGTGGGGTTGGGGATGTCAGGAAGTGGGGTCTCAGAGGCAATCAAACAATCACAGGACAATCGAAGCAGATCACGGGGCAATCAAATAAAATGGCAGCACAATCGAATACAATCACAGCACAGTCAAATACAATGCACTCGGAAGGTGATTTGGGGTGGTCTGAGGGCGATTTGAGGGGGTGGAGGGTTGATCAGGAGCCCGCACGGGGCAGACTGAGTCCTGATCTGATGAGAGGCAGACACAGGGGGTTACTGATCGAAGATCAGTTAGTGATTGCTGGGGAGGACAGATGTAAACAATGCGCAGGGGATGTAATCAGGAGGGGGGTCTGAGGGCAATCGAGGGTCTGGGCAGGTGATCGGTTGCCCCCGCGGGGCAGTTAGGGTCTGCTCTGATGGGTGGGGGTGCTGAGGGGTGATGGACAGGTGATAGACAGGTGATCAAAGGGGGATCAGGGGGTAAGCTAGCTGTATACAGATGTACAGTGGGTTGCAAAAGTATTCGGCCCCCTTGAAGTTTTCCACATTTTGTCACATCACTGCCACAAACATGAATCAATTTTATTGGAATTCCACATGAAAGACCAACACAAAGTGGTGTTCACATGAAAAGTGGAACGAAAATCATACATGATTCCAAACATTTTTTACAAATAAATAACTGCAAAGTGGTGTGTGCATAATTGTTCGGCCCCCTTTGATCTCAATGCAGTCAGTTGCCTATAGACATTGCCTGATAAGTGCTAATGACTAAATAGAGTGCACCTGTGTGTATTCTAATGTCAGTACAAATACAGCTGCTCTGTGAGGGCCTCAGAGGTTGTCTAAGAGAATATTGGGAGCAACAACACCATGAAGTCCAAAGAACACACAAGTTATTGAGAAATTTAAAGCAGGCTTAGGCTACAAAAAGATTTCCAAAGCCTTGAACACCCCACGGAGCACTGTTCAAGCGATCATTCAGAAATGGAAGGGGTATGGCACAACTGTAAACCTACCAAGACAAGGCCATCCACCTAAACTCACAGGCCGAACAAGGAGAGCACTGATCAGAAATGCAGTCAAGAGGCCCATGGTGACTCTGGACGAGCTGCAGAGATCTACAGCTCAGGTGGAAAACTCTGTCCATAGGACAACTATTAGTCATGCACTGTACAAAGTTGGCCTTTATGGAAGAGTGGCAAGAAGAAAGGCATTGTTAACAGAAAGCATAAGTCCTGTTTGCAGTTTGCCACAAGCCATGTGGGGGACACAGCAAACATGTGGAAGAAGGTGCTCTGGTCAGATGAGACCAAAATGGAACTTTTTGGTCAAAATGCTATGTGTGGCAGAAAACTAACACTGCACATCACTCTGAACACACCATCCCCACTGTCAAATATGGTGGTCGCAGCATCATGCTCGGGGGGTGCATTTCTTCAGCAGGGACAGGGAAGCTGGTCAGAGTTGATGGGAAGATGGATGGAGCCAAATACAGGGCAAACGTGGAAGAAAACCTCTTGGAGACTGCAAAAGACTTGAAACTGGGGCGGAGGTTCACCTTCCAGCAGGAAAATGACCCTAAACATAAAGCCAGGGCAACAATGGAATGGTTTAAAACAAAACATATCTATGTGTTAAAATGGCCCAGTCAAAGTCCAGATCTAAATCCAATCGAGAATCTGTGGCGGGATCTGAAAACTGCTGTTCACAAACGCTGTCCATCTAATCTGACTGAGCTGGAGCTGTTTTGCAAAGAAGAATGGGCAAGAATTTCAGTCTCTAGATGTGCAAAGCTGGTACAGACATACCCTAAAAGACTGGCAGCTGTAATTGCAGCAAAAGGTGGTTCTACAAAGTATTGACTCAGGGGGGGCCGAATAATTACGCACACCCCATTTTGCAGTTATTTATTTGTAAAAAATGTTTGGAATGATGTATGATTTTCAATCCACTTCTCACATGTACACTGTCAGGAATATATTGAGGTGCTGATGATATTAGGAAATACAGGAACATATCTCTGTCATTTTCTGTCTGCTATATCTCACATGTGTATTCTGCTTTGAAGGGATGGTTATCTGGCTGTACTACATTTGCAGTGAATTTCTCTGGAAGCAGGGGGCTGGGACATTAGCATACAGTTCCTCTGGACAGCCAGAAAACAGGTAATTAGGAAACACTTAATCAGACAGTTGCTTTGAAGCAGATCACACAGGACATCCTGCTGCAATGTGAAAGCCTTAATCAATTGTCACCTGTAACCTGGGGAGATTGGAGGTTAACAAAGTCTTTTGTTGTATAGGACACTGTTCACATGTGGATGTCAGATCTCTGGGAAATCAAATTATGTCTGAGGATGGTATTAAATCTAGCTTCCCCCCGTCCACACAGGCTTACAGCCTCCAGGCGTATTTCATAGTATAAAACCGCAGCTAGGATAGCCACAACTTGTAGTTCTTGGAGGTAGCTCACACGGCTAGAACTAACCTGGTTCCTGACCAGAAGTGCGTACCGCCCGCAACAACACCAGATCGATACGCTGGTACGTTTATTTCCCGTTTATTTTGGTAAGCAAAATCGCTTTGTGTGTTATCTTTGTACATTTTATCTGGTAACTATTTTTACTTTGTTTTTTTGTAATCTTTTTGTATATATTCAGTTCTGCACTGTTCTATGTTTTTCTAGAATATTAAATTATTATTTAATAAGTTTGACTTCTGCCGTACTAAACTAACACTCATAGCCTAGAAGAGACTGAAGTGTAACCGTGTATAAGTTCATGCCTAATTGTACGCTTGAGCAACACTACCGTATGAAATTGTAATTGCATTGTGTGTGGGGGCGTTTGTCATACGTTGGCCTAAGCGCGCAGCTGACCCAACGTACGAACAACGCCAGTGCGAGTAGCGACAGCAGAGTGGCTAGCAGTATCGTTCGGAACGACTGTTAGTGGGTCTTTGCTTCACGACAGTGTAAGATTGCAACTGTGTGTGTGTGGGTGCGTGGCGTTCCCGTATTTGGCCTAAGCGCAAAGCTGACCCAAATACGAAAACGCAGATTGCGTATTGAGCACTCGATAGCTGAGTGAACGTGTCTAGCAACGCTAGTGGTGGCAGTGGGAAGTGTTTGAGGGGTTCCAGCCTTGGTTGTAGCTTAAATAAGGCTGTTCCCCGCTTAATCTGGTCAAACCCGCAGTCGGGAACCGTATACGCAGGCGTGCCGCGGGCCGGTTCTTGACATAATTGGCTGGCAGTGGTGGCATCGTTTAGTACATTAGTACGCAGTTTAGCTCGCTATTCTGAGTACTAAAGGCTGGAAGCTTGCTAGAAGCAACTAGCCTACAGAAGTCTACTCAGTGCAGAATCTATATACGTTTTTTTTTTGTTCAAAGATACA
The DNA here is from genome assembly GCF_040937935.1 of Hyperolius riggenbachi. NCBI lineage: Eukaryota > Metazoa > Chordata > Amphibia > Anura > Hyperoliidae > Hyperolius > Hyperolius riggenbachi. The sequence continues at coordinate 515,917,496 of NC_090646.1, read as the reverse complement.
CACTTGGTGTTTGCTTTCCCTCCCCCCCTTTTTTTTTTCTTTTTATTTTGTGCAACACGATGGCTCAGAAAGCATCCAGCTATGCAAGGCAAAACAAAGAGATACTACTCAACCTGTGTGAGCACAAAGGCATCGAGACGGTGAACGGCCAGACTAAGGAGCAGTTAGTTCGTGCGCTCGAGGAGCATGATGAGGCAGAACGAGCCCGTGCTTCAACGTCAGCAGATGCAGCTCACGACACGCCAGAGGAGGAATCGCTCCCGCCACAGGATGCGAGTGGAGACGATGTCCTGGATGATCCACCTAACACGGAGATGACATCTCTGGAAGCCGACCTACAGCTACTAGGTTCGGCTGAGCCCGAACTGCGCCTAAAGCTGATTCTGGAACATCGGCAAGCAGAGAGGGAACAAGCTGCCCAGCGACTCCAGGCCGAGAGGGACAGACTCCGGGCAGAGGAGGGAAGAGCTGAACGGCAACACCAGCTGGAGCTGGCTAAACTTCAGCAGCAGAACCGGTCTGCTGGACCCGCAGAACGCGAAGGTGAGCGAGTCCACAGAATCCCCCTGGATAAGTTCCCCGCTATGGACAAGGACTCTGACATAGACACTTTCCTACAGGGGTTTGAAAGGACTTGTCGGCAGTATGGGGTGCCCCGTGAGCAGTGGGCAAGATACCTCACACCAGGGCTGAGAGGCAAGGCCCTGGAGGCGTTTGTGAGTCTCCCCCAGGAGGAAGAAACAGACTTTGAGGCAATTAAGAAAGCCATCATTGCGCGATACCACCTCACGCCAGAGGTGTATCGCAAACGTTTCAGGACAGTGCAGCGAGGTCCTAATGACAGCTACCTGGATCATGCTTGCAACCTGCGCACTGCCTTCCAGCAGTGGGTAAAAGGACTGTCAGTGGAAACTTTAGATGCCCTGCAGGAACTGATGATAAAAGACCAGTTCCTCCACACCTGTCCTGTTGAGGTCCGGCTGTTTGTGCTGGATCGAGAACCAAAGACAGTGGATGAGGCTGCGGAAATGGCCGATTCCTACACCGCCCATAGAGCACCTGAGTCCCGGAGGACTACTACGCCCAGCTGGAGAGGAGAACAGATTGCTAAACCTGTTTCACCCAGCACCCAGAGGAGGCAAGCACCGCTGTCTCCTGGATTCAAGCAACATGACACTCGGAAATGCTTTGTATGTGACAGGGTGGGTCATATCAGCACGACTTGCCCAGAGAGGAAGAGGGAGGCCCCAAAATCCAGTGAGGCCTCAAACCCCAGTGAAGTCCCAACGGCTTTGTGTGCTACCAGGAATGCTACTGGCTATGCAGAGAATCTGCAGCTTGTCACGGTTGGGGGTACAGTTGCCACTGGGCTGAGAGACACTGGAGCAGAAGTGACTCTCATACATCCCCAGCTTGTGAACCCAGAGCAGTACATACCTGGGAAAATGATTGCTGTCAGAGGAATTGGGGGTGTCACCCCAGCCATACCCACCGCCTTGGTCCACCTGGATTGGGGGGCCGGCAGTGGACTGAAAGAAGTTGGGGTAACTGACAAAATCCCCACCAACGTTTTGCTGGGTACTGACCTGGGACGGTTAGTAGCCCGGTATGAGCCTAATCCAACCCCCGTGGAGCCTGCATCCCCAGCAGAAGTTCAGGACTCTTGCAAGGTACTATTTGATAACGCAGTGCAAGTGGGGAGTGCTGGTGAGGCCCCAGGGGCTATGGACTGTGTGCTAGGAGCCAGCCCTAGTGATTCTCCAGTGCCTAGGCCTGGAGTGGGACATGTTGATATGGAGAATGCAGAAACTGATGATGTCATTCATGACACACGGACTATCGAGGTGATCGATGCAGGAACTGTTGAGGCTACTTGTAAAGTGCTGAGTAGCAATGTGTGTAATGATACAGATAATGTGGATGTTTTATGTGATGTTCTAAATGTCAATATGTATAAGACGGATAATGTTGATATCATATGTGTTGTGCTACATAATGATGCTTGTCCTGTGGACACTCCGTCGGCTGCAGGAGTAACCAGCAATGGTCGCTGGGCTGCAGCAGATGGATTGCCCACTGAAGGGGCAGACGGCACCAGGCCGGGTCTTCACCCTTCCGATGTTTTTAAGACCAAAGGTGATGTGGTTTATGATACGTCTAATGTGGACGCTCCCTCAGCTGCAGTGGTAACCCGCAGCGCTAGTGGGTCTACAGCACAGGGACTGTCCACCGAAGTGGCAAATGTTGCTGGGTCAGCCACATCCAATCCGGAACCTGGCCCGGAGGGCCCAGGAGCCTCTCCGTCTGCAGCCTTCCTGGAATGTGTGACAGGCAGCACTGAGCTCTCTGGGGCTGTTCGATTTGACAGCAGCCTGGAAGAGCTCAGGGGGCTAGCCAGCAGGTCACCAGCTGGGAGGGGCGGGCTGAGAGGGTCCTGGGGAGTTATTCCCTCTGAGCTGTCCGAAGTGGAGGAGGCAGACCGGCAGATAATCGTTCCCCAAAGGGACCGAGAGATAGCTCCTGCCACTATAGAGGAAGTGCGTGTAGCGACGGTTGGAACCCTTCCCCAGCTGCAGCACTGTCTCTATGGTCGCAAATTCACGGTTGTCACTGACTCGCATTCCCCTGGTTGGTTACGTCAGGTTGCCAAGGGCAACGACACATTGCAGCAACCTGACCAACTTTTCCATTCCTGTAGCTTGGAGCTAAGGAGTTACCCCCCCAGGCCCGGCCGTCAGTGTCGGCTTTGGCAGGACGATTCGTTAGAATCATCTGCCGGCGCCGTCTGGAAGAGGGGGCGTGTCAGGAATATATTGAGGTGCTGATGATATTAGGAAATACAGGAACATATCTCTGTCATTTTCTGTCTGCTATATCTCACATGTGTATTCTGCTTTGAAGGGATGGTTATCTGGCTGTACTACATTTGCAGTGAATTTCTCTGGAAGCAGGGGGCTGGGACATTAGCATACAGTTCCTCTGGACAGCCAGAAAACAGGTAATTAGGAAACACTTAATCAGACAGTTGCTTTGAAGCAGATCACACAGGACATCCTGCTGCAATGTGAAAGCCTTAATCAATTGTCACCTGTAACCTGGGGAGATTGGAGGTTAACAAAGTCTTTTGTTGTATAGGACACTGTTCACATGTGGATGTCAGATCTCTGGGAAATCAAATTATGTCTGAGGATGGTATTAAATCTAGCTTCCCCCCGTCCACACAGGCTTACAGCCTCCAGGCGTATTTCATAGTATAAAACCGCAGCTAGGATAGCCACAACTTGTAGTTCTTGGAGGTAGCTCACACGGCTAGAACTAACCTGGTTCCTGACCAGAAGTGCGTACCGCCCGCAACAACACCAGATCGATACGCTGGTACGTTTATTTCCCGTTTATTTTGGTAAGCAAAATCGCTTTGTGTGTTATCTTTGTACATTTTATCTGGTAACTATTTTTACTTTGTTTTTTTGTAATCTTTTTGTATATATTCAGTTCTGCACTGTTCTATGTTTTTCTAGAATATTAAATTATTATTTAATAAGTTTGACTTCTGCCGTACTAAACTAACACTCATAGCCTAGAAGAGACTGAAGTGTAACCGTGTATAAGTTCATGCCTAATTGTACGCTTGAGCAACACTACCGTATGAAATTGTAATTGCATTGTGTGTGGGGGCGTTTGTCATACGTTGGCCTAAGCGCGCAGCTGACCCAACGTACGAACAACGCCAGTGCGAGTAGCGACAGCAGAGTGGCTAGCAGTATCGTTCGGAACGACTGTTAGTGGGTCTTTGCTTCACGACAGTGTAAGATTGCAACTGTGTGTGTGTGGGTGCGTGGCGTTCCCGTATTTGGCCTAAGCGCAAAGCTGACCCAAATACGAAAACGCAGATTGCGTATTGAGCACTCGATAGCTGAGTGAACGTGTCTAGCAACGCTAGTGGTGGCAGTGGGAAGTGTTTGAGGGGTTCCAGCCTTGGTTGTAGCTTAAATAAGGCTGTTCCCCGCTTAATCTGGTCAAACCCGCAGTCGGGAACCGTATACGCAGGCGTGCCGCGGGCCGGTTCTTGACATACACCACTTTGTATTGGTCTTTCATGTGGAATTCCAATATAATTGATGCATGTTTGTGGCAGTAATGTGACAAAATGTAAAAAACTTCAAGGGGGCCGAATACTTTTGCAACCCACTGTATACAGTATACAGGGAGGTAGTCTGGGATGGGGTCTGGGGGTGATCTAAAGGTGGGGGGGGGATCAGGGGTGATTAGGAGGCAGTTGGGGATCTAATCTAGGTGATAGCGTCGATAGTTAGTGATGGGGGGGGGGGGGTCTAGAGGAGTGCAAGGGTCCTGGCAGGGGTCTGCTGGGGTGATCAGGGGGGGTCTAAAGGCTGTGGTGGGAGATCAGGGGGGCTGTGTGGGAAAGAAAAAATGTGTGGTGTATACTTACTAGTGCTTCCTCCTCGCTGGTGGTCTCTGGAACAAAGAGACCACGAGGCGAGGAAGAAGCGTGTATAAAGCACTTTGTTTACCTAACAAAGTTCCTTATACACTTTAATTGGCGGAATTTGTGTATTCCTCCGCCCACCGGCGCTGCTAATTGGCCGGGGGGCTGGAGTCTAAGTGCCCGGCCATCGATCCCCGGCGGAGTATCGCATCACGGATGACGCGATTGCTCCGCCCATGCCCCTAAACAGACCGCCGCCTCTGTGCGTTAGAAGGTCCTCAGGGCTTCCACTTTCCGACCACCCCTGTGCAGTGGGCAGTCGTTAAGTGGTTAAAGAGGAACTATAACCAAGAATTGAACTTCATCCCAATCAGTAGCTGATATCCCCTTTCCCATGGGAAATCTTTTCCTTTTCTCAAACAGATCATCAGGGGGCGCTGTATGGCTGATATTGTGGTGAAACCCCTCCCACCATTGTCCTGACATCACACTGTGGGAGGCTTGTTGCATTGTGGGAAATAACTGTTTCCAGCTGCCATAAAAGCAGCATCTCATTCCACAAACATCACCTGCCAGGAGTAAAGATGTCACCATGTGATAACTGTCAGAATGTAAATCAGGGAGAGGAAAGATTTTACAATGGGCAAACATTGACCAAATCATTTATAAATAATTATTGTAAAAATTAAGAACTTTTTTCATTACATTATTTTCACTGCAGTTCCTCTTTACATCTAATACTTTGTTGAATCACCTTTTGATTAGTGAGTAGAAAGGCAAAGATAAAATTGTTTATTTTTCTTATTTTCTAGGAAAACTTAGAGGACCGCCTGGAAAAAATAAACCGTGATCTGGGGTCAATCAGGATGACACTGAAAAAGTACCACATTTTGCCAACATCAGCAAATATATAGCGTACCTCCAAGTCCTGATAGCCAGCTGGTTTTGCACTACTGTGAACCTATGCACTGATTTCAAGCAGAACTCCACTTTTTAATATGAAGGTTATGTCTGCAAGGACCACTTCTGCAAATACAGTAGAATCCCTTTATAGTGAACCCCAAAGGACCTGCCCAAGCAGTTTACTATAATGAGATTCTACTGTATATGTCTTTTACCTTCTTATGTATAAATTCCCAGCTTCTAATGGATTTAATAAATGGCATTTGTTTGCAGATACACACGCAGCAGTCCAGTTTACTTTACTGCTGTATTTGTTGGGCATTGTCCAAACTGTGAACCACATTTTGTTTCCCTGATGACTGTGTGCGTAATGTGCATTAATGCTGCTGTGGATCCATAAAAGCTCACTAAATCATTTCAATCTATTTTTGTGCATTCCTGGACATGTAAATGTATACCGTAAGTATTCGGTCACCATAGAAACGTGGTTAGATATATAACACTGGGTGATCACTGTGCCACTACATGTTTTATAAATACATCTACAGTACTTACACCACATTTCTATATACTCTTTCAACAGCAGTATCCCTACAGCATTTTTTCCACCATCTCGTTTCTTCAGTTACCTAAAGTGTACAACACAAATCAAATGATCTATCAATCATTGAAAACCCATCCACAACAGCATAAAGCTGGGCTTACATTACGGTATGCAATATTTCAATAGAATAGACATTATAAATATCTATCGATAAATAAGGCTAATACAGTAAATGTTGATTCCTTTATTCGATCCAACATTGACTGGAAAAGGCTATTCTTTAAAAGATAGCAAGGGGTGGGGGTTAGGCAGGGACGGTTCTCTCATGAACCAAGGTGAAACATTTGCATCAGGCGCAGAGATTTCAGGGGCAGCATTTTTGTATTGTGTGTACCTTCCTGAGGAGGAATGGAGTGGCTGAGGGTGAGCAGTTTGTTTGTCACAGACTCACAGCCAGCCAGTGTGCTATTGTGAGCTGCAGTATGTCATGTGAGAACATTAAATGAAGCAGAGTAAATTTTCGGGTACAGTGCGATCATTCCAAATCGGGGGGTAGAGGCACATCTTCACAAGTTTTCCTCATGCAGCAAAAAGTCTAGAACCGGTCCTGGGGTTAAGGCCCGTTCTCACTTGGGCGATTAGCGGGTGATTCCTGCTAATCACCGAAGCACTAGCGCTTTTTAAAGATGCCCAATGAAAGGAACGGCTTAGGCAGGGAGAGAAGACGTGCACATTAGTTTCCTCCTCCTGGACATGCATGATTTGTGAATTCACACATGTGCTGTAGAAATGTGCTTGTTCAGGAGCGCAGCTAGAGACAGGAGAGTAAACAGGAAGGGTGGATTCCCTTAAAGGGCAACACCCCATAATAAACTTAAACTGTGAAATGTCATTTCAGGTACTCTCTAAGCTGTATTTTGCTGTAGAGAGCATGCATATGCCCCATAAGTGGAGTTTTTTGCTTAAAACTAATAGCTTAAAGTGTACCAGAGTTGATGAAACATAAAAGTTTTATACATTCCTGGGGCTTCCCCCAGTCCCATAAGCGGCTGCTGGAGAGATACGCAAATAGCAGTTTTCTCTTACGTCAGACAGGCCGCGACTGGTTGAAGTTAAGGGCCCCAGTACCGGAGCTGCAGAAGGCTGAGGACGGCGGCGTGGGAGCGATCCGGGCGGATGGGGCTGGAGGAAGCCCCAGGTATGTTTAAAACTTTTATGTTTCATCAGCTCGGGTTTCCTTTAAGAGCCTGGAAGGCTCCTAAAATGTGCTGCATAGTCCCAAACATGTCTTTAAAGGACAACTGACCTGAGAGGGGTATGGAGGCTGCCATATTTATTTTCTTTTAAACAATGCACATTGCCTGACTTTCTTATTGACCCTCTGCCTCTAAAACTTTTAGTCATAGACCCTGAACTAGCATGCTAATCAGATGTTTGACTGCATTTGCCACATACTTGTCTCAGGTGGGTGATTCAGACACTACTGATGCATAAAGCAGGACACCGGACAACTGGTATTATTTAAAAGGAAAGAAATAGGACAGCCTCCATATCCCTTTCAGCTCAGTTGTCCTTTAAAGGACAACTGAAGTGAGAAGAACATGGGGGCTGCCATATTAATTTCCAGTTATTATTGCCAGTTGCCTGGCAGCCCTGCTGATTTTTTTGGCTGCAGTGGTGTCTGAATCACACCAGAAACAAGAATTGCAGCTAATCTTGCCAGATCTGATAATGTCAGAAACACCTGATCTGCTACATGCTTGTTCAAGTGATCAGCTAGACAGACAGGCAACTGGTATTGTTTAAAAGGAAATAAATATGGCAGCCTCCATATCCCTTTCAGGTCCGTTGTCCTTTAAGACTCCCTAGCAGTGCATGTTATCTGGATCTGTTTCCCCAGGCATTGGTCCTTGCACAACCAAGTCTGCACTGACATGCTGTACATCGAGATGAGCCATACAACTTGTATTGGTGCTATAAGAAAGCGTGGGATTTTCTGAGGTACTGCTTTAAAGACTTTTCTACTTCACATTTGTCACTTTCTATCCAAAATACATATTTTTTACTTCATTGGATGAATACTTTGTATTTCCATATCCAAGCAAACCAGTCTTTTAAAGCATTTTGCTACTCCGAGCTTAAACTAAATGCACTGGACAATCTGTTGTCCTGTTATTGCAGTTTACTAAATGACAGATATTATCACAATATCTCAGTGCTTCCAGAGGCGTAATACATTCAATATCCAGCTTGTGAAACATTTTTTACTTTTGAAGTGTTCATTTTACCACGTGTATTAGTTTGGTCTATGTTGGAAAAGGCCTTCAGTGCTTTGCTGGGCAATGCCAATACCTATGTTCTTTGATAATTACTTTGTTACAAGATTGTGCATATGTACAGTATGTATACTTATAATATTATTCACAAATGTAACACTTTATAGAAAAACCCATTACAGCAATAAATATTTTTTAAATCTGGTGTGTTGTATTGGATTGTAATATGATATACTATAATAATTGGCATTTGTGTGTAAGGTGGATATTTGGATGTTGGGTCAGATTTACACATTTAGTTGAAAGGGGTCATTCATTAAGTGTTTTGGTCACTCAGGGTTGATTCACACTACAAGAGCTTTTTAAACACTAGTGATTTGAAAAGCTCTTGCTAATGCAATGCTATAGGGGATTTTTACAGAATCACATCGCTCCAGTGTGCACACACACATAGGATAACATAAGCAAGAGCTTTTCCAATCACAAGGCGCTTATGGTGCCCATACATGGTACAATTATTTTCATCCAATCTTACCATTTCTATGTAGTATAAGGGTAAATTAAGTAAATATACTAAAAGGATAAGTTATGCAGTTCCCTTCTATTACATAGAAATCGTAAGATTGGATGAAAACAATTGTACCATGTATGGGCACCAAAGCTTTGAATTAGCCCTCACAGAGCAGCCACCAAATGTTAGCTTGTGTGTAAGTAACATGAAGTGGAATGGCTTTATTCACACCTCAGCATTGAATGGTGGTACAACGTTGCATCCTACCTAATACAACCTAACTGTCCCTGCGTACTCCTGTGCCCTTGGGTCCGTGCTTTTAGCTACTGCGCCCTTGGGACAGAAAGACGGGGCCAGTTAGGTGGACGGGTGCGCGCTTGTGCGGCAGGTGCGCGCTTGTGCGGCGGGTGCCGGCAGGTGCGCGTGGCAGGCGGGTGCGTGCGCATGCGCACTGACGTGGTGGCGGTGACAGACAGACCTAGAGCCCGTTTTTAAATGGGCTTAGGTCTACTAGTTACAAAATAATTTGTAAATGTCCCCATTTCCACGTGTTTATGCATTTATGCAATGTGGAAACCTGCATCAACGTAGAGAACTGTTTCTATACTTCTTTTTAACTCTCTTAACAGCTTTCTTAAAGTGGAATATAGGATTTTCCTCACCAAACTGCACAAAAACCCCTCTGCTCTGTGTTTTTGTCGAGTCTTATCAACTGCAATAAGTGTTCAAAGAACAATGTGGACTGCTAAATGCAGGACTGCCATATGCAACTAATAAAATTCAAAACAATGCATGACAGCATGTGGCATAGTTGGTATAATTCTCGCCTTGCAGCGCTGCATCCCCAGTTTAAATCCCAGCCAGGGCACTGGACAGATTTTGTATGTTCTCCACATCTCTGAGTGGGTTCACTGTGGGCACTCTGGTTTCCTCCCACATCCCAAAAACCTACAGACAAGTTAATTGGCTTCCCCCTAAAATGGGCCCTAGACTAAAATGGACATATGACTACAGCAGGGATTACATTGCGAGCTCCTCTAAGGTCTGAGGGACAGTACGGCCTGAGCCCACTAACGCAGTTATGTCTGCTTCTGTCCGATTTTCAGCATCTGTAACATTGATGTGTAACTGAAAAGCGGACACAACAGCATCAGTGGGTTCTGGCATGCCATAACTATATATACTTTGTAAAGCACTTTGTAAAGCACTGCGGAAGATGTTGGCACTATATAAATACTAAATAATAATAACAGTCTCTTAATACTCATCAATTCATGAAAATAAAAAAAACTTGTTTGACCCTAGTGTTTTTGGTTAATCCTTTAACCACTTTACCCCCGGCGGTACGAATTTCTCCGCCCCTTTTTTCCCTCCTAAAAAACCAGGGACGGAGAAATCCGTACCTTCCGCGCTCCCGCCGCTGTCCGCGCTACCGCCGCTCGTGCGCGCGCACCCACCGCTCGTGCACGCCGCTGCCTGCTTGCCCGGAGATCAATGAACGGGAAAATCCATTCCCGTTCGTTGATCTAAGCCCCCGCAATGATCTGCTGTTTCTTTCAGAAACAGCGCGATCATTGTGATTCTCCAGCCTCCTACTGCTTCCTGTAAGCGTCCTTCCGGACGCTTACAGGTCGCATGTAAACAGACTCACTGTGGCCATCTTGTGTCCAAATAGTAAACTACACCCTAATGCATTTTACACATACAAATAAATTGTTTTACATAATAAATTAACTCATTACCTCCCACACTCCCCAATTTATTTTTTTTTGTAATTTTTTTAAAAAAAAATATATATACAATAAAAAAAAACATAAATAGTTACCTTAGGGACTGAACTTTTTAAATATTTATGTCAAGAGGGTATAACACTGTTACTTTATAAACTACGGGCTTGTAATTAGGGATGGACGCAAAACTGAAAAAAATGCACCTTTATTTCCAAATAAAATATTGGGGCCAAACATTGTGATAGGGACATAATTTAAACGGTTTTATAATCGGGAATAATGGGCAAATAAATTTCATGGGTTTTAATTACAGTAGCATGCATTATTTAAAAACTATAATGGCCGAAAACTGAAAATAATAATTTTTTCCCACATTTTTTCCTATTTTCCCCCATTAAAACACATTTAGAATAAAATAATTCTTGGCATAATGTCCCACCTAAAGAAAGCCTAATTGGTGGCGGAAAAAACAAGATATAGTTCATTTCATTGCGATAAGTAATAATAAAGTTATAGACTAATGAATGGACGGAGCGCTGAAAGGTGAAAATTGCTCTGGTGGTCAGGGGGTAAAACCCCTCAGTGGTGAAGTGGTTAAAACAAAGGGGAAATTTTGAGATGACTCCATGTGCAGTGCTACAGGCCAATGCAGGAAAGTGTGAGTGTTGTCATAGGTTACCTCTACCCAAAAATACATGTTCGCATTAGCGTTCCTTATTCAGGCAGGGCTGGATTTCTTGCTTCTTGCCCCTACATACAGCCACGTGTACATATACATATACCAACTTGTGGATTTACATTGTACATTTACAGATCTTTACTACTCATGCCGTCATTTTTAATCCTTATTTTAAACTAACCCTGGCACTAATCTTATGCATAACATATTATTGCAGACCGATATTTCATCCATTCACCAAAATAACAGAACACTAAGCTCCAAGCTTTTGTGTAGAGCTCAAATTGCAACTAGACCTATCCATGCAATTAGCTTTAAATCTCCTCATTACTAAAGCCACATGCACCAACTAATCCAAGCACTTTGTTCAGTTGTAAGTAGCATGGCGATAGTTACACTTAATTACAATAGACAATTGTGGAGGCTTGCATCTTCATTATTTGTAGTATAGCAAAGTCCCCATTATCCGGGACTCAGGCAACCAGAAGTCTCAATTAACCAGCATGCCTAAAGGATAACGTGGACTTTGTTTTTAGGGTGTTTGCAGCCTTTTAAATACTTAACTAGCCTCCAGCAATGCATTGCAGCCTTCCTCTTGATCCTAGTGGGCTCCTAGCGGCTTCCGGTGTTGTGTCTGATTACGCTGCCTTTGGATTTGCGCTGCCCCGCATGCGCAGTAGGAGACTGTGCGGCCACAGTTCCTATTTAATTATGCTGCTGATGGTAAAATACTAAATATCTCTGCTTCTTCACATCCTACACTCCCCAAATTTTCAGGGTAGGGAGGGGATCCCCCGAACTACCTCTATGCCAAATTGCAGCCCCCGAGACCCACTGGTTCCCGAGATAGGTTTCTTTAATCTATCTCCTGAACCAAAGATCTCGGGGGCTGCAATTTGGCATAGAGGCCGTTTGGGGGATCCTCTCCCTACCCTGAAAATGTGGGGAGTGTATGATGTGTGGAAGCGGAGATATTTATTATTTTACCATCAGCAGCATAATTAACTTACACATTACACCCGCATCCGTGCACAGCTCTTGACGTGTCATGTGACCTGAAGCGAGTCAGGTGTTACGCCGGCTTCCGTGCACGGGGGAAGCCGGAAAGCCGCTAGGAGCAAGAGGAAGGCTGCAAAAGTCGCTGGAGGCTTGGTGTGTATTTTGGAGAGAGGTTTGTGCTTTTTAGGCCAGTTGCTCAGAACAGAGAGGAGCAGAAGCTCAGCCAGAAGGATCACCATTTTGGTAGTAATTTTAGCAACCAGTACAAAATGGTAAATTACTTTTTAGTTTCTTTTCTTCTTATAACATATTTTATTTCCATTTTACAAGATTTCCATACAATGTTATGTTATAATTCTGCGTCAACATTGGTACATTAAATCCGTGAAATCACACAAAGAAAACAACACACTCTCACCCTCCCCACTTGCTCTTTCCTATTGGTTATGTTTAACCTAACTAGTTTCACCATTAATTTGCTGTTTCACATTTCCAATTGACCAAGTGTTTTGCAAGAGCTGAGCAATTTTTTAAATCGCCTTTCCCTGCGCTGTATAAAGGGCTTTTTAGTGCTTTTGCAGAGGATCGATCTGCTCATATGTGAACACTCTCATAGGGAATCATTGCACAAGCACTTTTAGGGCGCCTGCGCAGTAAGCCACGGACAACATGGCCATGATTTACAGCGGCGCTTGACGCAGGTGCAGTAAGGACAACCTCGAGGTCGGCCTCTGCACTGTGCAGGAGGCTCGGGATGTTGGCGAAGTGCGGAGCGGTCAGAGTGGGACAGACGGCTGCAAGGGATTGGAGAAAGCCCCAGGTGAGTAAAGCTGATTTTCATTTTTTTTCCCCCAATGATTCCTTTAAAGAGGCACTGAAGGATCAAAAAAAACCATCTTTTTATTTAACAAATGTGTTGTTTGCCCTAACTAAACCGCCGCATTCCCGCCGCTCTAATCTATCTAAATCACCCCTAACTCATCCCCCCTAACTCATCCACAACTTTCTTGGTAGTGGTTTTTGCTGCTCTAGGAGGCAGAGCTATGAGCCGCAGCTCTGCCTCCATGCGCCGTCTATCAGCGGCGGATCTCCGCCTCTTCCCCGCCCCTCTCAGTGAAGGAAGACTGAGAGGGGCGGGGGAGAGGTGGCGATCCGGGCTGACAGACGCGCTGAGAGGCAGCGCTGCGGCTCATAGCTTTGCCTCTCACCGAAGCGCTGTCCGGATTGCCCCCCATGGAATTTGGGGGGATTTAGATAGATTAGAGTGGCGGGAATGCGGTGGTTTAGTTAGGACAAACATATTAAACACATTTGTTAAATAAAAAGATTTTTTTTTGAGACTTCAGAGTCTCTTTAAGGGAACTGAGCACACCCGCAAAACATTTTTCCCATAGGGGAGGTTCTTAACCGAGTGTGCCATGGGGGGGGGGGGGCATCATTACCTACAAGGTGCTGCTCCTCTGGACCCCCATCTGTTTGGGATGCGCTATCTTCTCCACGGACTTGCCACAGTAGCCACAGTTTGTATGTTCCCAGCAGTGTTGTGTGCGCACAGGCCCCGGAATTCATGTCGCGAGATGTAGTCCATGACTGCAAGTAAAGCTCTAACTCGCAGTCATGGACTTACTCCTGGCATGCATGCAACATTTTGTAAGCAAGCTAAAGCTTCTGATTTTTTTTTTCAAAAAATTATCTGATATATACAGTTAGATCCATAAATATTTGGACAGAGACAACTTTTTTTTTCTACTTTTAGTTCTGTACATTAACGCAATGAAGTTTAAATGAAGCAACTCAGGTGCAGTTTAAGTGCAGTTTAATTCAGTGGGATGAACAACATGATTCAGTGGGGTGAACAAAAATTGCATAAAAATGTGAGGCAAATAAAGCATTTTTTAACACAATCCCTTCAGTTTAGGGGCACAAAAGTAATTGGACAATTGACTCAAAGGCTATTTCATGGGCAGGTGTTGGCAAGTCCACAGTTATGTAAATTAAGCAGATAAAAGGCCTGGAGTTGATTTGAGGTGTGGTGCTTGTTGTGTAAGACAACATGCAGTCTAATCTAAGGAGCTCCTTATGCAGGTTAAAGACGCCATCCTTAAGCTGTGAAAACAGAAAAAAACCCATCTGTAATATACGAGGCAGCTGCGGCGAACAGCACCGCCGCCGCAGCTGCCTCCATGCGGCCATCCGTCCATCCAGCGTCCAGGACGCCGAGGACGGAGCCTTCTCACTTGCCGGGGGTCGCCTTAGCGCGCAGGCGCGCGCACAGACGGGACCTTTATGCGGGGAGGAAGCCCGTCAGCTGACCTGCTGGTCAGCTGACGTGAGAGGAGACCCACAGCGCCCAGGATTGGCTATGAGAGGGGGGCGTGCCAGTGAGGTCTCATCTGCTTCATAAGCCTCCGGGCTTCATTGTTACATTGTTGTCGTGAATACTTGCGTGTTAGCGCTCAGACCTTAGGCTAGTTCCCTGGTGTTGATGCTAAGGATTTCACACCTAGACTAGGATATTGATACCTTGTTATTGTTATTTGTTTAGACTAGATCCCGGGTATTGATGCCAAGGACTTCACACCCAGACTAGGATATTGCTTACTGTATTGATCTCCTGTGTATGACTCTTAGCGATTACTCTGACTCTGATCCTGCTTTCTTATCCTGTACTTTCTCCTATCTGCCTACCTGTTGCCGAACCTCTGCCTGATTACCGATTACTTTCTTGTCTCACGATTCTGTACCGATACATACCTTCCTGTTGCCAAACCTCTGCCGGATTACCGTTTACTCTCTTGTCTCACGATCCTGTACTGATACTTACCTTCTGTTGCCGAACCTTGCCTGCCTGACCATTCTACTCACCAGTGGGCCCTCGCCACTGGTGAGGTGTGACTATGCCAGCTCCACTGGTGAAGCAGTTCTGCTAGGCTATAGTTTAGCCTTAATTGCCTGCTCGTCAGGTAACCTGTCATTGTAGTATTACTGTGCCTCGCAGGCTGCAGTACAGTCTGACTCACCCGCCCCTCGGTTGTTCATTTGCCTGCAGCATATTCTGAAGCACCCGCTCCTCGGGAGATTCAGCCTCTTCAGTAGTGCTCCTCCAGATTGCTGGAGGTTGTACGTTGGTGCACGGACAGTGTACTGTTTATACCTCACCAGCCCCTCTGGTGAGGTCTCATTGTACCATTAAAGTTACGGTTGCACCAAATCACTACACACACTGCTCTTTGTCTGCTATACTGGTATTATTGGTGATTCTGCAGATAACACATAATCGGGTATAGCGTCTGCATTATTGGTGATTCTGCAGATCACCACATAATCAGACATCTGAGTTGCAACACCCAACCGTTACACCATCCAAGAAATTGCTATAATATTACGAGTAGCAAAATCTACAGTTTGGTGCATCCTGAGAAAGAAGACATGGAAGACAACCGTGGTGGATGATCACTGAATCATTTCCATGGTGAAGACCTTCACAACCAAGTGAACAATTGTCTACAGAGAGTAGGAGTATCGATATCCAAGTCTACCACAAAGTAAAGACTGCATGAAAGTAAATACTGAGCAGTACAAGGTACAAGCCTCTCATAAACCTCAAGAACAGAAAGGCTAGACTGGACTTTACTTAAGAAAATCTAAAAAGCCAGCACAGTTCTGAAAAAACATTTTTTAAATAGATGAAACTAAGATCAACCTCTACCAAAATGAGGGCAAGAAATTACATTAGGTAGTCAGCAGAGAAACTTGGCCATGGCCACCAAAAGACATTTCAGCATGACTATGACCCAAAACACACAGCAGAAGTGAAGAAATGGTTAGCAGACAACAATATTAATGTTTTGGAGTGGCCCAGCCAGAGTCCTGACTTGAATCCAATTGAGAATCTGTGGAGGGAGCTAAGGATCAGAGTGATGGCAAGAAGACCCTCCAACCTGAAAGATTTGGAGCTCATTGTTAAAGATGTATGGGCAAAAATACCCGTGGAGACATGTAAAAAGCTGGTCTGCAATTATAGGAAGTGTTTGATTGCTGTAATAGCTAATAAAGGATGTTCTATTAATTATTGAAAAGGGTATGAATAATTTTGGACTGGACATTTTTTGTTCAAATAATAAAAACTGAGAAATATTTTTTTTCCACAATAATGCCTTTTGTACATCGTCTTATTATCTTTTGGGAAACACCAATGTCATTTGCCATAAAAAAAATTACTTGCTGGGGGCGTGGCTTGGCTATGGCGGCAGCAAGACACATTTTGTGAGAGCTCCGTGTGCCCGGCGGCCCTTAAAGCGGACCCAAACCAAACAATTTTTTAATTAAAAATATTTAGTTGCACCACTCTGACACATACAAAGATAAATAAACACTCCTTCAAACCTATGATCATTTCAGTGCATGCTTTTCACCCTTATCCTTTCATAGCTAGGGTTATACTGGGGGCAGCCATTAGCAATTCCTCCATTGCCGGACACCATCTACTCCACCAGTTTGCCGGAAAAATCCCGGCAATTTGAAAGGAAGGGAGGGGTTCCTCCAATAAATGTAAAATATTTTATATTTGTCATCATGCAGCTGAAAAAAGGCTGCTATTTATTATTATAATTTAGAAAATAGATTTTATTTCTGAAATCTTGTATTTTTAATTTGGGTCCACTTTAACTGATCCCTAGAGACAACACTGCCTTCAAAACCCAGTAAAATGAGCCGCTCAAGCTCAAGGAAGAAGGGGACAAAGTCCAGAGAGGAAGGAGGCGATATAGACACTTACTTCCAGAAAGCCTCGCAGCGGAAACATGGCAACACGCCGAAGGCCTTAGACGCCATTTCTTCCCCTAGGCCTCAGACTTCTTGCTCGCAGACGCCTCCCAGAGCACCTACTCCTGAAAGAGACACGGATTCCTTTGACGAGGATCGTGAAGAAGAAAACTTTGGCCTCAGAGCCTTTCTCCGCAAGATACCCACTAAATTGGACTTTGAATCTCTTACTACGCGGATAGAGAACGTTTACAAACAAGACATGGCGGAGGTCTGTGAGGAGTTATCGGAGGTGGGAGACAGAGGGTGTGAGCTGGAGAAAGGACAGGCCCAACTAGAACAAACGGTAAACTCTCTGGTGAGCAGAATGGATTCCCAAGACAAAAGATTAGATGACCACTGGCTAAAAATGGATGATATGGAGAACAAAAGTTGCCGTCACAACATCAGAGTACAAGGCATCCCAGAAGCCTCAGACCAAGAAGACCTTGTACCTTCCTTGCAAGGGATCTTTCGCATGTTCCTGGGTAAGCCAGACGACTTCCCGATTGAACTGGATAGAGCACATAGGGCCTTTGGCCCGAAGCTTGCAGATTTGAACCGACCTAGAGATGTTATATGTCGAGTCCATAAGTATACCCTGAAGGAGGATATCATGAAGGCAGCCAGAGAAAAGATGGAACTGGTTTTTGACGGGGCCACTATTCATTTGTATGCAGATCTTTCCCGCTTCACCCTGATGCTGAGAAAAGCGACCAAGCCTTTGCTAGATGCCTTAAGAGAAGCTGGCGATACATACTCATGGGGATTCCCCTTCTCTCTCCTGATCAAGACGGACGGGCAATCAGCCGTTTTCCTTAATCCACCAGACCTGCTGAAGATCTCTGAGAAATTTGATCTACCTCACATCAAACTACCGGACTGGCCTGGTTCAGAAAAAACACCGCCACTGCCACAGCGGGAAAAATGGCAGAGGGTCCAGGCTAAGAGACGCTGCTCTAGGCCGTATGATGCACCTCCAATTGATCCCCCTACTGAACCAGAGGAAGGTTTGTGACTCAATACCCTGCTTGATATTTTTCCAGAATATTTTTCCCTTTTTTGCCATTTTTCTAGTTATTTCACATAATCTTTTTCATTTCTGGACTGTCTCTATGGAGAATTCCTGTTTTTCTGAACTCGCTAGAACAAAGTTTACATGAGACGCTATCCCGCTCGCTTAACCAATGTGGCTATCTACGGAACTTTTATTTTCATTTTTTCTCGATTAATCACGCTCCATATAAGTTCCTCCATAATAGCAGTCGCTAAATCCTTGCGAAGTCTATGATCATTACTGAGTTTGCAAGGATGAAATATATTTATAGGATCGCTTATAAAGTTTAGCATACACAGCTTAGAAAGCTATCACAGGCTTGCATTTTCTATATATGTGGTTAAAAGTTGTTATCTCATTGCACAATTCTGGCTCTAACATCTTAAGGGTTGTCTTCTTACAGGTGAGGGCCGTGGGCACGCGGGCGCTCCAGCCGCATGGCTTCTCACTACCCCCAATTGATGGTGGGACAAATTTTGCCCCGCCATCTTAAGGTAGATTCTGCTGGATCATTAATTCCCTTCCAAGGGAACAGCAGAATCATAGGTGTTTTTGACACCAAACACATGCTACTGTTCTTTTTTCTAGACACTTCCTTGTGTCTAGTTCTGTTTCTTTCTACATCTCTTTTTATCTATCTTCTTTTTTCTTCTCCAGTTGATGAGTATGGGTGGTTCTCCTCCCTAAATGAAAGGTGATCATTTTAAGATAATCTCACTAAATGTGAATGGATTTAATGTGCCTCAGAAGCGCTTACAGATACTATATGGTCTTCATAAGGAAAAAGCAAACGTTCTCCTGTTACAGGAGACTCATTTTAAAGAGGGCCAAGTGCCTAGCTTAAGTAACTCGTCCTATTATCCCCATTGGTTTATGAGTGCTCCTGGTGCCCAGAAAACAAAAGGTGTAGCTATTGCTCTGCACAGAAATTGCACCGCTCAAGTTATAGACAGTATGTTTGATGCTGAAGGCAGATTTGTGTTTGTTAAGGCAATAATAGAGAGGGTAAACAGTAAAGAGGGAAGAGAGGAGAAAAGCTTACCACCAGTAAGCCCCGTGATGACACCTGGCCCGTGCCCCCGCTAGATCTCACATGTATCGCAGACCCCTCTGCTTCCTCAGAGATAAAACGTTTTTTTTATCTCCGAGGAAGCAGAGGGGTCTGCGATACATGTGAGATCTAGCGGGGGCACGGGCCAGGTGCCATCACGGGGCTTACTGGTGGTAAGCTTTTCTCCTCTCTTCCCTCTTTACTGTTTACCCATTCGATTGGTTCTTATTAGCTGATACTTTATAGGACTCTGAGTCATCGGATGGGAGGATTGGTTTTGTCATTTATTATTTTGCCTAACATTAGTCCTTGTGTATATATCATTTATTGTACAGTGTATTTACTAGGTTGATGACCATTATTTCATGTGTCATTTTGCCATGACACCAGACCTGTTAACCCATCTATATGTTTTTATTGTTTTTAAAGGGACAAGTCCCTAATAAATTTGCTTATACCTTATGGTGCTTATTGTATGACTTTTTGAGTATTATTGTATTGCTATATGGATGGCTTTCTCTTTATATTTAGTTTGACACTACACATTCATGGCATCATTGAATGTTATTTGGCTCATTAGCTGTTTGTTGAAGGCAATAATAGAGGACAAAACGTTCACTCTGGCAAGCATATATTTGCCTAATACTTCCCAAATTGCAGCATTCACAAAAATCCTTCAGCAATTAGATACATTCAGAGAGGGGTATGTGATACTGGGAGGAGATATCAATTTTACTTTTGATTGACAGCACTGGGAAAAAGTCACCAGTCTTTTACAAGGCCCTAAAATTTATCAAGAAAAAATTATCCTTAATGCAATAAGTAGATATTTGGAGAACGTTTCACCCAACAGTTAAAGACTACTACTCTTATTGAATATTTCTACAATAAGAGTACAGTCTTGGTCTGACCATTCCCGTGATGTTAGATTTTATTGGTAAACTAGGCCCACCAGACCAGTTCCCTTGGCGTATGAATACCTCTCTACTGCAGGATACTGCTTGTGCTGCACGCTATAAACAGGTACTCCTTGATTATATCGAAGATAATTACAATGCTGATGATGAGATTAACCCTTTTAGTAAGTGGGAAGCACACAAGTGTGTTTTAAGGGGAGCTATGATCCAAATGGGGGCCAGATATAAAAGAGAAAAAGTGACTCAAATCAAGAAAACCTGGAATGAATTGAGATCCCTAGTGCAACAGCACAAGCAGTGTCTAGCAGAGCATACACTTAAGGAACTTACTTTAAAACGAAAAGAATTGCTACAGCTGATTTGAAAACAAACGTGTAGATAATTGTCTATGGTTCAAGGCTCGTTTATACGAGTATGACAATAAATGCAGTCGTATTGTAGCTAAGTCATTGAGGGCCAAACAATTGTCCTCCCATATAGCAGCTATTAAAACGAAAAACTATGGCAAGGCAGTAAAAACAGAGGACATTTTGAAGGTGTTTCATGAATATTATACAGCATTATATAATTTAAAGGGAACCTACTCTGATAAACCACCTGTAGAGCTTGATAAAATAATTGATACATTCCTACGTAAATATCCTGTATCCTCTATATCACAAGAACAGCTGGAGGAGCTGAATTGCCCGATTTCAGAGGACACATTTTTGTCCTTAGGCCCGGTTCACATTAGCGGCTGCTATCCGGAATCGCCGTGCCGGAGCCGGACCGCATGCGGACCGGACGAAACGGACGCACGGCATAGCAATGAAAGTCTATGCGACCGTTCACATGCGTCCGTTTCGTCCGGACCGGAGCCGGACCGGATCCGGACTCCGGCGTCCGTTCCAACATGCGCTATTTTTTGGTCCGGCTGGTCCGGCTGACGTATCCGGACCGGAGCCGGAATGTTGCATCCGGCCAATGGAAACCAATGAGAACCGGAGAGCGCACAACACACTGGCTATAAAAACCGGATGTTGTACCACACTTCCTATGCAGACTCTATGGTATGGTGGCCATTTTGGATGGGGACCACATGGCACCAGCGTTCACAGAGTGGAGCAGCAGTGACTTCATGCTGGAGCTCTTTGGCAGCAATATGGAGCAGGATCTGTCTGATAGCGAGGGGGTGAGGCCCTACACATCAGAAGACCTCATCCTACAGGTGCAGCAGGTACCAGCCCTGTGGGACAAGGGGGATGCGGACCACAGCAACATCAAAAAATGCAGAGGCCTGTGGAAAAAAATTGCCAAGCTGTATGTGGAGGACTTTGAGAACTTGAGCAAGAGACAGCAAGGCACAGAGGGTATGTTGACTAGAAGTTTTTTTGGGGGGGCTTGTGGTTTAAGCTTGTGATGTATTCAACTTTTGCTATGGATTTGTGTCACCCACGTGTTGCCCACCCACCTGTTCCCCACCCACCTGTACCCCACCTGTGCTGTATCCCACCCACCTGTGATGTATCCCACCCACCTGTACCCCACCTGTGCTGTATCCCACCCACCTGTGCTGTATCCCACCCACCTGTGCTGTATCCCACCCACCTGTGATGTATCCCACCCACCTGTGCTGTATCCCACCCACCTGTGCTGTATCCCACCCACCTCTACCCCACCTGTGATGTATCCCACCTGTGATGTATCCCACCCACCTGTACCCCACCTGTGATGTATCCCACCCACCTGTGATGTATCCCACCCACCAGTACCCCACCTGTGATGTATCCCACCCACCTGTACCCCACCTGTGCTGTATCCCACCCACCTGTGATGTATCACACCCACCTGTACCCCACCTGTGATGTATCCCACCTGTGATGTATCCCACCCACCAGTACCCCACCTGTGATGTATCCCACCCACCAGTACCCCACCTGTGATGTATCCCACCCACCAGTACCCCACCTGTGATGTATCCCACCCACCAGTACCCCACCTGTGATGTATCCCACCCACCAGTACCCCACCTGTGATGTATCCCACCCACCAGTACCCCACCTGTGATGTATCCCACCCACCAGTACCCCACCTGTGATGTATCCCACCCACCTCTACCCCACCTGTGATGTATCCCACCCACCTCTACCCCACCTGTGATGTATCCCACCCACCTGTACCCCACCTGTGCTGTATCACACCCACCTGTACCCCACCTGTGATGTATCCCACCCACCTCTACCCCACCTGTGATGTATCCCACCCACCTCTACCCCACCTGTGATGTATCCCACCCACCAGTACCCCACCTGTGATGTATCCCACCCACCTCTACCCCACCTGTGCTGTATCACACCCACCTGTACCCCACCTGTGATGTATCCCACCCACCTCTACCCCACCTGTGATGTATCCCACCCACCTCTACCCCACCTGTGATGTATCCCACCCACCTGTACCCCACCTGTGCTGTATCCCACCCACCTGTGCTGTATCCCACCCACCTGTGATGTATCCCACCCACCTGCGATGTACCCCACCTGTGCACATATAACATACACAATGACCAATTATTATACATCAATTTATTGTAAAAAATTAATACATTTAAATTCACTCAAACTTGAAACTCCAAAATAAACACATTTCAACAAAACATATTAAAAACCAAACATTCACCCTCGTCCAGGTGGTGTGGTAAAATAAAGTCTCAGTTGGTCCCTGTTCCGCAGTGACACTACCCTTGGCCTGGTTGCATACCTCCGCAGGGGCATTAGTGGAAGCACATTCGGGGGTTCCGGAGTCTCTCTTTCCTCCTGCCGCACAAAGTTGTGGAGGATGCATGCTGCCTTCACCACGACAACTGCGTTGCCCGGTTTCAGCAGCATGGGCGTGTGGAACACCCTCCACTTTGACACCAGGATCCCAAATGTGCACTCCACCATTCTCCTTGCACGGCTCAACCGAGCATTGAAGTGTAGCTGGCTGGCATCAAGTCCCCTGTCTGGGTACGGACGCATTACATGGTCGGACAGGGCGAAGGCCTCGTCCCCCACAAACACATAGGGGTAGGCCGGTGCCCTTGTCCCAGGCCAGGGTCTGTCACGGGGGAGACGCAGTCTGCCTTCCTCCATCAGCCGGCAAAGGGTCGTACGCTGGAAAATTCCAGAGTCATTGGAACTACCGTACGACCCCACGTCCACGTACACAAACTTGTAGTCCGCATCTGCCACTGCCATTAGAACAATGCTGAAGTATTTTTTATAGTTGAAATAATGGCTGCCACTCCCCACGGGTTTCTGAAGCCGGATGTGTTTCCCATCCAGTGCGCCAACACAATTAGGAAACTTGCACTCGGTCCAGAAGCCCTGGGCGATCTCCTCCCATTTCGTGGTGTCCGGCACAGGCATGTATCTGGCCCTCAGTCGCGTCCAAAGGATCCTCGAAGTCCTCACGACGATGCCTGCCACCGTGCTCTTCCCAATACGAAATGTGACATGTAGCGATGTATATGTTTGTCCAGTTGCGATGTACCTACAAGAGAAATAATCGAAATCAATTTTTCATGTCGTTACAGGAGAAAGGTACAAGACAAGGTGGCGCAATATACGGGATGCATATGTGAAATGGCTACGGAAGAAAAAACTTGCCGAACGAAGTGGCAGTGGCGGGGGAAGGCGCCAAAAAGACTACCAATTTGCCAAGCAATTGTCTTTCATCAATGCAAGCCTGGAACCTAGACTGTAAGTACCACTACTGTGGGCAGGAACTGAGAGCTCATTTACCATGACTTCGGCCATGTATTGCTATGGCCTCAATTCCCATGGCTAGCGAACTTTTCTCACAAGCTTTATCAAATGTTGGGTAGAAACGGGTGATAAAGTGATTGCTAGTGTTTGCTAGCTCTGTGAATTGACGCCACATGCTGTTTGGCACACCAATAAATATTTTTTTTATCTACAGGACTGAAGACAATTTGGAGCAAGAGGAACCGACCCAGGAGGCACGGTTCAGCAGTGAGGAGAGCTTGGTGGATGATGACGTCGCCGATGTAACCTATTGCCCCGAGGCGAGGAGTAGGAGGAGGGAGTCCTTAATCACAACTCCGTCCTTTGATGATGACTTGGCAGAAGAGAGCTTGGATGTTGAGGTTGCAGGACCGAGTGTGGAAGAAGCTGAACCTCCACAATCGACCGCTATGGAAGCTCCAGGGGAACAAGAACAAAGTGAGGAGCACCGAGAGACTGCAGCACAACCAGCGCGCAGGGCAACCCCGACACAGGCCAGAGGACGGGAAGATGCTGCCACACCACCAGTGAGGACCACCACACCAGTGAGGCGTCGAGGTACCCTCCCCCCAACAAGGAGAGAGACAGAGTCCGAGATGTCCGGGGCTGTCTCCGGACTTCTCGGGATTCTTCAGAGCCACCAAACTCTCATAACCCGGCAGTTGCAAGATGAGGACAGGGGCCATATCATGGAGCAGTACAAGTCCCACATCACTACACTGCAATGTGAGCTCGACGCTGTACATGGGCACTACAGGGACGAGCTTAAAATGATGCATGAGATGCACAGAGGAGAAATCGACCAACTGCGTGCGCAGCATCATCAGTCGGTGGGCCAGCTGCAGAACATGATGCAGCAAATGCATCAACAAAGCAAGGAACTACTGAAATTGCAGGCACACCCGTGTTTTCACACTGTGATGTCTCTAATACCATATCTAGAAAAGGTGCCTTCACAAAACCTGATGGCGTGCCATTCCAATTTGCTGGAGGTGATTAAACAGCACATGGACACGCCATTATTGCAACCACCAATTTTTAGACCCCCACAACCAACAGCGGTGCCCACCTGGCAATCATCACAGATGTACACCGGCTACAGAGGCAGTCAATATGGGCCACCGCTGTCAGGGTCCAGCTCATCCACGACCAGCACCCAAGAGAGTCCAGATTTCCAGGCAGCAACTCCCACCTTTTCTAGTAGTGGTGCCGATACAATTTGAAAAAAAAAGTCAAATTGTTCCTGGACATGCTCCTCTGAATACCTCCGATCCTCGGAGGAAGGATACCATCACAGGGCTTTTTAACTTTTGGTTTTGCTGGACTTGAACTTTAGGGCCTGGTGTCCCCGAAAGACACTACCTGGGTCACAACCTTGTGCCTGTTGCACAGCACCTGTAGTCCTGCACCTCTGCCTTTGATTCCTCTTGTTCCTTACTTTGTTGATCCTAATCACTTGCACAAGACCCTTGGAGCCATGGGTGAAGGACACCTTCACTGGTCGGTGAGAGGCCTAGCCTTTTCACTGACCTGTGTCCTTCATCCATGGCTCAGAGGGTCCTGTGCCAGTCGTTAGGTTTTAGAAGCACTAATAATTTAGGGCCTGGTGTCCCCGAAAGACACTACCTGGGTCAGAACCTTGTGCCTGTTGCACAGCACCTGTAGTCCTGCACCTGTGCCTTTGATTCCTCTTGTTCCTTACTTTGTTGATCCTAATCACTTGCACAAGACCCTTGGAGCCATGGGTGAAGGACACCTTGACTGGTCGGTGAGAGGCCTAGCCTTTTCACTGCCCTGTGTCCTTCATCCATGGCTCAGAGGGTCCTGTGCCAGTGGTTAGGTTTTTGAAGCACTTCAATTTTAGGGCCTAGTGTCCCCGAAAGACACTACCTGGGTCACAACCTTGTGCCTGTTGCACTGCACCTGTAGTCATGCACCTCTGCCATCGGTTCCTCTTGCTCCTCACTTTGTTCTTGTTCCTAACCACTTGCACAAGACCCTTGGAGCCATGGATGAAGGACACCTTGACTGGTTGGTGAGAGGCCTAGCCTTTTCACTGCCCTGTGTCCTTCATCCATGGCTCAGAGGGTCATGTGCCAGTGGTTAGGTTTTTGAAGCACTTCAATTTTAGGGCCTGGTGTCCCCGAAAGACACTACCTGGGTCACAACCTTGTGCCTGTTGCACTGCACCTGTAGTCATGCACCTCTGCCATCGGTTCCTCTTGCTCCTCACTTTGTTCTTGTTCCTAACCACTTGCACAAGACCCTTGGAGCCATGGATGAAGGACACCTTGACTGGTCGGTGAGAGGCCTAGCCTTTTCACTGCCCTGTGTCCTTCATCCATGGCTCAGAGGGTCATGTGCCAGTGGTTAGGTTTTTGAAGCACTTCAATTTTAGGGCCTGGTGTCCCCGAAAGACACTACCTGGGTCACAACCTTGTGCCTGTTGCACTGCACCTGTAGTCATGCACCTCTGCCATCGGTTCCTCTTGCTCCTCACTTTGTTCTTGTTCCTAACCACTTGCACAAGACCCTTGGAGCCATGGATGAAGGACACCTTGACTGGTCGGTGAGAGGCCTAGCCTTTTCACTGCCCTGTGTCCTTCATCCATGGCTCAGAGGGTCCTGTGCCAGTGGTTAGGTTTTTGAAGCACTTCAATTTTAGGGCCTGGTGTCCCCGAAAGACACTACCTGGGTCACAACCTTGTGCCTGTTGCACTGCACCTGTAGTCATGCACCTCTGCCATCGGTTCCTCTTGCTCCTCACTTTGTTCTTGTTCCTAACCACTTGCACAAGACCCTTGGAGCCATGGATGAAGGACACCTTGACTGGTCGGTGAGAGGCCTAGCCTTTTCACTGCCCTGTGTCCTTCATCCATGGCTCAGAGGGTCCTGTGCCAGTGGTTAGGTTTTTGAAGCACTTCAATTTTAGGGCCTAGTGTCCCCGAAAGACACTACCTGGGTCACAACCTTGTGCCTGTTGCACTGCACCTGTAGTCATGCACCTCTGCCATCGGTTCCTCTTGCTCCTCACTTTGTTCTTGTTCCTAACCACTTGCACAAGACCCTTGGAGCCATGGATGAAGGACACCTTGACTGGTCGGTGAGAGGCCTAGCCTTTTCACTGCCCTGTGTCCTTCATCCATGGCTCAGAGGGTCCTGTGCCAGTGGTTAGGTTTTTGAAGCACTTCAATTTTAGGGCCTGGTGTCCCCGAAAGACACTACCTGGGTCACAACCTTGTGCCTGTTGCACTGCACCTGTAGTCATGCACCTCTGCCATCGGTTCCTCTTGCTCCTCACTTTGTTCTTGTTCCTAACCACTTGCACAAGACCCTTGGAGCTATGGATGAAGGACACCTTGACTGGTCGGTGAGAGGCCTAGCCTTTTCACTGCCCTGTGTCCTTCATCCATGGCTCAGAGGGTCCTGTGCCAGTGGTTAGGTTTTTGAAGCACTTCAATTTTAGGGCCTGGTGTCCCCGAAAGACACTACCTGGGTCACAACCTTGTGCCTGTTGCACTGCACCTGTAGTCATGCACCTCTGCCATCGGTTCCTCTTGCTCCTCACTTTGTTCTTGTTCCTAACCACTTGCACAAGACCCTTGGAGCCATGGATGAAGGACACCTTGACTGGTCGGTGAGAGGCCTAGCCTTTTCACTGCCCTGTGTCCTTCATCCATGGCTCAGAGGGTCCTGTGCCAGTGGTTAGGTTTTTGAAGCACTTCAATTTTAGGGCCTGGTGTCCCCGAAAGACACTACCTGGGTCACAACCTTGTGCCTGTTGCACTGCACCTGTAGTCATGCACCTCTGCCATCGGTTCCTCTTGCTCCTCACTTTGTTCTTGTTCCTAACCACTTGCACAAGACCCTTGGAGCTATGGATGAAGGACACCTTGACTGGTCGGTGAGAGGCCTAGCCTTTTCACTGCCCTGTGTCCTTCATCCATGGCTCAGAGGGTCCTGTGCCAGTGGTTAGGTTTTTGAAGCACTTCAATTTTAGGGCCTGGTGTCCCCGAAAGACACTACCTGGGTCACAACCTTGTGCCTGTTGCACTGCACCTGTAGTCATGCACCTCTGCCATCGGTTCCTCTTGCTCCTCACTTTGTTCTTGTTCCTAACCACTTGCACAAGACCCTTGGAGCCATGGATGAAGGACACCTTGACTGGTCGGTGAGAGGCCTAGCCTTTTCACTGCCCTGTGTCCTTCATCCATGGCTCAGAGGGTCCTGTGCCAGTGGTTAGGTTTTTGAAGCACTTCAATTTTAGGGCCTGGTGTCCCCGAAAGACACTACCTGGGTCACAACCTTGTGCCTGTTGCACTGCACCTGTAGTCATGCACCTCTGCCATCGGTTCCTCTTGCTCCTCACTTTGTTCTTGTTCCTAACCACTTGCACAAGACCCTTGGAGCCATGGATGAAGGACACCTTGACTGGTCGGTGAGAGGCCTAGCCTTTTCACTGCCCTGTGTCCTTCATCCATGGCTCAGAGGGTCATGTGCCAGTGGTTAGGTTTTTGAAGCACTTCAATTTTAGGGCCTGGTGTCCCCGAAAGACACTTGGGCAGCTATGCCCTACAACTCTTCCAGCACAAAGTTGGTGGTTGGTGTTCCTTAAAACTGACCGGGCTATACCATAGATATGTTAATTTTTTGTCTTCCATGTTGGAAGAATGTTTCCATGTTGGAAAGTGGTTGTTTTTGCAATAAAAAAATTTGTTTTTACATACCTCAGTGTGATGAGTAGTTGTTCTTGTGGTGTGACTGCTCTCCTGAACGTGGTATCCTTCTTCCTAAGGTCATCCTTCACCATCTCCAAAAGGGTATCAAACCTGTCAGGAGATGTAAAGGAAGAAGCTGTAAAGTATGTTGTGGGACAAGGTGTTGGGTGGAGGATGGGGGAGGTGTGTTTACAGAGGTTTGGGAGTGTTGTGGAGGGTGGGGGTGTAGTGTATAGCTAGGTATACAGGGGTGTGGGGGTCAGGGTGGTGTGTTTAGCTAGGTATACAGGGATGAGGTGTTGTGGGGGTGAGGGTGGGGTGTTTAGGAATGGTGGGGGTTGGTGTATTTAGGCCTATACACTTACAGGGGAATAGACATCCGAGTGTAGCTGTAGAACTTCTGTGGGTGTCGTCTGAGGTCCCGGTAGAGGGCCTGGAACTCTCCCTTCCTCTGCCTCCTGGCTAGTAGAGGGTGCACCCACCATCTCCTGCGAGGAGCACGCCTTCTCCCCACATAGTAGTAGGTAAACAACAGGAAGGAGAGAATTCCCAGGTAATAAGCGTAAAAAATGACTGGATCCATGGTCCCAACTGCTGTCTCTGTATCCAAGGATGGTCTCCACACGTCCAGCTGTCTCCAACAATGACCCCAGAGCTTCTGCTGACCTCCCAGAACCCCAGGTATTTATACCGGTTGTTATCTCTTTAAGAATCCGGATCCGGACCGCAACCGTGTTCATACCGCACGGAAACCGTATGCAACCGGACCGGATCCGGACCGGATCCGGACAGGAACCGTACGGTTCAGGTCCGATCCGGATCCGGTGCGGTCCGGACATCCGGTGCGGTTTTTGCAAAACCGCAAGTGTGAACGGGGCCTTAGCTCTCTTTCCAATGGCAAGTCACCGGGGCCAGGCGGCTTTAGTATAGAATACTTAAATTTTTTTTGATCCCAACTAGCCCCTCTATATGTATCGGCATTCAACAGCATCTCTGCTTCTAACCCCCATCCCAGTCATGCCCTACAAACTCATATTGTCGTTATCCCAAAGCCAACAAAAGACTCTCTCCTATGTTCAACTTATTGCCCTATATACCTCATAAACATACACTTAAAGATCATGTCCAAAATCCTAGCAAATAGACTTTAACAAGTTATTCCCCTACTAATAAATAATGACCAGGTTGGATTTGTTCCTAAAAGGGAGCCCTCTGACAACACGTACAAAACCTTGTTGTTAATGCATCACGCTCAGACATCAAAGACCCCAGCTGTATTGCTTTCTGTTGATGCTGAGAAAGCATTTGACAGGGTTTTCTGGAGATTTCTCCAAAGGGTGCTTGTCAACAGAGGGATCCCTATGGACCCAAATTTCTTCCAGAAAGTTTTCTAATTATACCAATCTCCAACTGCAAGAATTAAGATTAATGGCTGCTTGTCTCCGGTGATTTCCATTAGGAATGGTACCCGCCAAGGATGTCCCCTCTTGCCCTTACTGTACATTTTGTATATGGAGCAATTGGCAGTGGCTATCAGGAGTAACCCAGACATTACAGGTATAGCCATTGGAGGAACGGAGTATAAAACGGCGATTTACGCTGATGATCTGTTGCTCTATATTACTAGGCCTATGATCACCCTTCCTAACTTTCTCAAAACAGTGGAAGAATTTAGCTTACTTAGCAACTATAAAATTAATTCAAACAAATCTCAGATCCTGAACATATCACTACTCCCGAAGGATGCACAACTAGTCCAGGGCTCATTCACTTTTAAGTGGAAGCAAACCTCTATCACCTACCTGGGTATCAAACTATGTTCAAATCTAAAGTCACTCTATGAGCTGAACTACCTTCCTCTATTAGAGGTGTTTGAGAAAGATCTTAAATCTTGGACCCACTTATTACATTCATGGGTGGGTAGGATTAACATCCTCAAAATGAATTTGATGCCCAGACTTTTGTATGTGATTCAAACAGTGCCAATATCTGTGAATGAGTACTTCTGGAAGAAGCTATCCCAGCTTATGAGTAAATATATTTGGAGATCCAAGAAACCCTAGGGTGATCTTAAAAGTCCTACAAAAACCTAAAGCCAAAGGTGGCTTGGCTCTACCTCATCCTAAAACATAATACTATGCAGTTCATCTAAACCGGATCCTAGACTGGACCCATGACCAACGTCAAGCTCAATGGGTATCTTTAGAAAAAAAATTGGCTGGTCATGATTTGGGTGCGGATATCTGGATTTATGCAAAAATTCGATCAGAATCTCTCCCAAAACCAGCCTTATTTACCTCTACGTTTCTTAAAGTTTGGGATAGTCTTTTCTCTCAGCATCGCATTGCCTCCTATGTAGGCCCTGATATGTCTATTTGGAATAATCCGATTCCCCCCGGGTGTAAATGCATCTTATACCCTACGCACATTTCTAAAAGAAGACTTAAAACTGAAACATGTATGGAAGGACAATAGACCTCTCCCCTTGGCCTCGTTGGTAGATGTAGCTAACATTTCACCCATAGTGAAATTTGAGTACTTACAGCTATCACACTTCTTACACTCAGTGACAGATACTCACCTACCATGTAGAGAGATCACTGACGTGGAGCATTTATGTTTTGTCTCGCATCCAGTAGAGCATAAGATCTCAGCACTGTATGATATTTTACTCACACTCCTGTGACAGTATATCAAAGTTTATTGCAGAGTGGGAACATTCCTTACATATAACCTTGTCTGAAAAAGAATGGGATAAGTGTTTTCTTTTCATTAATAAATGCTCCCTATCCATCAGGGCTCAAGAGAATGCATAAAAGATTGTATCCCAATGGAATAGGACCCCGGAGAGACGCCATAGGTTTAATAATGATATACCTGCCACTTGTTGGCAATGCGGTAGTGAGGTTGGTGACATGGTTCATATCTGGCACAGTTGTGTTCATATTCAACCCTTGTGGAGTAAAATTTTGAAGATTATTGAAGCTATAAGCGAAATTAAAGTGACAAATGACCCGGTTACTCTCCTAAAAATTCCATGTCCCATTAAATCATACAAGAAGTCTCTGATTCGTCACATCCTCACTGCCGCAAAGCTGACAATCCCTAAGTTTTGGACTACCACCCATGCTCCTACGATAGGTGATTGGCTTGTAGAATTCAACTCACTCAAACACTTGGAGCAAATAATCCATTTAGCTGCAAACCGTGAAGAAACGTTGAAAGATATTTGGTGAAGATGGGAATTTTTCATTTTATCTGAAGAGGGCAGATCTCTACTTGAATAAGTTGCCCAATCATTACCCCTTGGAGATACAGTACCTATCTATGTAAACACCCTAACTTGTTCAACACAGTTTATATGACCTATGAAAGGGAGGCTTAAAGTGAACCTCCGGACTAAAAATCGACTCAGCAGCACTGAAAAGGCTTTGGGCTTGATTCACAAAAGAGTGCTAACTGTTAGCACGGCCGTTTTCGCGCGAATTTTTGCATCGCGCGCGCTCGCGAATTTTCGCGTGAAACGATAGTTTTCACGCGCAAATGCGAATTTTACCGCAAAATCGATATCGTTTCCGCGTGAAATTTCGCATTTGCGCGCGAAAACGTTATCGTTTCGAGCGAAAATTCGCGATCGCGCGCAATGCGAACATTCGCGCGAAAATGCCCGTGCTAACAGTTAGCACTCTTTTGTGAATCAAGCCCTTTGTGTTTCTTTAACAGTTTCACAGCATCAGAACTTTGTTTCTCTTATACAAGCCTCATTTTTAGCTGCACAGAAGAAAACTGCCCGGGCTTTTTTCCCCTGATGCTGTGCAAAGCATAATGGGATTTCTGATTTTGTTGTTCTCGTTCTGCTGTTTTGGTGCAATTTTCTTCTTTTTTACATTTTGAATTTGACATTTGAAGCCTAGCGTGTGCAGCTGGGAGGGGTTATCAGGACACAGGATAGTTGGAACTGTGTCTCCTGCTCCTTGTCACCTCCTTTCAACCAAAGAGATGGCTGCCCCATGACAAAGATGGCAGCCCCCATGAATCACAAACATTTGCCTGTTCTTTTAAAACAGGGTGGGTAAGAGATTATATTACCTATCTATTCTAATTAACATAACTAATGTAACTTGATGACAGTGTTTGTTTAGGCTGAAGTTCCCCTTTAAGGGGGTGGGTGAGGAGTCTGGCATACTCATTCGCCCCCTAGCTCTCTTCTCTTCTTCATTCTGTTTCTTTCTTCTTTTTCTTACTTTCTCTTTTCTCCTACTATTTGTCTTTGCCTTGAGTTAATGTTAAAAATTCAAAAATGAAGGGAGGGACTGAAATATGTGTTATATAGTTTATTATAGTCCAGACTGAGAATGCTATCTCACAGCTATCGTATAATAGATGATGTCAGTTCTATGTCTTGCATGGCAGTAGCCAATTTATACATTGGTTGCTTTACACTTTGTATAAGTCATCTTTCACAGCATGATAAATCGGCAATGTTTTCTACAGCTTTTTGGACTGCATGTCTTTTGACTGTAAATTACTACTTTATTGTCCTTTCTTCAATAAAAAGAAAAATATTAAAAAAAAAATAACTTGCTGGTTGAATAGAAGTAACTTCAAGTCAAAATTTCAAAATTTGCCAGGGGTGTGAATAATTATGGGCAGCACTATATCTATATTTTGTTCATAACCTGTTCTGTCTGATAGCAGATGTGGAAATAAATCTTTGCCAATAAGTGGCGCTGTCAGGAAGTTGGGAAGTGAGAGGAAGACAGAGCATAGCAGGATCCCTGAGGAAGAGCTTCTTCTTCACCTTATCCAGGTAATCTCGCCAGGAGGAGGCGACCTGAAAGTAAAGCACCCCTTCTCTGCAGTACCGACCTTCTGCCAGCAGATGTCCCCGTTCCACCGCCCTGGCCCATGTGCTCTGCACCCCTCCCTAGCCTCAGTGAGGGAATGTGATGCAGACTCCGTGTCAGCACTGTGGGCCAGGCTTCCTATTCATACCGAAGCTGTCAAACCAGTCCCCTGTGCCCGAATAAACCGCTCTTCCTCCCGTCTAAACCCGGCGCCCGGGGACAGCCCGTGTGAGCAGCGCCCTTGCTGCGCAATGCGAGCGTCTGGCGGCTGGGAAGAGCCTGCGCTGCTGCAGGCCGGCTCCGTGTAGCTGCAGCTGAGGGATGGGGTGCAGGGATCTCCCGGGGCTCTGCACGCCGTGTGCCCGCTGAGCTGTCTGCACACTGTAGGCCTGTGTGTCGCCGGAGTGCGAGCGCTTCCCATTGCTACAGCCAGGTAGGTGCATCATCATGGTGATCATCATACACAGTGCACGTAGACTGCTGCGTCTCCCTGTCCCTGTGTACCTATTGTAGACCAGGGCACCCCCCTCCTTCCCTCCATCCATACTGATCATCAGCAGCATCACCCCATCGCCGGTGCAGCTGGAGACTCCATCCATCAGCAGATGTAAACATGATGCTGCTGGGCTGACAGGCAGCTAATGTGATGCGTGCACCCCATACATGACTAGTTCCCTGTGCTTGCCAGCAATATGGCCCATGTATTCCAGAATGCCATCCTAGCGGCATCTTCTCAGTGATCTCCATGGTTGGCCCGCGGATGTGCTGGGCATGCTGTGTGTGGGTTGTTATAATGTGACAGTGTTGTCATTCCTCCTGGACATTTGATACACTGTGACATCTGGACAGATGTGCTGATCTGACATGGTGTTGTTGCTATACGCGGGAAGAGGCTTTCATAGAATGTAATGCCCATGTAGATATGTATGTGCTCCTCTTCTGTCATGCAGACTGTTTGTCTCTATCTGTGCTGCCACTATGTCCCCTTATGTAATTAAGGCTTTGGTATATACCTCATCCACATCAGGTTTTTATATTAGACTGTGGCTGATACAGAATTGCTCATCATATTCCTCATCAGAGAACCATTGCCTCAGCAATTCTACTGGCTGCTTTTAAATCTGTTTATGGTTTTAATCTTACGCTATGTAAAAATGATTTCTGGTGCTTCTGCTGTCACTGTTTACATTTGTGCAAAGTGTTCATTATGGTTGATGTGTCAGACAGGCAGCGACTTTGCAGACATGATGCTGCCAAGTATTAATCCACTGAGCTAATGCATAGCTCTGCGTTATTCTTTTTCTGTATGGCTTCAACTTGTTCCTAAATAAAACCCAAATGATACTAAATGAGTGCGTTGAAAGACATCAGTAGTTCGAGACGTGACCCTCAACTACTTATAGCTGTTAGGGTGCGGACAGTTCATCAGTCTTCTTTCCCTCCTGAATGTTATGTTATTGAAGAGAGTTAACTTGCACATAGGTTTTCTCATAGGCAGCAACAGATGTTAAGCATTGGTGTATCTTTTAGTTTTTTATTTATTTCGTTTTCTTTGATATATAACTCATATTCCGTAACAATGGACATGTTAACCCAGCATAGATGCTTGGGTAGGAAAAAGTTTATTTTACACGGACTTGGACTGAGATGACCCATTGACCAGTTATTTGTTTCTGTCTATGTCAGCAGTCCTTATCCAGCTATGCATAAAGAATAAAAGGAAGTGAGGTTTAACTTATTGAATTGTAAAGTTAGATCATGATTGGGACTGTATAAGTAATTTATGTCTATATGCTTTTGGAGCAGAAATTGGAAAATGGTGTCTTACTCTTTTTCAGTATTTTATACTTGCAAATCAGTAGAAATCATAATCACCATAGTTATAAAACAGTGATGAGCTGATTACCACTTTATAGTTTGCCAAATATTTCCCAGTGTAAAATTACAAAGCATCATAGGGTACAATGTGATTAGGTTTAAAGTGGAACTGTAACCAAGGAATGAACTTCATCCCAATCAGTAGCTGATACCCCCTTTCAAATGATGAATCTTTACCTTTTCTCTAGTCTAATAGATCATCATGGGAGTTTGTGTGGCTGATATTATAGTGAAACTCCTCCCACAGTGTGATGTCAGCACCTAGGTCCTGACAGTTTACCGTCTGCAAGCCTTGTTGCATTGTGGGAAATATGAACGGTTTCCAACTGCCAAGCAACCAGTATCTCGCTCTGTGAATATGTATATCTATAAATAAAAAAACAACCTTTTTGCATTGTTAGGGGCTATGGTTATAAACAATGGCAGTTGGTGTGCTTTCTTTTTTTTTTTTTTCTCTCTCTCTCTCTCTCTTATGTCTGCCAGTAGTAAAGATTAATTATGTACAGGCTGATTGTGGATCAAGCAATATGAGCAAATTACGTGTTTAATATCAATCATTGATCTCTCTTCTATTTTTTTTAACTACTCACTTTGCAATGTATTGATTTTTTCCTCCCTTTTTTCACTACAGTTCCTCTTTTTTAAAGTAATCGATGTAAGTGAATAAAACCAAAACGGCAATAATATCTTAAGTTGATGTGGCTTTCATTTGTTTGATTATCCACTTGCCCATCAGGTAGTTCATTCTTTAGAAAGCAGTAAAGCAGGTTTTTAAATAGGAGTTAAGTATTGTTGCTATATGTGAAAATTAAAAACCTTATTTGTCCTTTATGAGTCGCACTTGTAATATTTGCATGGAAAAATAAAAGTGACTGTGTTGTTCTAGTGGTTTAAAAGCATCACCATAAGTTACAAAATGACACCATTTCCCCTTGGGGTGTATTGGAAAGTTGGTTTGTCATCAGCTCATTGTGACAATAAACTAGAGTCAGACCAGGAAGAGAATTTCTACATGAAAGTGATGTAACTGTCTTTCATTGTCATCCTATGTTGAGTGTTCAGCTGAGTGTTTGTTTTCCTCTCTCTCTATTAAACAGCCTGCAGTTGTAAGTTCTCACACAATTTAAAACCCAAATCTAGATCAATATTCATGGCTGGTGGTAGCTTGTAAATAGACACTGACAAATAAGTATGTGCTGGAACAAGAAAAAAAAGTGGTAGTTTAACTAACACTTGTTTTCAGTGCAGATGTGAACGTTGCCTTAGCAACCAGTCGTACTTTCCCTGTAATTTTTTTTCATGAGGTTTGGCATGTATCTTCAGTCGAGAATAAAGAACAATGGTTGTCTCCAAGTTGGCTATATACATGGCAAGTATGTTAGCAGCTTCTAACCCTCGTCCATGTGACAAACTACAGCAGTCAGCTCTAGATAGGAAGGACTGAGCTGGAGGCTCTGCTTGCCGTAACTATGTGATCAAATTCAGCATTGTGGAGAGTGAAGCCTTTCTGTAGATGTACAGCATCATTGATCAGCATTAAGACTAGCTGCAGTAAGCCTGCACCTATTCAGTAGGAGACCTTGGGCAAGTCTCCCTAACACTGCTACTGCCTATAGAGCGCATCCTAGTGGCTGCAGCCCTCGCGCTTTGAGTCCACCAGGAGAAAAGCGCAATATAAATGTTATGTGTTTAGCTGAAGTAAACCAAAGAGATGTGTGTAATGGATGGTGGAGACACCGCCGCACGGTCTGACAGTGAGGCAGCTGAGGCCGCGTTCAGACCGGTGGTTTCTCCGCAGCAGCGTGCGCCTGATTTGTCTGAGCCTAGTAGTGCACACAGATGGAGAGCTACGCGCGCGCGTGCGCTAACAGGCAAGCCCTTTATGCCAATAGGAGAGGGATCAGCTGATCTGGATGATCAGCTGATCCCAGCGCAGCAGGTGATTGGCTGGATGGGACTGGGTGGCGCTGAGGAGCGCTCTGCTATATATACTTCTCCTCTGTCAGTTGCCGGTTGTCTGCCGTTGCAAATACTTACGTGTTAGCACTCAGACCATAGTCAGATCCTTCAGTGTGGTTGAACCAGGTGGACCTGGGAATCCACACTTAGCCAGATTACTGTGTTATTATTGTGTTATACTCCAGACTAGTTCCAGGGTGTTGAGACCACGGACCTCACACCCAAGACTAGGAATACTGTGTCATTACTGTGTTATTCTTAGACCAGTTCCTGGGTGTTGAGAACACAGACCTCACACTCTAGACTAGGCCTATGCTTGATATCTGGTATGACCTATTGCTTTCCTGACCCTCCTGCTCTCTGATTCGGTACTTACGCACATCTGATTACTTGTTGCCAACCCTGCCTGTCCCTGGTTACTGTATCAGTCTCAGTGTTCTCCCCAGGGCTGTGGAGTCGGAGTCGTGGAGTCGGAGTCGTGGAGTCGGGCAATTTTGGGTGCCTGGAGTCGGAGTCAGGGGAAAATGCTCCGACTCCTAATGAATTTGTAACTGTAATTAAAATAGAAAATATGATAAAATGTTCTATTTCTCAGATAATAGTCATTAAAAATAATGTATATATACAGTAATAGCTGTGCTTAGTCCACAAAAATGAAATAAACCAATCAAAATGAGTTACTTGTGCTGCTTCAATAAAGCAGTCCCCGTATTTTTAAGGTCAGATTGTGACTGTATATATGATGTGTACACAGGAATCTCTTATATATACTAAATAACATCTATGCTGTAAGAATAAAGCCTGATGTGTAGCTATGTCACTAATAGAGATGGTCAACGAGATGGAAATAATTCTGCATTGATGCTGAGTTATGCAAATGTATGCACTCCCTTTGCTGATGAAATAAAATAATTTGATATGTTATTAAAATTTGGTTTGGTGATTACAAATTAAAGGGTAACTGAGACGGATGAAAAGTAAAGTTTTATACATACCAGGGGCTTCCTCCAGCCCCCTTCAGGCTAATCAGTCCCTCACTGTCCTCCACCACCCGGATCTTCTGCTATGAGTCCTGGTAATTCAGCCAGTCAGCGCTGTCCGGCCGCATGCTGCTCCCACAGCCAGGAACATTCTGCACCTGCGCAATAGTGCTGCACAGGTGTAGTATGCTCCTGGCGGCGGAGTGTGTGCATGCGCACTACGCTTGACTGGCTCAAGTACCTGGACTCATAGCTGAAGATCCAGGTGGTGGAGGAGGACAACGAGGGACTGATTATCCTGAAGGCGGCTGGAGGAAGCCCCAGGTATGTATAAAACTTTAATTTCATCTGTCTCAGGTTTACTTTGTTACACAGTAGTACTATACTCTACATATGCACTCCCCACAGAGCTGCAGGGAATCCACTGAGAATGCTGTGCACATTGAACACAGAGGTGTTGTCTGTTTACAATCTCCTCACATTCTTACATGCACCCACACTTGATAGATGTTCTTTGTTCCGGTTGTACCTTTTACAAGTACTCTTACCAAGGACTAGTTTTAGTCTAAAGGGAATAAATATAGTAGTCTACATATCCTTCTCACTTCAGTTGTCTTGTAAAATTCCTAAGCGTTGGCAGTTAAGAGACGAATTTCATGTTACATACTTTTAATCAACAAAATTTTAATATGCAAATTAGAGGAGTCGGAGTCGGAGTCATGGAGTCGGAGTCGGTGGAATCCTAAACTGAGGAGTCGGAGTCGGTGGATTTTTGGACCGACTCCACAGCCCTGGTTCTCCCCAGGCTCTTTTAGCCGGGTGCTCCACCCGGCTAGTTTTGATGAGCACCCGGCTGTCATCGTCTCGCCTCCTCCTATGCTGTAAGCAAAGTTGAGCACAGAAGCACCAGCCCTGCATTCTCTCATATTAACCCACCCGGCTACTTTTTCATGCCACCCGGCTGGATAAAAAATTCTGGGTAGAACGCTGAGTCTTCTGTCTCTGTACCTTATCTGCTCGTGTGTTGCCGACCCGGCCTGGCCAACCTCTCTTACTGTCTACAGAGACTCCCTGTCTCTTAAAGGGACCTCTCTGCAATCCATTCAGGGACTCCATCTCTTAGGTGTCCTTTGACTGCAGTAGAGTCTGATTCCCAGCAGTCAGGGAATCACTGGCTCATATACTGTCACACCAAACTCTTACACATTGTCAGGTGTCCAGAGGTTAGTTATACTTGTATTATTGATGATTCTGCAGATCATCAATAATCAGGTATATACCTGCATTCTTGGTGATACTGCAGATCACCAATAATCAGAT
Organism: Hyperolius riggenbachi; assembly: GCF_040937935.1. Lineage (NCBI taxonomy): Eukaryota > Metazoa > Chordata > Amphibia > Anura > Hyperoliidae > Hyperolius > Hyperolius riggenbachi. Next base: position 515,878,110 of record NC_090646.1, on the reverse strand, counting down.
TCTCTCTGTGTGCTGACACCGATCGTTACAGAACGGCAGACCTTGAAAAACAAAATGGACGCACTTAACAGCCGTCTTGATACACTCACCACCTCGGTGGAAAATTTCATCAGAGTGCTAGACGGTCAGCAGGCCCAGATCTCTGCTTTATCTGGGTCCTTACAGGTCCTGCAGACGGCTGTAAATTCAGTGCGATCTCCTCCAGTTACAGACTTAAGTATGTCTGTACCCGAAAGGTTTTCTGGTCATAGATCTGACTTTCAGAATTTTAAAAATCGTATAATGTCGTATTTTGAACTGAGACCTAATTTGTCAGGAACAGAGGCACAGAGAATTACGTTTATTAAGACCCTGTTGTCAGGAGATGCTCAAATTTGGGCATATAGCCTACAGACAGGGCACGAGGCGCTGACGTCAGTAGAGGAATTTTTGAAGTCCATGGCCATAATTTATGACGATCCGGACATTGCCTCTACTGCTGAGCGGAAGCTAAAAACCTTGCGTCAAGGCAAGGATCCAGTAGAAGTCTATGCAGCTGAATTCAGAAAGTAGTCTGTGTCAGCTAGGTGGGGGGCTTTTGCACTGTTTGTTTTTTATCGGGGTTGTCGGACGCAGTCTCAGAGTTGATGTTGGGACACCCTGAACCAAAAACTATTGATGAGGCAATCTCTTTAGCAGTACGGGTTGATCGCCGTTTACGGTATCAGAAGCAAACCCGTGGTAAGAACGTGGTCAGATATGTCTCTTACGCCTCTCCTCCACCCGTCTCACCTCCGCCAGAACCAATGCAAATTGGTCAGTCCAAGTTGACATGGATAGAGAGGATTCGCAGAAAAACTGAACAACTCTGTTTATACTGTGCAGAGGAGGGTCATAGAGTGCAGAATTCCCCCAAGAAGTCGGGAACCGCTGCCGCCTAGGTGTAGTCAGAGGTAATACCCTAGGCGCGCAGTCTTTACCTCTAGACAACAATCGTTTGCTTCTTCCTTGTTCTGTCACATGGAAGGGTCAGACTGTTACCACTGAAGCTTTCGTTGACTCTGGTTAAGAGGCTAACTTTATAGATTACGAGTTTGCAAAAAAATTGGGAATTCCTATACTCCCATTGGACCAACCGATTTTGGTCACTGCTGTAGATGACTCTCCTCTGCAGAGTAGACATCCTTTGTCCCGTACTCCCAATTTAAAATTCAGTGTTGGGGTACTGCATGAGGAGAATCTGCAATTTCTGGTCTTGCGTATGGCAACCTCCACCATCATTCTGGGCATGCCTTGGTTACAACTTCACTCCCCTCAGACTGGGTTTCAGGTCAGCTAACGAGCTGGTCGTCCCATTGTTATCATTGTTTAGCGAAAGTAACCATGGGTAGTACCAGCATTCAGGTTGAAGGTGTGCCAAAACAATACGCAGAATTTGCTGACGTTTTCTGTCCCAAGTCAGCAGATCAACTTCCTCCCCACCGTACCTTCGATTGTCGCATTGATTTGAGATCTGGTTGTATGCCTCCCAGGGGTCACCTTTATAATCTGTCTGGGCCTGAGAAACTAGCTATGCAGGAATACATCAGAGAAAACTTGGCTAAAGGGTTCATCCGCCCCTCCCGTTCACCAGCAGGGGCAGGATCAGTGTTCTCCCCAGAAATTTTTTCCAGCCGGGTGGTATGAAAAAGTAGCCGGGTGGTGGAAGGTGTAGGTCGGGCACCATTAGGTGGGGAATCGCCGCCCCCCCCCCCCCCCCCCCAATGAATTGACAGGCTAGGCTCTGTCTTTTGTACTGGAATATCTTAAAGGGATACTAAACTGAAAAAAATTAGACTAGTTACTTACCTGGGGCTTCTTCTAGCCCCCTAAAGTCCTCCTGCTCCATGATCGCCATTCCACACTGCTCTGTTCCTTGGCCCCGCATCTCCTCGATCATGCTCCTGTGACCAGGAGTATTTTGCCCATGCACAGTAGCAATTTTTAGTTACTGCGCAAGTGCAAAACGCTACCAGTAACAGGAATGTGGTGGAGGAGGCTAGTGACACTTGGCTGCGCATGCAGCGTTCAGAGAAGAACACAGCGGTGCGGAATGACTACAAGGGAGAACAGCAACTAAAGGAGCTGGAAGAAGCCCTAGGTAATCACTGTGTGCCTCTGTCTGCCATTGCCCTGGGTGAGTCTATGGCTATCTGTACTCTGGCTCACCCCGTCCCCCCACACACACACACACACACTGCAGCTCCCTCACACCAGTAACACTCACTTCTGGCATCAATCAGGGCTGGGGAAGGCAGTGGCAGGACTGGAGAATTGTGCGGTCAAAGAGTCAAGCATCCTAAAGTTCTTGGGGGGGGGGGGGGTATAGTAGCCAGCGAGATTACACAGAGATTACACACATACACGCTGCTGCTGGGACAAGCACAGGGAGAGGAGGAAAGCGTCTGGCTGGACATGCCACAAACATCAGAGCTACGCGTTATCTGAGTACAGGGAGAGGAGGAGGAGGAGGACAACGTCAGGCTGGACATTCCAGAGCCGCGCTTCCTAGCTCATGTAAGCTGCTCGTACAGGGAGAGGAGGAGGACAGCGTCTGCAGGACCTTCCGAGAGCCCTGCTTCCTCTCTTCACTCAGAGCTCATATGAGCTGCGTGACACCTCCTGCATTCCCCGCCCCTCCACACAACTGCCGGGAGCTGAGGAGTTCGGCGGAGATAGTGTCTCTGAGTGACAGCAGTGGCTGTATCATTGCAGCCAGCCGCTGTCACTCAGAGACACTATCTCCGCCCAACTCCTCAGCTCCCGGCAGTTGTGTGGATCACTGATAAGCCGCACATAATGGATAATTTTATCCGGGCGCTTGGGGGAGATCAGCTGGGCGCTCAGAAGACATCAGCCGGGCGGCCCGCCCTGGTAAATGGCTCTGGGGAGAACACTGAGGATTCTTTTTCGTAAAGAAGAAAGATGGAAGCCTTCGTCCTTGCATTGATTATAGTGGCCTAAACAAGATGACGGTGAAAAATCGATACCCTTTACCTTTAATTGACGATTTGTTCACCCAGGTGACAAACGCCAAGATTTTCTCAAAGCTAGATCTGAGAGGGGCATACAATCTGGTGCGTATCAGAGATGGTGATGAATGGAAGACAGCCTTTAACACGCCCGACGGGCATTACGAGTACCTAGTGATGCCCTTCGGGTTGTGTAATGTCCCAGCTGTCTTCCAGGAGTTAATTAACGAGGTATTCAGGGAAGTGCTGGGGAAATTTGTCCTAGTCTATCTGGACGATATACTGATCTTTTCGTCCAATCTTTCTGAACATCGCAGACATGTTAGGTTTGCGCTAGAAAAGTTAAGACAGAATCAGCTTTACGCCAAACTGGAGAAATGCCTCTTCGAAGTAACCTCGGTTGCCTTCTTGGGGTACATTATCTCCACCTCTGGTCTCTCAATGGATCCAGGGAAGGTTTCCGCTGTCCTGGAGTGGCCTCAGCCTGTTGGACTGAAGGCACTCCAGAGATTTCTGGGCTTTGCCAACTACTACAGAAGGTTCATAAAGGGGTACTCTACCATCATCTCGCCCCTCACCAGTCTCACCAAGAAAGGGGCTGATATTCATCACTGGTCAACTGAGGCTCATGCGGCTTTTTCCACCCTGAAAAAACTGTTCTGTTCAGCACCTATACTGAGACATGTCGATGTCACCTTTCCCTTTATTGTGGAGGTTGATGCTTCAGAGGTGGGGGTAGGAGCGGTATTGTCTCAGAGGTCGGGTTTGCAGGGCAAACTCCACCCATGTGCCTATTTTTCTCGTAGATTTTCACCCGCAGAGAAAAACTACGACATAGGCAATCGGGAGCTTTTGGCCATCAAGTTAGCTTTTGAGGAATGGCAACACTGGTTAGAAGGTGCAGAACACACTATCACAGTTTATACAGATCATAAGAATATGGAGTACATAGAGGGTGCTAAGAGACTTAGTCCCCGCCAGGCCAGGTGGTCTCTCTTCTTTGCAAGATTCAGATTTGTAATTACATATACCCCTGGTAGTAAAAACATCAAAGCCGATGTCTTATCTAGGTGTTTTGAACCTGAGACAGTACAGCCCTCAGCCCCCAGCCCCTGAGACCATCCTACCTCAGAAGGTAGTTCTGGCAGCCACTGAGACTTGGAGGTATTGGACAGTCACTCTGAGTCCTTACCAACAGGATGTTCCAGAGGGGAAGCCTGATGGGGTCATGTTTGTGCCACTGCCTTTCCGGTTACAACTCTTGCAACTGTTCCATTCTCACAAGAATGCTGGTCATCCCGGGGCCACCAGAACTCAGGATTTGTTGGCCAGATGTGCATGGTGGCCTACATTAGCAACAGATTGTAAGGAATTTGTAAGAGAGTGTGCAGTGTGTGCAAGGAGTAAACCCTCTCGTCAGGCCCCTGTTGGCACCTTACAGCTTTTGCCAGTCCCGAGTGAACCATGGACCCTTGTCTCCATGGATTTTGTGGGTGAGCTCCCTCGGTCTGAGGGCAAGATGGTCATTTGGGTTGTAGTGGACAGATTCAGTAAGATGGCTCATTTTGTCCCTTTGAAAGGACTCCCCTCGGCCCAGGAATTGGCTGATCTCTTCATCCAGCACATTTTCCGGCTGCATGGCATTCCGGAGAATGTAGTGTCAGATTGGGGAGCCCAGTTTGTTTCAAAGTTTTGGAAAGCCTTCTGCCATCAGCTAGACATGGATCTTGCATTTTCATCAGGCTACCACCCACAGACCAACGGCCAGACCGAGAGAGTTAACCAATCCCTGGAACAGTTCCTCAGGTGTTATGTTGCAGACGCGCAATCCGATTGGGTAAAATTTTTGCCGTTTGCGGAATTTGCGCACAACAACCTGAATAGCTCCTCTTCTGGGCTTTCCCCATTCCAGGTAGTGTCAGGAAGATCACCTAAGTTTGCTCCTCTGCTGGTCGCATCTACACCGTTCCCAGCTCTGGAGGATTGGCAGAGGGCTCTAAAGGAGATTTGGGGAATTGTTAAGAGGAATCTGGGGAAAGCTTTTCAGACCCAGTAAAGACAGGCAGATAAAAGACGGTCCGTAGAGTGGAAGTTCTCTCCAGGAGATTTGGTGTGGGTATCCACTCGACATTTGGCCTTGAAACAACTGTCACCCAAACGGGGCCCTAGATTTATAGGACCATTTCCAGTGGCCAAGAAAATCAATAATGTCACTTACGCGATTGATCTCCCAGCCGGTATGAGAGGTGTGAGATCATTCCATGTGTCTTTTGAAGCCAGCAGTGCACGTGGATTCCTCTCCCCCCCTGTGTTAGTGGATGATCAACCAGAGTATGAAATTGAAAAGATCCTGGACTCTCGCTTAGTGCAGAACTCAGTGCAGTATCTGGTCCACTGGAAAGGATATGGCATAGAGGAAAGATCTTGGGTGCCTGATTCCCGCATGCATGCGGAGGAGTTAAAAAAGGAGTTTCATGACTTACATCCTGGGAAGCCTGGTGGGAAGTGTCCGAAGTCCACTCCTCGGTCTGGCAGCAAGGCGGCTGAGGCCACGTTCAGACCGGCGGTTTCTCCGCAGCAGCAGCGTGCGCCTGATTTGCCTGAGCCTAGTAGTGCACACAGATGGAGAGCTACGCGCGCATGCTAACAGGCAAGCCCTTTATGCCAATAGGAGAGGGATCAGCTGATCTGGACGATCAGCTGATCTGGACGATCAGCTGATCCCAGCGCAGCAGGTGATTGGCTGGATGGGACTTGGCGGCGCTGAGGAGCGCTCTGCTATATATACTTCTCCTCTGTCAGTTGCCGGTTGTCTGCCGTTGCAAATGCTTACGTGTTAGCACTCAGACCATAGTCAGATCCTTCAGTGGGGTTGAACCAGGTGGACCTAGGAATCCACACTTAGCCAGATTACTGTGTTATTATTGTGTTATACTCCAGACTAGTTCCAGGACGTTGAGACCACGAACCTCACACCCAAGACTAGGAATACTGTGTCATTACTGTGTTATTCTTAGACCAGTTCCTGGGTGTTGACAACACGGACCTCACACTCTAGACTAGGCCTATGCTTGATATCTGGTATGACCTATTGCTTTCCTGACCCTCCTTCTGCTCTCTGATTCGGTACTTACGCACATCTGATTACTTGTTGCCAACCCTGCCTGTCCCTGGTTACTGTATCAGTCTTCTGTCTCTGTACCTTATCTGCTCGTGTGTTGCCGACCTCTCTTACTGTCTACAGAGACTCCCTGTCTCTTAAAGGGACCTCTCTGCAATCCAGTTAGGGACTCCATCTCTTAGGTGTCCTTTGACTGCAGTAGAGTCTGATTCCCAGCAGTTAGGGAATCACTGGCTCATATACTGTCACACCAAACTCTTACACATTGTCAGGTGTCCAGAGGTTAGTTATACTTGTATTATTGATGATTCTGCAGATCATCAATTATCAGGTATATACCTGCATTCTTGGTGATACTGCAGATCACCAATAATCAGAGTCTCTCTGTGTGCTGACACCGATCGTTACAATGTGTCGGTATTTCGCTGCATATTTAGCTTTGTGCTGATATCTGGTAAAACTAGAAAACCAAACACAAGAACAGGGAGATGAGAACTATTGGAACTCCTGTGCATAAAGTAATGGTGAAAGAAAACCTGGAGTGAAAATAAACTTATGATAGAATTAATTCTATGTGTAGTACAGCTAAGGAATAGAACATTAGTAGCAAACAAAAAAAAGTCTCATTGTTTCCCAGTACAGGAAGAGTTAAAAAAAAACTTCAGTTGTTATCTATGCAATAGAGCTTATCTGATCTCTCCGACCAGTGGCGTAGCTAAGGAGCTATTGGCCCCCGTGCGAGTTGTACATTGGGCCCCCCCCCCCCCCCCCCCCAAGCACTCTATACATAACCATTGGTACGGCGCACCAAAACCTGCCAAGGACAATTACAGTGTCAGAGGTGCAAGAAGGGGATGGGGAACAGTTTATCAATAATTAATTACTACCATTCAAAGCATCTATAAAAGTGATTTTTACCAGCACAAGACCAATAAAGAGCTAATACTGCTGTTGAGGGTGGGCTCCTCGGGGCCCCTCTGGCCCAAGGGCCCTGATGCAGTCGCAAACCTCTGCAACCCCTATTGCTACGCCACTGTCTCCGAACCAACTTGGGTCAAAGACATTCCTGTTTTCTGAAGCACTTAAAGGGACACTTATGCCAGGAATAAAAAATCAGTTTTACATTCCTGGGGCTTCTACCAGCCCCATGCAGCCATCCTGTGCCCTCGCAGTCACTCACGGGGCTTCCGGTGCCCCACCACCAGCTAGTTTCGTTTTCACTGTGTAAACGAACTAAAATTTCTCGCTGAAACTCTATGGTCCAATATGATCCACACCAGCATGGAAACTCCTAAGCACTAGGAGCCATCCAACATTTTGTTTTGTAATTAAATAATTTACATTTTGCTGGGCCCCAACTTGAGAATCTGTTGAGGAGTCTTAGTTAATTAGGTCCTGGGAGTCTGCTATGAGAATATTATACCCTATACTCTAATTCCAGCGAATAATATAATATTGTCACTGGATGATTTATGCAGGACATACAGGGCGCCAAAAAGCTCGAAATGGTTGTTGTGCTAAATGGTGATGGAGCAAGTTACCTGATGAATAGTTTAGGGACTGACACTGTCAAAGTAGTATAATAGCTTGGGAAGGAAGGACATCCTTATGAAGTTTATACTTCCAACCCAGGATAGTGTAATATGTTCCTGTCATTGATTTCATTTTATGGATAATTGGCAGAGGAAAGGGAGGAATGCGGTGGAGTTAGTTTCATTCCCTAGGTAATTTTCTGGTAGTACAATATATGTAATTTTACCGCTATTCTAATACCTGCTATTCGTTTTTAAATTGTTTTTTTCGATAGATTTTTGTTCAGTTCTATGAAAATCGATAAAAGAAATCGAAAAAAAAAAACAGTAAAAAAAAATCAAAAAATGTATTGAAATTCAGATCGGACATGTTGGAAATAATCGATCTGGCAGGAAATCTGCCAGAAAATTGTATGGTGTGCACCTAGCATAACACTAGCCTCCCACTGTCTATGCCGTCTAAACTGTTGTGGCTTCCAGTATCATAGTAACGGTATATGTAATGGTGTGTGTGTGTGTGTGTGTGTGTGTGTGTGTGTGTGTGTGTGTGTATATATATATATGTATGTATGTATGTATATATGTATGTATATATATGTATGTATGTATATGTATGTGTATATATATATATGTATGTATATATGTGTGTGTGTATATATATATATATATATATATATATATATATATATATATATATATATATATATATATATATATATATATATATATATATATATCTCTATATATATCCGTATTTCGCGCCGTATAAGACGCTCCGGCATATAAGACGCACCCAGGTTTAGAGGGCAAAAACCAGGGAAAAAAAATATAAACTAAACCTGGTGCGTCCATATTTCAGGAGCGTCTTGTACATGACCTCCCCCAAATGGTGCCCTCCTGTGTCCTCCTGTCACCCCCAGTTGTCCTCCTGTACCCCCATGTGTCAGTGCTGTACCCCCATGTGTCAGTGCTGTACCCCCAAGTGTCCTCCTGTCCCCCCAAGTATCCTGTCCCCCCCAAGTGTCCTCCTGTACCCCAAGTGTCCTCCTGCCCCCCCAAGTGTCCCCCAGTGTCCTCCCAAATGTGCTCCTGTCCCCCCAAGTGTCCTCCTGTCCCCCCAAGTGTCCTCCTGTCCCCCCCAAGTGTCCTCCTGTCCCCCCAAGTGTCCTGTCCCCCCAAGTGTCCTCCTGTCCCCCCCAAGTGTCCTCCTGTACCCCAAGTGTCCTCCTGCCCCCCCAAGTGTCCCCCAGTGTCCTCCCAAATGTGCTCCTGTCCCCCCCAAGTGTCCTCCTGTCCCCCCCAAGTGTCCTCCTGTCCCCCCAAGTGTCCTGTCCCCCAAGTGTCCTGTCCCCCAAGTGTCCTGTCCCCCCCAAGTGTCCTCCTGTCCCCCCCCAAGTGTCCTCCTGTCCCCCCCAAGTGTCCTCCTGCCCCCCCAAGTGTCCCCCAGTGTCCTCCCAAATGTGCTCCTGTCCCCCCCAAGTGTCCTCCTGTCCCCCCCAAGTGTCTTCCCAAAGTGCTCCTGGCCCCCCGAGTGTCCTCCCGAGTGCCCTCCTCACTGTGTATCCCACTGTGAGTCCCCCCCACCCCTGTTGCCGGGTCCCCCCCCTCTGTCGCCGGGTCCCCCCCTCTGTCCCCGGGTCCCCCCCTCTGTCGAAGCAGCAGCGTCAGAAGCTTACCTCCTCCATCTTGCCCGCGGCGACTGAAGGCCTCCGGCACCTGTGGGCGGCTTCCTCTAGTGCCGGCTTGTAATGACGCGTCATTGATGACGCGTCATTACAAGCCGGCACTAGAGGAAGCCGCCCACAGGAGCCGGAGGTCTTCAATCGCCGCGGGCAAGATGGAGGAGGTAAGCTTCTGACGCTGCCGCTTCTCACAGAGGGGGACCCGGCGACACAGGGGGGGTGACCCGGCGACACAGGGGGAGGTGGAGACAAGCGGGGAGGACTCACAGCGGCAAGGCAGGGAATACCCGATGGCGTCGGGTCGGCGGTTTGTATCGGCGGGCGTCCGTGAGTCCGGGATTCCCTGCCTTTGCCGTATAAGACGCAGGGACTTTTTCTCCCCATTTATTTGGGGAGAAAAAGTGCGTCTTATACGGCGGAAAATACGGTATATATATATATATATATATATATATATATATATATATATATATATATATATATATATATATATATATATATATATATATATATATATACATACATACATACATACATACATACATACATACATACATACATACATACATACATACATACATACATACATACATACATACATACATACATACATACATACATACATACATACATACATACATACATACATACAGTTTTGGCATATACAGAGCTGTGGAGTTGGTACAAAAATCATCCGGCTCCGGTTTATGAAGCCACCGACATCAACTCTGACTCCAGGAACTCCAAATTACTCTGACTCCTCGACTCTGACTCCTTAGTCTAATACTTATTAGGGTTGTGGATTTGGTACAGTAATCAACCGACTCCGACTCCTCAGTTTATGAAACCACCGACTCCTAAGTACCAAAAATTGCTCCGACTCCTTGATTCCAACTTCGACTCCACAGCCCTGGGCATATAACCATTAATTGATATTGTTGCACCCTGATTTTACAGGCTACGTCTAAGATATTGTGTAAATTTACTTTGAAAGTATAGCCATGCTAACATTTTCTTGCGCTACTATTAACTGATTTGCTGAGGGAGGGCACGTGATTGTTACTTTCCTAAGAAAGGGGGTCATCGTGGCCCAGAAACACTGCATTCAATAATGTAGAATTACCATTATTTGGTTTGCATTCTGGGATATGATCTGTTCATATTTAGAAGCAGATCATCTGCGAAAAACTGTACCTTACGTTGGAAACCAGCTTTTTGTATCCTTTTGGTGTTTGTATTTCCTTTAATGATATGAGGTAAATATTCACGCCAAGATGAACAATATGGAGTGGAGGGGAAATCTCTGGCGTTTGCCTCTGTTAAAATTTAGAAGATCTCTAAAGTGCCCAATATACTTTGTTGTGCAAGGTTATGAATGTAACGTTACTATGCAATTCAGGATGTATTCCCAGGCCCAATGTATGACAAGTATTCCTAAAATAGTGACCCAAATGCCTTATAGCAGGGGTGTCCAACTCCAATCCTCAAGGCCTGAGGTCCTCACACGTTTTTGCACAGCTCAAATTAATTTATGGGCCTGAATCTGGAAAGTGTGGTTCATGAAGTAGAACAGGTCCCCATTTTTCTGTCCATCTGTACCATCTGCTGAAGCGGCGGCTGCGGGCACGCAGGGTGTCTCCGCAGCCGCCTCGCTTTCCTGCTCTGGGAGTTCGCCCGCTGCTCTGGCGTCTAGTACGACGAGGACGGGATTGTCATTTGCCCGTAGGCTTGCTGGGTCACGCGCGTAGACAGAACCTTTATGCGGGGAGGAGGCGCGTCAGCTGACCGGCTGGTCTGCTGACGTCAGAGGAGACTCACGGCGCTCCGGATTGGCTGATTGGAGGGGGCGCGGCCGTGGGGTCTCCTCTGCTTCAAAAGCCTTAGGTATTCACTCGCAACCTGTCTGCTGTTGCGAATACTTCAGTGTTAGCGCTCAGACCTTAGACAGTATCCGGTGTGCTTTGATCTGGGAGGAAACCAGGGATTTCACACAAGACTAGGATTATTGTATTATTGTTATATTTGATATTCTGTGTATGAATCTGGCTTATCTCTGACCTTGCTCTTGCTAATCGATTCTGTACCTCTGCCTATCTGACTCTGTTGCTGAACTCTGCCTGAATTATCACTACTCTCTTGCCTGCCGACTTTGTACTGTTCCTGCCTATCTGTTACCGATCCTAGCCTGTCTGTTACCGATCCTAGCCTGTCTAACCACTCGACTCACCAGTGAGCCCTTGTCACTGGTGAGGTGCTCACTGGTGAGGTCTAGTTAAACTATTCAGTTACTGTTGCACCAAGCACTACTTTGCTAGCTATACTTGCATTATTGGTGATTCTGCAGATCACCACATAATCAGGTATAGCGTCTGTATTATCGGTGATGTTGCAGATCACACATAATCAGACATCTGTGTTGCTACACCAATCGTTACACCATCCCAAAGCACTGCAATTTTCACTTCATACATATCGATTGACATGACCAGGCCTGAGATTTTTTCTTTCTGTGTATTACGGGGAGGGGGTGCAAAAACTAGTTGGTTAGCTAGAATTTTCTCTGATTATTTTAAATCCATGTTAATTAGGGAAATTATTCAAAATTGTTGAAGTTGTTGGATATCTTGACCGGACTAAATCAATTGCTATTCAGTTTTGATTTAAACGTCCAGGGTTGGAGCTGACTTGATTAAGTTTGGAAAGTCATTCCAAAGGGCAGGGACAGCATGACAGAAAGCTCTGGCTCCAAATGTTTTGAGATTGACTCTGGGGGTGGTCATGTCATTAGATCCTTTTGAACTGAGATTGTGGAAGGTGTGACACAGTTGCAACAAATCCTTCAGTTATCCAGGGCCTAGGTGTGTAAGGATTTGAATGGTAGCATGCCAATTTGAAAAAAAGATTCATCATTTTATGGGTAGCCAGTGAAGTGAGCAAAGGATTTGTGTTATGTAGCCATTGGCTTGTTAAGTCTTGCAGCTGCATTCTGTACTAGCAGGCGGTGTAGGTCTTTATTTGCAAGGCCTGCATAGAGGGCATTGCAGTAGTCCAACCGTGATGTGATGAAGGTGTGAATTAGGGCTGGAAGATCCTCTGAAGGAAGGAATGAGGTGCTTCATTTTTGCAATATTTCTTAACTGAAAAAAGGAATGCTTCTCAACAGCTGTAATTGGATTCCTGAAGTTTAATTCTTCATCGATCAGTAAACCCAGCTAGTAAGGTCTGAGTTCCCTACATTCAGTGGTGTTGACTGTGTCTGGAGCTGCTTTTCTGCTAGGCACTTATCTCTGAAAGCAAATAAAAGACCCAAGTTTAACCTTTTGGGATCATCCCATGTATTCTCTTTAATAGCAGCAGACCATATGGGTATGGCTGCCACAACGTCATTTTTTTTGCACACTGCGTCGCTGAAAATGTCATGCCAGCCGTACCTGTATATTCTGCTGATGTAAGTGAATACATGGGATAATCACAAAAGCTTGAGCCAGGACTTTTTTCTGTGTTGGAACTTGAGGTTTTGTCCCAAGTGGCATAGCCCTTTAAAAGGATGCACTACAAACTGATTTCCTTTTTGGATCAGGTAGTAGTAATTATTTTATTGCACAGATGTGCCATTAGGAAAAAATATTAACTGCTACTGCTTGTTTTTCAAATATTTTTTTGTATTGGGATATTTATGCATTAATCTGTTCATGCAAGTTGTGGCCTGGCCCCTTGCTGCTCAGTAACTTCCGTTTGTCCATTTGGGTGTGAAGCTTAATGTTATTGCCATAGTGCTTAGTGTGTAAAGTATAATTGTCCTCTGGCTCACTTTCCCTCTCTTCAGGATGTTTGTCAGATGTCCAGCTTGTTTTCACTTCATTATCTCTTCCTGCCCTTTGATTCCTGTCCTACATAGATAATCCATTTTCTTACATTAAGAGCATTAAATTAAAAAGAAAGGCTTTCCACTGGTAAGGATATTTTAAGGGTCTCTTAAGGGACTCTTTAAGCAGTGTTCCCCAACCCTGTCCTCAAGGCCAACTAACGATGCATGTTTTGTGGAAATCCACACAGGTAGTTAATCAGCTCTGCTGAGACACTAATTACCTCACCTGTGCATGTTTGTGGTTTCTTGCAAAACATGTACTGTTGGTGGGCCTTGAGGACAGGGTTGGGGAGCTCTGCTTTAAAGAGAACCCGAACTGGGTTTGAACAATGTGATCTGCTTAGTGAGGCTGGATCTGCCTATACAGCCCAGCTTCTGTTGGTATTCCAACCCCCCCTAAGGTCCCCCTGCACTCTGCACTCCCTGATAAATCACAGCCGTGCTGTCGACACACAGCATGTCGCAGTGGCTGTGTTTTTCTCTATAGTGTCAGTCTGCTGCTCTCCCCACCTCTTGCAGAACTCCGGTCCCAGCCTGCCTCCCTTCCCTCCTGGCTGATTAGAGGGAAGGGAGGGGGGCAGGGACCGGAGCTCTGCAGGAGGCGGGGGAGCAGCCGAGACTGACACTACAGATGTAAACACAGCCTCACAGCGCGGCTGTGATCTATGTCTGATTTCAGAGTGCAGGGCGACATTAGGGGGGTTTGGAATACCAACAGAGGCTGGGCTGTATAGGCAGATCCAGCCTCTGTATTCAGATCACATTCTTCAAACACACCTCGGGTTCTCTTTAAAGGACACAATCCTGATAATGTCAATATATGGACATATCTTGTATCCTAATTGTCCCTCTATTGGGGACTGTAGGTTCAGTCTAATCCAAATCTGTCCATAAATCAAAACACTGTGCTATCTCTGCTCCCTGTACCTCCTCTATGCTCCCCTGTGGGCCCGTTTCCACTATCGCGAATCCGCATGCGTTGCCCGCATGCGGATTCGCACAGTCAGTACAAGTGGATGGGACTGTTTCCACTTGTGCGTTTCCCCGCACGTTTTTCTGTGCAGAAAAAATCTGCAGGGTAGGGCCCTCAGAATTCGCCTGCGTGTGGAATGCAGGTGAATCGCACGCAATGTATTTAATAGGGAAATCGCATGCGTTTTCCCCATGCGTTTTTTGCCGCGATTTCGCATGCGATTTCGCATAGGTGTTAATGTTAATTTACACAGGCAGTGACATGGTTAAATTCGCATACAGCCTTACCTATGCGAAATCGCATGCGAAATCGCTGCAAAAAACGCATGCGGAATCGCACCCGCATGCGATTTGCCTGCGGTGATTCGCCGGCGATTCCGCAACGCTATAGTGGAAACGGGCCCGTTTCCACTGTTGCGACGCGATTTCGCCGGCATTCCGACGCTTGTAAAAACGCATGCGGATGCGTTTCCGCATGCGTTTTTACCCCGCGATTTCGCGTGCGATTTCGCATGGCAGGGTGCCATGCGAAATTAACCATGACACTGCCAGGGCAAAATAACATTGAAAAAGGTGCGAAATCGCGGGTAAAAACGCATGTAACAAACGCATGCGTTTTTACTATTAAATACATTAGCGGCGATTCGCACGGATTCCCGACGCAGGCGAATTCTGTGGGTCCCGTCGTGCAGATTTGGCCCGCCGCCAAATCGCTCCCGCACGCCGCACATGTGGAAACAGCCCCGGCCACTTCAGTGTAACAAGCGAATCCGCATCTCGTCGCCGCATGCGGATTCGCTATGGTGGAAACGAGCCAACCGTGTCACCTCTTTCCCCGTTTCCTTAATGTCCCCCTCTTTCTTCTTCCAGTGTGTCCCTCCATACACTTCTGACCCGCCCCCCTTTTGCTTCAACTCCAACTTTTAGAGTTTGCCAGCGCTGGATCACAAGTTTGCTTTAAAATGTATAAAATGTGTATACAGAACTCGGAACACACTAAATATTATAGTGTACCGCAGCCAAATTGCATTTTTTTTTACCAAGTTTAAAACCATTTTTTCTTTGAATTTTCTTCACATCAATTTTCTCAAAAACTGCAAATTCATTTTTTTATTTTTTTTTTAATATTTTTTTTTTTTTTAACTTGTTCTCACAGAATCACAATTAGCATTTTTGGGCTGTTTGTATCAGCGCATCGTTTGTAAGTCGAGGACTTCCTATATATTCATCATTACTGAATATATTTCATCTTATAAAGTTTGATCTCGTAATTTCATTCTGTAACCTACTACAAATTGCAACCTTGTTCTCTTCACCCCTTACAAAACCCCTTCTGATGGACTTTATTTGGCTCAGTTTGTAATTAAATGCAACTAGTACTGTAATTAATAAACATTCTTGCAGGTATGTGAGTTATTTGGAAAGCGTAATCAGAAACACATCTCAGGCATTTGGAAAATAGTAGATTTTGGTCTTTGCATGTTTGTGAATACAGTAGATGTTTTATATTCTTTGGATGTATGTGAATACAGTAGATGTTTTATATGACCGTCTGGATGTGATTGATTGTTTGCTGTTTGATAATGTGAAGTTGCTTTCTGGGTGAAGCTGTCTGGAAGGCAAAGCAGAGCTAAGTTTATCCCTGGGCTATGCAAATATCCAGTGCTGCTTGACTCTGCAGACACACCTGAATCATTCGGGAAGAGGAAACCTTATTACCAAAGCATATTCACAGGCCAATATTTTAAAACGTATGTAAGGTAAAAACATCCAACATTTCCTACTTACACTGAAGCAGATGTGTAGAGAAAGAACAGTAGGCCTCTCTTTTTTTTTTTTTATTGACCTGAAAACTGCAGTCAGTCACTTCTGTCTGCATGCCATTTCTAATGCTGGGAATATACAGTGCGTTTTTGCGGCTCGATTCTGCCACCCGAGCGATTCCCCGCTCGATTTTGCGCCCGATTCTCAACTTTCATTCGTTTTTCTTATCTTTTCCCATTGTTCCCCATGCGAAATCGAGCGTGGAATCGATCGGGCAGGAGATCGAACATGTTGGAAATTATCAAGCCATCTAAATGGCTCAAAAACGTACCATGTATTCCCAGCATTAGGCTTGTTTCCTACTTGCCTTATTGGTAGCATATTGATATTTTACAGATGTGCTGTACTGCTCCTGGAATGGTGCCAGTTTCTACTGCATTTTAGAAATAGATGATTGCCATTCTATTGAATGAGTCTGCCTCATGTACCAGCGCGCTAGCGGGCATGTTGTGAACTTTGCCTAAGGGCCTATTCACAAATATTTGATCTTGACCTGAAATGGTGTTTAAAGTTAACTTCTGGGTACCCTAGTTTGCCAAATACTGTGCTTATTCTCCGAATTTTATTAGGAACACACTGTCAAAATGCAAGGACAGATTAAAAGCCCTTGTTTTAAACTGTGCTCTTCTTTGCCCGTTTGTTGCAATGTAGTTTGACAGGAAAAATCTATGTAATGTGCACAGTATGGAAAAACCTTAACGATATTAAAATAAATGGCTACAGTTGTGGTTCCATAGCTGCTGCAGCAGTTGCATCACTGGAAATAAACATGAATATAAAAGTACTCCTTTTTTTTTATGTAAAAGTTCTTTATTTTCAAGGTTTTCAAAAATGGAACAAGAAATGAGAGAATACAAAGAAATACCTCACTGAAAGTGGCTAGAAAAAGTGACTATTGAAGTCCTCTCCAAACAAAATACAAGTAACGGGAAGAAGCACGAGGAACAATTACTTAGGTGCCGGGCCGAGGCATAGGCTGGAGAGGCTCCAGCCTCAGGGCGCAGTGTAGGAGGGGGCGCAGAATTCATTCAGCTGTCATTCCTAATTGTGTTTGAAGCAGAAAGAAATAAGAAAAGGGGATACATGGCAGTGACTGCAAGCCAGATAACTAGATATTAAGGTGTTGGGGAGGTTGTGGGCCCTGTGGCGCCTCTTAGTCTAATAGCAATCAGTGTGTGACGGCTGGGGTGGCAGGGATGGAGGGGCGCATTTTGGTGTCTCAGCCTTGGGTGCTGGAGGACCTTGTCCCGGCTCTGCTTAGGTGTTTCTAGGTCCCTTCTACTAATAACAAATCAAATCAAAGTGAGGCATAATAGGTGAGGACTGAGAAAAAAGTAAGAACCAAAGGAGAATGATAGTCCCAGGGTGACAAAACCGAAGTCGTAACAGGTCTGGAATGGTCAAGATAGAGCAGTGATGGCTAACTTTGGCACTCCAGCTGTGACAAAACTACAAATCCCATCATGCCTTTGCCTCCCTGAGCTATGCTTAGAGCTGTCAGAGTATTGCAATGCCTCATGGGACTTGTAGTTCCACCACAGCTGGAGTGCCAAGGTTAACCATCACTGATAGAGAGCAACATGCTCAGGTATGTCAGTATTGGTGTTCCTTATGCTGCACAAACACAGATATTAAAGATATCTGAAAGTCAGCATTTCTACTTTGCTCTAAAAGATTCCTCACAGCTTTAAAGCTGGATTGTCACCATAAAAATCAAATTTCAACAGCAACTGGTCTGTGTATTAAGTGATAAAGATGCTAATCCTGCAGGCAAAAGTTTCAAAACTTTTTCTGCTGTTATGATTTGGAGTTATCACATACTTAAAGAGAAACTCCGACCAAGAATTGAACTTTATCCCAATCAGTAGCTGATACCCCCTTTTACATGAGAAATCTATTACTTTTCACAAACAGACCATCAGGGGGCACTGTATGACTGATATTGTGGTGAAACCCCTCCCACAAGAAGTTCTGAGGACCCAGGTACTCTTGGCAGTTTCCTGTCTGTGAACCTTGTTACATTGTGGGAAATAGCGGTTTACAGCGGTCTCCAACTGCCAAAACAGCTAGCAGCAGCTACATCACCTGCCAACAGTAAAAATGTCACCATGTAATAAATGTCAGAATGTAAATCTGGGAGAGGAAAGATTTTACAATGAGCAAACACTGCACATTGTGAGAAAAAGAAAGCCCCCATGACAAGCACCATTTGCAAAAATGCAAAAAGTTTAATCAATATTAAACATCAATAATTAAGGACACAATGAGATTCAACATACAATACTAAAACCAAATAAAAATAGCGGCAAGATCTAAACACTGCTGCAAATTATCAATAATGTCAGTCTCAATACATCAGTTTAATAATATAGTATATAATATAACAGTATGATGACATTAAATTCAGATAGAAAAAAAAACCTGTAAATTCTGAATATGCAATAACATCAGCATAGTGGGCATCTATTGAGAGCCCACTAATGCTTGAACCCGGGTTCAGTATAATGTTGTGTGCAAAATTACAAATAAATAAACCAAAAAACAACGCAGTGCAATGACTGTAATGACAATAAACCTAAGTGCAAAGGGCTGCAATAAACATGAAGGAGCAGCCTATAGATAAGGTGCATAAGAGAAATGTGAAGTGCTCAAAGAGAAGATACTTATCCCCAGTAGAAATAATCCAGATGCATGCAGCAGGGTGAGGTCGGCTCCCCTCAGGACAATCCCGATAACTCCGCGGGCGTCACCCCGCTTTGAAAGGAGAGAGGCGATGTGCACACAACAGTATACTGAACCCGGGTTCAAGCATTAGTGGGCTCTCAATAGATGCCCACTATGCTGATGTTATTGCATATTCAGAATTTACAGGTGCTTTTTTTCTATCTGACTTTAATGTCATCATACTGTTATATTATATACTATATTATTCAACTGATGTATTGAGACTGACATTATTGATAATTTGCAGCAGTGATTAGATCTTTCCACTATTTTTATTTGGTTTTAGTATTGTATGTTGAATCTCATTGTGTCCTTAATTATTGATGTTTAATATTGAATAAACTTTTTGCATTTTTTCAAGTGGTGCTTGTCATGGGGGCTTTCTTTTTCTCACAATGTGCATCTATGATTTGAGCCCTAGCACACTTGATCTCATTGTTCATACTGCTGGTGTTGCTGACATTTGTTATTGTTTTAATGAGCAAACACTGACTAAATCATTTATACATTATTATTGTAAAAATGAAGCACTTTTTTATTACATTATTTTCACTGGAGTTCCTCTTTAAGGAGCACTGGCCGTTTAGTAGTCAGTGCCAAACTGTTGCATGCTGGGGATTCTTTTTATCTATAATATATTCCTCCTCTTCCATTTATTTCCCTGCCAGCTGCTTATATGAAACACAATCCCCTGCTCACTTGTGTTTACAAGCAAGGCTGAGGTGACTCAGCGATTGGAGGGGAAAAGAAAAAAAGTAAGGGCAGAAATAACATCAGGATTTAGCCTAAACTGTGGGCAAAAGACATGGCCCCCACCAGGAACAGAATTCTCTTCATTTACTATATAAAATTCACTGAAATCAAACTGTGGCCAGTACAATACCTAAATTAATGTCCAGCGCTGCGTAATATGTTGGCGCTTTATAAATACAATAAATAATAATAATGTGTTATGTAAGTATATCAAGTATTTATCTACTTATATACAGTGGTGTGAAAAACTATTTGCCCCCTTCCTGATTTCTTATTCTTTTGCATGTTTGTCACACTTAAATGTTTCTGCTCATCTAAAACCGTTAACTATTAGTCAAAGAAAACATAATTAAACACAAAATGCAGTTTTAAATGATGGTTTTTATTATTTAGTGAGGAAAAAAAACTCCAAATCTACATGGCCTTGTGTGAAAAAGTGATTGCCCCCCTTGTTAAAAAATAACTTAACTGTGGGTTATCACACCCGAGGTTAATTTTTGTAGTCACCCCCAGGTCTGATTACTGCCACACCTGTTTCAATCAAGAAATCACTTAAATAGGAGCTATCTGACACAGAGAAGTAGACCAAAAGCACCTCAAAAGCTAGACATCATGCCAAGATCCAAAGAAATTCAGGAACAAATGAGAACAAAAGTACTGTAATTGAGATCTATCAGTCTGGTAAAGGTTATAAAGCCATTTCTAAAGCTTTGGGACTCCAGCGAACCACAGTGAGAGCCATTATCCACAAATGGCAAAAACATAGAACAGTGATGAACCTTCCCAGGAGTGGCCGGCCGACCAAAATTACCCCAAGAGCGCAGAGAAAACTCATCTGAGAGGCCACAAAAGACCCCAGGACAACATCTAAAGAACTGCAGGCCTCACTTGCCTCAATTAAGGTCAGTGTTCACGACTCCACCATAAGAAAGAGACTGGGCAAAAATGGCCTGCATGGCAGATATCCAAGGCGCAAACCACTTTTAAGCTAAAAGAACATTAAGCTCGTCTCACTTTTGCTAAAAAACATCTCGATGATTGCCAAGACTTTTGGGAAAATACCTTGTGGACCGACGAGACAAAAGTTGAACTTTTTGGAAGGTGCATGTCCCGTTACATCTGGCGTAGAAGTAACACAGCATTTCAGCAAAAGAACATCATACCAACAGTAAAATATGGTGGTGGTAGTGTGATGGTCTGGGGTTGTTTTGCTGCTTCAGGACCTGGAAGGCTTGCTGTGATAGATGGAACCATGAATTCTACTGTCTACCAAAAAATCCTGAAGGAGAATGTCCGGCCATCTGTTCGTCAACTCAAGCTGAAGCGATCTTGGTGCTGCAGCAAGACAATGACCCAAAACACACCAGCAAATCCACCTCTGAATGGCTGAAGAAAAACAAAATGAATACTTTGGAGTGGCCTAGTCAAAGTCCTGACCTGAATCCTATTGAGATGTTGTGGCATGACCTTAAAAAGGCGGTCCATGCTAGAAAACCCTCAAATAAAGCTGAAGTACAACAATTCTGCAAAGATGAGTGGGCCAAAATTCCTCCAGAGCGCTGTAAAAGACTCGTTGCAAGTTATCGCAAACGCTTGATTGCAGTTATTGCTGCTAAGGGTGGCCCAACCAGTTATTAGGTCTCACTAAATAATAAAAACCATCATTTAAAACTGCATTTTGTGTTCAATTGTGCTATCTTTGACTAATAGTTAACGGTTTTTGATGAGCAGAAACATTTAAGTGTGACAAACATGCAAAAGAATAAGAAATCAGGAAGGGGGCAAATAGTTTTTCACACCACTGTATGTGTTTTTTTCCCTGACATAGTATGGCTAATCCTACTGATTTAAAGCTACTATCCCAGACATTTTTGTTTAGCAGAACATCACTGAAATGGTTAAACAAAGCACTTTGTACTGCTATTCAGCTTCAAATCTACATCCAAACTGGAGATAACAGTATCTTTGTTTACATTCCAATGTTGTTACATTTGTCTGTAACAAGTAAAAAACACTTCCTGAGAAGCTCTCTCTGCTTCAGGCACACACAGAGCTCAGAACAACCATTTGAAGATTGTAATATATGATAAAAAGCATTTGGAATAAAATGCAATGACCGTTTTCTTGGCAAGAAAAACGACACTTTGGAAACGATGGAAATTTGTAGACCGACAATATTACTTGTGAACAAAAGCAAATATAACTATGAATAATACAAAGTAGAAAAACACATTTATATTGAATGCTATGTCAGAGTTTCAGACCACTTTAAGGTGGGATCTCACGTCAACCGGTGCCAGCCATCTGGCTTTATTCCTGAGAACCACTCCCTCCAAGCAGTCCACAATTACTCATGTTGGTTGTGAATGGTACTTGTAAGATCTTCTATTTTTTTGCAAACATTTTCAGCAAACACTCAACCATAGTCAAGAACAGGGCTGTGGAGTCGAAGAGTCGGGACAATTTTGGGTACCTGGAGTCGGAGTCAGTGATTTCATAAACTGAGGAGTTGGAGTCGGATGAATTTTGTAAAAAATTCACAGCCCTGGTAGGCATTAGACTAAGGAGTCGGAGTCGAGGAGTCAGAGTTGGAGCCATTTTGGGTACCTGGAGTTGGAGTCAGTATTTTAATTAACTGAGGAGTCGGAAGATTTTTTTACCGACTCCACAGCCCTGTTCAAGAACTGGGTTTATTTCTGGCGTTTTTGCAACGGATATAGAGGCAGCCATATTTATTTTCTTTTAAACAAAGCAAGTTGTTTGGCTTTCCCTCTGATCCCTTTTTTTGGGGTTGTAACTCGGACACTACTGATGCATGAAAGATGAGCAGCATGCCAGGCAACTGGTATTGTTTAAAAGGAAATAAATATGGCAGCCTCCATGTCCCTATCACCTCGAATTCATGTTAATTAAACAAGTTCTCCCTTGTAGCCTTGTGAGGCAGCCATGCGGCTAGAGAGAGAGAGTAAAAAACTTCTACACTCTTTAAACGGGCCGACATTTTTTAAAAGGAGTAAAGTACAAATGTTATTACTTGCCAATGGCACACCGTGGAGTTCTTTTAAACAGTCATTCTTTCAGAGTCATTTAAAATGTTTAGCAGGTGGTGCTGCTCTTTTGCTGCTCAGATCATCAAGAGCTACTTAGTTTCTGGTAAGCTGTACAAGCAGTGTAAGCTAGTTGGTCAATTTTATTAGCCAGAAGCAGAATGACTCCACCATTAGGCGTGTGCACTCATACAGCTGTGATTACTAGAGATTCACAAAACACAATCGCCCCAAAAAACAGCAGAACACTGCAATGCAAAACCGTAATTGCAATTGCGTTTTGCATTGCCGAGTGTGAATGGGGCCTTACATGTGCTAATCCTCTACCCATATAAATGTAGCACTCCCAGTTGAATGCCTAAGGATTTTGGCTGAGGATGCTTAGGCTAGGTTCCCACTGAGGTGTTGTATTGCTTTCCCTGTAAAAGTAGAATTGCAACACAATGGAGGGGAAAAGTTGCATCGGGCTTTAGGCATGAAATGCAAGGCATGCAGTGAAGTATACAACCAATGACAAGTAGGCTCCAACGCAACTGTAAACGTGCACGTTGTCCAATACCACACAGCATGCCTCACCTTATGCAGATGGATTACACTGCACTGCCGTAGATCCAATGTAAACATACCATTACAGTATACAGGTAGTCCCCGATTTACGAACGCCCGACTTATGAACGACCCGCCGATAGAAACGCGGTGGATTCTCTGTTTCCATGGGAACAAGTCGAAAAAAAAATTTCAAATTGGATTTGTAGTTTTTGAGAAAATAGATTTTAAAAAAATCAAAGAAAAATGGCTTTTAAACTTGTATAAAGAGGTGACAAAGAGGGGGAAACTGGATGCACAGGGGGGCGCAGAGGACAGAGATGGCACAATGTTCCAAGTTAGGAACAGATTCAGGTTAAGAACGAACTTACAGTCCCTGTCTCGTTCGTTAACCGGGCAATACCTGTAATTGCATTGTGTTAGTGATTGTCCGATGCAACGCATTGCCCCATTATGAACCTAGCCTAAAAAAAATTCTGCAGTCTAATAAGAGAAGCTATGTACACAGTTTCTGACCTTGTCGCTGACCACAGATATAAAGTAAGGATAACACAATGCAGAACTGGGGCACATAGTAACATTAAGAAGCTCAGATGGGGGGGCAGTTCTGCCACAAGCCCCGTATAGATGTTGCTGTGCTTCTGGCCAATATGTTCTACTCAATGGAGAGTGGCATTGTGGGAACACAAGAAATCTGGGGACAGCGATCTGATTAGACTGATTGCCACACTGGAGACCGGTGATATCAGAAGACGCCTCTTCAGATTTAGAGGCAAAATTATAAGGAACAATAATCTAAGGTATGTATGTAGCTTAATCATTTAAATATTATCTGGTGCAATATTTTGTGGATTGCAAGTGAACATGATACTGCGCCAGAACCTTTCCACTCTTGTCTATTGCATGCTTTCCCTAATACATCCTGGAGAATGTCCCATCAGAAGGGTTTTGCAGTCATTCTGTAGAGCTTCTGCTGCAGCCAAGACTACTCTGGCAAGCATTTGTCACAGCAAGATTAGCAAATATATCAAGGCAATTTGGCTGAACAGTGAACACACTGGCAGCCATTAAACTTTATGTTGTAAAACAGGATAGTGCAGCCGGACTATGCTCAGGAAACCAAGTGTCATGGTCTGTATTGAATATTTGATGAGTGGCTTTCATTTTTACAAGCAGTAGACCAATATCCTCCTACCACAGCTTGCAATTCAATCACTGGAGTAATGCTGTTTATTAGAAGCCTTCTACAAACAGTGAAATCATTTTAAAGAAGAATATCCTCTATTTCAGATCTACAGTACTGCAAACATGCTTTATGAATTGGTATGTAGGGAGTCCGATTTATCAGGTTTATGTTTTATGATACTGCTTAGTGCACAGAACCATGATCCTTGGCGTAATATAAGTATTCACTTTTTGTTTTAAGCAGTTCAAATGAATTAGCAAGTAGATTCTGAATTGTAAGGTGGCATTGTAAAGGTATCCATGCACTAATAAAGTTGTCTTTTAACAGGTTAGGTCTAACAAAAAAAATAGTGAACCGATAAATGCTGCGTTTGATTATGGTCTTGAGTTCACAATTTTAATCTTAGTTTGTAAAGCACTTTTTTTTCTCTTTCTTCTAGTCCAAAATCATTGAACCCCTTACTAGCATTAATACATTTCTGCCAGCTTACTTGAAAGTAACCCCCCATACTCCTTTTGCCTGTAGGCTACAGCAACATTTTCTTGGGCCCCTCTACAGATCAAACCAACCCTCCCCCTTACTACAGGTAGTGCCAAGACACATCTGTAAACTCCTCAACTCCGCATGTAGGGGCCAGTCATCGCTTTACCCCACCTCCGCACCTAGTGTAGTCATCCCCCCCCCCCAAAGTGATAAATCACCTCTTTACCTACCGCTCCCCTTCACATAGTTGCCAGTAATCTTCTTATTAACTGCTCCGCTCGCACTTATAGGCTGGGCAACTCTTAACCTCCTCTGTGTGGCCCCTCATTACGACAAATGCCCACCCATCCCCGAATGCAGAATCGCAGGGAGCTCTGTGATGGTTACCTGATCTACCATACATCAGGTCTCCTCTTCATCCTGGGAGTTGTGCAGTCATGTAATGTGATCGGGCGCTGGAGGATGTCTGCATACAGTGCAGCTCCCAGGAGGAAGAGGAGACCTGATATATGGTAGAACCGGTAACTATCAAAGTGCTCCCTGCATGTCTAAGTGTACCCAGCTGTGGCAGCTCTGCACTGTTATCTCACACAACATAACTTGTGTGCGGCAGCCAAAGGGTTAAACAGGCCATACAAGCATTGCTTTTCTATTGATTTTCAGTAGAAATCTATTGCACCATTTTTGCCTAAAATCATTTGGAAGTATGATTTGGACAGGATGGAAAATTGACATACATTGGGAGTGGGGCCGGAGTGGTGGTCGATCTATGGGCCATAGCATTGCACTGTATTCATGTGCAGTATGCCAGAGCTCTACTATCATAAAGACACACCATACATTTACTATGTAATAAAACTGTGAAGGAACACCATACAAACATAAAAGCAAGAAAAAACAGTAATTATATAGCGGGATTAGGGTTCATATTTTTAACCTTGTGATGCTTTTTAGCTTCAGATTGCCTGCTTGCTTTGCATGGACAGTTCCTGCATTTTTAGACCTTCCTGACGGAAGAAGCAGAGATAGACCACCTACTTAGGAAAACAATGGATCTCACTCCAGATTGGGATAAAGTTGCACATTTATCTTCAATGTTAGTAGAGCCATTTAGAATAGCTAGCCCACATTCAGTACAACTGAGGTTTTTAGGCACAGATTAGTTCCATAAGCTCTAGGGCCCAGTTCACACTACAAATTGCAAACGCTAAGCACTTTGTGATTGCGATTTTGCTAATCAATTTTCAGATTTTGAAAGGAATGTGCTTTTTTTCTCATTCTTTTAAGAAAAGTTGCTTTAAAAATGATACAGGCAGCACATTTGCGATTTTCTCAAAATCAGAACGCTTCAGTGAGAACACCCTCATAGGGTGACACTGCTGTAGCACTTTGCCGATTGACAGCTGAGCACAATCGCTCACAGTTTGAATCAGCCCTTACAGCTGTTTAAGGTTTGACAGTCTTTAGACAATTCATATTGCCTACCTTTGCAGGACAAGAATGGCATCTATCTAATTAAAGGGTACCAGAGCCAAATTAAGATGGAGAAACTGAGGGGAGCAGGCATATACTGCAGTGTTCTCCCCAGGCTCTTTTAGCTGGGTGCTCGACCCGGCTAGTTTTGGTAAGCACCCGGCTGTCATCGGCTGACCACTTTCTCTGCTGTAAGCAGAGTTGTGCAGAGAAGCGCCGGCCCTGCATTTTATCCCACCCTGGCTACTTTTTTATACCACCCGGCTGGAAAAGAATTCTGGGAAGAACACTGTACTGTCAGCTATCCTGATGCCCACCGCTCCCCCCGTTCTCCTCAATGCCCCCGTATCCTACCTAAATGCCCCTCAACAGCCTCTTCTGGGATGCCGGAGTCGGGCATTACTGCGCAGGCGTTGCCAATGTGCACCTCTGGCCAGGAGTACAAGCGCATAACGTCACAATTGCGTCATGCGCAGTGCACTCCCGGATGTGGGCAGGTGCTGTAGGACTTGCGCAGCTCAGCCTGCGCAGTTATGCCCGACTCCGGCGACCTGGAAGAGGATGCTGGGGGGCATTTAGATAGGAAACGGGGGAGTGGTGGGCATCAGGACAGCTGACAATATATGCCTGCTCCCCCCCCCCCCCCTTCATATCTCCATCTTAATTCGGCTCTGGTATCCTTTAATTAAGGGTAATCTTCACTTAACCCTTTCCAATCCTATGTCAGGCTATGTCCAACATTAGCATCTTGCAGCATAGGTCCAATGTTGGACATAGTCCGACATAGGTGAACATGGCGGACGCTAGGGGCGCTTTTTCCAGATAAAATCCAGCACAGCAACAGCCCCTTTAGATAAGTGTTGCACAAAGTCCTACACTTTGATCGCTGCCGGCCCCATCCTCTGGCACTGTGCTACGTAATTTTGATATTAAGTGGGCACATTTGGGCTCTTCACGAGGGGTGCCATTGCCAGATCTAGTCAGGCACGGCATTGCCTTATGTGGTTCGAAGTGTCAAACAAAGTCCAACTCTTTGATCTCCTCCAGCACCACGCTGCACAGCATTAATATGGAATTACACTGGCGTGTGTGCAATGGAGTGGAGCTACAGCACACAAGCTGGCTTTGCGTCTGTGAACATATGATGGGCTCCTCTCAGTACACTGGTGCCTGGTGCCAAGTCCGATCCTGTACGAGCCTTTCTTGGAAGACATCCCTGGAGTAGACTGAGAAGCCCCTTGTTTTCTTTCAGTAGTTAATAACAAACTTTTATTCCTCTGGAGTTGGATTCTAACTAGCCATGTATTACCTTGTTGTGGAGAACAGAATGTGCCCATCTGAGTAGTGGGATGAAAGCCCTGGATTGTTTGTTTTCTACCTCTGTCATTAGCGAGGCAACTATTAGCCAGTTAATGTTTCACTGTGAGGGTGCTGGTCAGACTTTTCATTCAGTTTGCTGCTCCATAAAGTTTTATGCTTGAATTGAAAAGTGTGATAAGCGGTTTTTGCAGCTATCTTATCTAGTTTAATTGCCGTGATCTTGCTTCCACTATACTGTTCCTTATCTGAGCTTCACAAGTTATAACTACTACGATATTTAAGGTTTATCAGTTTTAGTCAATAATTTATTCCTGGTGTAAATTCATCTCAAAGCGGACCTGAACTCACAACGCCTCTGCTCTAAAAGATAAACAAGAGCATAATAACCTTTAAACAAAAAACATCTCTTTGTTATAGCTGATACAAGTCCTGAAATAAATCTGCACTGTTTCTACTTCCTGATTCATGGAAGCAGTCTTATTGTTTACAGCCTGTGCTTTCAAATGGGCTTGTCTGCTTATCTGCCATAGGCAGTCATGTGACACGGGGAGGATCAAATTACAACTTGTGATTAGACACAAATGATGGGGAATTAAACAGGCTAAACTCTCTAAATACATTCAGGGTGCATTTCTCTATGTTTTCTTTCTGTCCTGTGCAAGAGTTTAGGTCCACTTTAAGTATTGGAAAACTTACAATAGCCATTCACCGTGAGTGATATGTGAGCAAATAAAATTATACCTTGCAACAACTAGGCTATGCAGCGGTTAAATCCTGCACAATGATCTGCTCTTGTCATTTTCATTAGGTTCAATTTTATTACACCAAGGAATTGGTAGCCATGTCTCCAACCAGCCAACGCCAACTAATGTGAACGTTTTAGATCCTGAGCTTAAACTTCAGACGATTGGGTAGAGCAGTGAGAGTGGTAGTATGATGACCATTTAATCCCTGGGATTTTTAGGAGGATTCTCATTGGTACATCAATTGGATCAATGAAGAGCATTGATGGAAGCTACGAAGATGCTTTGCCAGATCTCCAGTGTTCCGTATTAAATGTCAGAAGTCAGAAGGTGAGGAGAGTGGCAGTCTCGGCAGGTCCAGCAGTTTGGCTCAAGTCAATGGGGAGCTATAGTTTCAGTATGTAGCAGTAAATGTCGATTGAGTGGTGGGGAGCTTTCTGGCTCTAGCAGTGGTGCAGTGGATCTTCTTTGGGAGCAAGGCAGCAGTGCCGTGGTGCTTAAGACCAGTCAGTGCTTATATGTTATAACCTGCCCTAGGATCTAAAATGGAAGATGTTGGGAGAGGAATACAAGCTGCTCTACAGATTGACACTTCTTATATAAAATACCTGACAAAATGAGGTACTGTCCATTCCTATCAATGAGTGGGTAGCTAGATTTTATTTTAAAATTTAAACAAAATCCACCCACTTTTAAATTTTGGTATCCCCTTCTCACCCATGCAGGCTTGTATATCGAGTGTCGACCTGCATGGGGCTCCACCGTAATACACCATACCAACCCACAAGGTCCATGACACAGGGAGTCTGTAAGATAGGGCTACAAAGCCTTTTCTGTATCATGGACAAGGGGCTCATCCCCACCTCCAGTGCCCTGGAGGAGGTAGGGGTAACTACGCCCCATGCATGTGAAATCTTATAGTGGAATCTGGATTATTTTAATTTATTTTTTTAGCTCTGAGCAGGGGAAAAGTTCTCGCCCATATTCAATGGGAAACATCACACCCTGACACATGAAATAGGGATTTACATAAGGAAAAAATAACTCACTGGGTGATTGCACTGACAGAAAGTAACCACAGTTTTTGTTTTATCTGCCCCCTAGGGTATTATTTAAGTGTAATTTAATTTGCATCTGTTGGGTTAATCTCTGCTCTCCCTGCACTGCTTTTTACATGACTGCAGAACACCGGTAACTGTTCAGCAACATTAACATGAAGAGCCTCTCCTTCCCAATTCCTCCAACCCATAGGTGGAGAAGGGTGATGCTACTACAACAAAGAGATTAAAAGCCTTGAAAAAGATATAATAAATGCTTAGCGGCGGCAGCCCCAGGACGGCCTAACGCCGATTGGCATCAAGTCCTGGAGCTGCAGTTTACCAGGGAAGCACGCGCTTGCACAGTCGTTCCCTTCATGCTCCGCTCCGTGATCAGTCTGCTAGCCGCGGAGGGATGGAAAAGCCTCCCTTTTTTTAATTAAAAAAACAACAACAAAACACAGTATCGCAGCAGCGATCAGAGTCCTCCAAAAGAGTGTCCTATTAAGGAAAATAAAAGAGATAAAATCCATTTATGTGCCGAGTTGTAGGGCTGTGCAGCACGCTGACACAGCTGCACAGCCCTCTATAGTGAAAAATGGCCTGGTCACTAGGAGGGTGTAAGCCTGTGGTCCTGAAGTGGTTAAATAAACAAGGTTGTAGGTGGTTGGAGGCACCCACAAATATACAGTATAAAAGAATTTTAAAAAGTTTAAAAATGAGAGGTATACTTGGCTTACCTCTCCCATTGATCATAAAGCAGCCAAAGCAGCAAAATAACTCAATTGAATAGTTTGAAAGTTTGACACAGATAGGGTCACATATTTCCCGCTTCATCAGGTTAGTAACAGCCACAAAAGTGCCTTTTGGCCGTAACAAACAGACTTGAATGAACACCTTGGAACAGGACATTCCTGAGAAATGCGTTGTCTAACCCTATCCATGTAAAATAAACTCCTGAACTATTCAGTATAGTAATTTTGCTATTTTGGCTGCTCTATGATCAACGGGAGAGGTAATCCAATATAATTTTCCATTTTAAACCACCTTCTATCATCTATTACCCCACTGTTGGGAGGTTGTGCTTTTTAATTTAGTTCTTGTCCCTTGGACCTACCTAATCAACAGGAGTGCAACCTTGAGGATCCCCGAAAGCTCTAAATGGAGGCGAGAATTCGTCTGAATGCCCTATTGGTGGCTGGAATTTCTTGCAACAAGAAACTTGTGAGTTAATTCTGTACACATTTACTTAAAGTGAACCTCCGGACTAAAAATCGACTCAGCAGCACTGAAAAGGCTTGGTGTTTCTTTAACAGTTTCACAGCATCAGAACTTTTGTTTCTCTTATACAAGCCTCATTTTTAGCTGCACAGAAGAAAACTGCCCGGGCTTTTTTCCCTGATGCTGTGCAAAGCATGATGGGATTTCTGATGTTGTTCTCTTTCTGCTGTTTTGGTGCACATTTTTTTCTTTTACATTTTGAATTTGACATTTGAAGCCTAGTGTGTGCAGCTGGGAGGGGTAATCAGGACACAGGACAGTTGGAACTGTGTCTCCTGCTCCTTGTCACCTCCTTTCAACCAAAAAGATGGCTGGCCCCATGACAAAGATGGCAGCCCCCATGAATCACAAACATTTGCCTGTTCTTTTTAAAACAGGGTGGGTAAGAGATTATATTACCTATCTATTCTAATTAACATAACTAATGTAACTTGAAGACAGTATGTTTGTTTAGACTGAAGTTCCCCTTTTAGTTGATTAAATGAAAACAAACAGCTGTAACGTTTCAAAAAGAAAATAAATATAGGGTATATATTTTTCCCATGTTCCACTAGTAAGTTGCCCACAGTGTGTGTGTGTGTGTGTGTGTGTGTGTGTGTGTCACATATTGTGTATCTATTTCCGTAATGGGCTTTACTTGACTGCATCTCAGGAAGGATATCCTATATACCATGTTTCCTGTTTAGTCAGACATTGTTTTTTTTATGCTTTTTAAATTATCTCAGTTTTCCAGGTGCCTGGTGAAAAGTCATTAACCATTTGTTAAGTGGTTTAATGTATATGTAAGAAATACATATTTTATGGTAAGAAGTTTTAAATCAGGATGATACCATTTATTGGCTAACTAAAAAGAATAAGAATATGCGAGCTTTCGGCTTTGCAGCCTTCGTCGGGCTTACAATCCTGTATGCTTGCAAGCTGATGGTACAGACCGCTTTATACATGCAACCTCAAATGGGAAAACAGATTTTTTTTCCAATCATAAATACATGACATTAAGATGTCTTAATGATGACGGTGCAACCTTTAGGGCGCACTGGTGCGACGTTAAAGGGGCACCATATGACCCGCATGCAACGTTTTATCTGCGCATGAAGCGATGTTTTCGGCGCACCGCGGTATCGCGCAGTGCGACGTTTTCGGTGCGATGTAGCTTTGCACGACTATAAGTGCGTGCAAAGCTACTTTAAATGCGCTAATGGGCTTTTCACTGCAGCGCTAACACTTGGCGCCGCATAGTGAATCGAGCCCTTGGTCTGTCACTAACTGTTCCTCAGAGGAGCTCACAATCTTATCCCTATCACAGTTCTAGTCATATGTCCATCGTAGTCTAGTGTAGGGGAAGCCAATCAACTTATCTGTATGTTTTCATGATGTGGGAGGAAGCCCACGCAGACATGGGGAGAACATACAAACTCCACGGAGATAGTGCCCTGGCTGGGGTTTGAACCTGGGACCCAGCGCTGCTATGTGAAAGTGCTTTCCACTACGCCACAATGCTGCCCATTCAAGCAGACCTGTTACAACTAAGAGCAATATGAGAATATTACTACATGGAAACTATATATAAAAAGACAGTGCCTTTCTTTGAATGGAAGCATTTACACGATCGCGGCGTTCGGGTCCCGATTTTCGCTAGCGTTCGAGCTGCCCCTGGAAGCGACGTGTAGCTTCCAGGGGGCGGCCAACTGCGACGGCTAATGTTCCCCTAGGGGAAGAAAAAGCGCGACCGCATCAGAACGCGACGCGAAGGCTACTGAAAGCCTGACTGCGCAGCCGCCGCAACGCCCCCAAACGCGACGCTACGCAGACGTCCGTCTGAACCAGCCCTTAATTTGTAGAGGATTGCTGTATGAAGTTGGTACATTCTTCCTGTGTTAGTGTTACTTTCCTTTTATTGATCAGTAAAGCATACTGGAACATTAATTGGTCCCCCTGCAGATATTGACCCTAGCCTATGCTAGGTACATTATATAATGACTATGGTAGGCATTAGATTGTGAGTTTCTTTGAAGGGCAGACAGTAAATGTACTCTGTAAAGAGCTAGAGGTTTGTCGGCACTACACATGTATAAATGTGTGCTAATAATGAGCATGGAAGACATTGACTAGAGACTGTAAAAGCTCAGGGCCTGTTTCAGTATTTTGCTATTGTTCTTTATAATTTGAATAGATTAATTGCACAGACATTAGGGGGTGTTTGGACATGCAGCTCAATTAGACCTCTTTCAGTCGCCTGCCACATAAACTAGAATTCTTAAGCCCCATACACACGCTCAACAGCGGTCTTTTATGCTTTCACAACTTTTGTTGTGAAACAAGTTGAAACACCCAAAGAAAGTCTTTTGCTATTTTTCAAAGAGCTGATAAGAAGTCAATCCAACAGTTGAGGCTTAAGAATTCTAGTTTATGTGGCAGGCGACTGAAAGAGGTCCAATTGAGCTGCATGTCCAAACACCCCCTAATGTCTGTGCAGTCAATCTATTCAAATTATAAAGTTCTTAGAACAATAGCAAAATAATTTTTTTAGGCGTTTCAACTTGTTTCACAGTTTCAAAGTTGTGAAAGCATAAAAGGCCGCTGTTGAGCGTCTGTATGGGGCTTTACCCAACTGCTTGTACTTGTTTATAGAGGATCTTTAGAAAAAAAAGGGGGGGGGGGGAACAATAGATTGTAAAGTGAGAAGTTAAAAATAGAAGATAGATCAATAAATGATTGATATTCTCCATGTTATTTGTTCATATGGTTTGATCCACAATCAGCCTGCACGTAAATCATCTTTACTACTGGCAAACAGGAAAAAAAACACAGTACCAACTGCCATTATTTATAACCACACCCCTAATAATAGTAGTAGGCTAAAAGGTTTTTTTTGTTTTTTTTATAGATATACATGTGCACAGAGGGAGGTACTGGGTTTTTGACAGTTGGAAACAGCTGTTATTTCCCACAATGCAACACGAATCACAGACAGGAAACTGTCAGTCCTGACATCACCCTGTGGGAGAGGTTTCACAATAATATCAATCACACAGACCTCCCTGATGATCTATTCGAGAGAAGGTAACATTTCTTGTGGAAAAGGGGGTTATCGGCTACTGATTGGTATCCTATTTAACAGTAGTGTTGGTGCTCAAATTCAGGGTATTGAAATTTGAATTTGAACACTACCATTATCTATGAGAAGGGGAAGAAGACGAGGGGTGACCATTGCTTGATCCAGTAGCGCAGCGAGAACAATGATTATTGGGTATGAATTTAAAATATGCCCGAAAAAAAATATTTCTACAAAACAACCATTGTTTGGCATTTGGGCCTTAATCCAGATTTTAGTTTTGTATAGGTTGGAAAGAGGTTGTAGATTTTTGGGTATTCATTTTTCTATTATTGCCCTAGTGGAGATATTTTCACTAATTTACTGTTTCTGGAACTTCAGTGAAGCATTTAATATGTAAACTGGTAGCTCTGGAAACCAGAAAATGATGGACAGCAAAAAAACTGGGACAGGACTGGAACTCCATTTGTTTCCAGCTCTAAAAAAACAAACTTTAATTTGTTGCTGTCTGTCTTTGGATATCACGTCTCTTAATATCCAAAGATCAGGGCGATAGCTCCAGAATTTTAACCACTGAGAGATATGCATTCACTAAAACTTTATGGAGTTATTTGATTTCAGTCAGGATTGCAGGAACAAAGCCATTCTGGTGCCACCAAATGATTTGGTAAGGGTTATGGGTTAGGGTTAGCCTGATGTATGACCAATGTGTTTCACATTGAATAAAATACACTTTGAAATTCAGTCTGAATTGTCTCATTGTTGTCACTTTTCCTTGATAGTCTCGGCAATACGTCTTATCTGGCCTCGATGAATGTTAGATTTCTCTCTAAGCCCACACAGAAAGCAGCAAAAGAGCATGCCAAGACTGTGGAGCAATCACTGCCAAAAATGGAATTTGGAAGACTGACAGTCCCAGGACACACGTCAGATCACTCAAAACCGTGGAAGTGATTCTTGAAGAATACTTTTAGGAAGAATTATGATTCCTCATTAAGCATATTTGCCAAGAGATTTAATTGGTGTCAGCCAAGACCTGAAAACAATGAGGCATTATCTTTTCCTCATTTTTCTTCTGAAACGCTGTATTCAGCTCTGTTCAGAGATGTTTTTTTCTTATCTCTTGTTTGCTTTGAGATTTCACGTCTCAGTTATTGGAAAAAAAAGTGCCTTGTGTGTTGAAGTTGCTATAGGGATCTCGTGCAATACTGGTCATAGCTGCTTTGCATGGCCTCATAGATTGATAACAGCTCTGTGAGGGTAATGATAAACAAATGCTGTTTTATGTTACTACAAAGCTATTGCTGCCAAAAATAGCCAGTGCGTATGCCTGGTTGGGGAGGAATTCTTTATTCTCTGGGCCTGCCCTGTGTTTAAGTTCAGCCAGGTTTTTCATGCCTTCTATGCCGTATCTTACTGCAAACGTGACGATTATCTGTGCTTAGGCATTGCATTTGTTGGATGTACTTTGTTAGATGCTAGACGTTTAGATTGTTTATAATGGATTTTCTTTGTAAGAGGATGCTAGATGAAAAGTAAAGCTAACATTGGAATTGCAAGCCTTTATTTGCCAGTGCTCACTAGTCTTGTCTGACTCCTGATTTAAACAATAATCTTTTTAAAACCTTGCTACAAGCTGTAAGTGCTGGTTCAGACTCCGAGCATAAGACGCAAATTTCGATTTTGCAGCAATTTGCAATTCCCATTCAAGAGAACGACAATCACATCCCGATCGTCGCCAATGCAAACTCTGCAGTGAGAATGATCCCATTGGAAAACTTTTGTCACAAAAGATTGCCGGCAGAAGCTCCCCAGTGAGAACTCGCCCTAAAGACAACTGCTATGCCATCATCACCCACACATGAAGTAGTTATTGAGGAAAAAGGAAGAGGCAGCAGCCGGTCTCTCCCCCCTCCCGTGAGTGCGGATCACCAGACCTTTCCCAGCCCCTCCTTCTGCCAAGAGATTAAAGCGGTTTTAAACTCTGACAAAATATTCAATTAAAACAATAAAAATGTGTTTTCCTACTTTTTGTAACCCATAAAATTATTATATTTTCTTTTGTGCTCAAGTAGTATTATTCATTTAGAAATTATAAGTTCCCAAAGTTCAGTTTATTTACTTTGAAAGCTGCTGGTGCATTTTATTCACACCTGTTGTATTTCTATTGTAAATGCACCCAGTGATGATTTCTGAGCAGTGTTTCAGTTCAGGACTCATTAGCAGAGGTTTCTGCACAGTCAGAGAACGTTTACTTAATTGTATCAAGTGAAGAATGTAAACACAAGTTAAGGTTATCACCAGTTCGGATGCGGCTGCCCCTGCAGGAGAAAATTGTGTTAGTATATTATATGCTGTAAATAATCTTTTAGCGCAAAGAAGAAATGCTGGGTTTCATTCCACTTTAAGGTTTCATAGATAGGCAACTGACCGGTTGTAGTGCTGGTGACAAAGAGTTAGTTTCAGCAGCATAGGAAGGAGCTGAAGAGAGAACTGCTCTGCAGCTGTGGGAACACCAACTCTGCCAGCTTCATGCTTTACATAAGTGTCTGAGTATTAATGGCAACCCCCCCAAATCATATCCAATAAGAGCTTGTTAGATAGGTTCTCTTGGCCTCGCTCCCCTCTTGCAAGTGTTTCTGTACTGTACCTGTGTGAGTACAGCCATGCCTGTGCAGTAGGCCGGGGAATTATTTTGTTCTTAGTGGAGCTACAGTTTGCTGAGACACATTTGCGGCTCATATTTCAGTTTTTTGCTGTAGAGCTGTAGCCTGTGATGCTAGCTTAGGCCCGGTTCACATTAGCGTTTGCCAACGGAACCGGCTGTACGAATCCGTGGTCCGTTCCAATGTACGGACAAAAAATGCTGCAGGTCCCAATTTTCTGGGCTGTTATGCTCAGCGGAATGGAACCGAAAGGTTTTGCAGCATATAGGAACCAATGAAAATGAACGTTTTACAGCACACTGGCTTTAAAACGGCGCATTTTCACCTGATCCAGCTGGCCTGATCCGTATGTTCGGTTCCGTAAAACAACGCTAATGTGAACTGGGCCTTCGCCTTGTGAGGGAGATCATAACTGGTCTGTTGTCAACAAAGTAACTGACGTAGGGCCCTAATGGTTGTAAAGAATGCATGGTAGCACAGCATTGTGCAGATGCAGGACAGGCCTTCCAGCTGTTGATCAAGTGAAAATGTGCTCTCACTTTGAACCCAGGCAGAGCTCTGGCATTTATTGGAGTCAGTGTACATGGAATGAAAAGGGCAGTATATTTCACAGGCACTCTAGCTGGCTCCAAGGCATAATCCTGTTGAAGTTATCTGGAATAAACATGCAAACCAATTAAGAAAATTTGTTAATAGATTTAACCCTAAGCTTACTTTTTTTAAATGATAATAGTAATCATTGTCTTCATTGTGTGTATTTGTATGTTTAGGTTGGGATTCTTTATATCTCCTCCTTTATTGCCCTTTGTAATGTAACAATTTATCAAATCAGTGGTTTAAAGGGCACCAGAGATGAAAATAAACTGAGATAAACAATTGGATCTGTCCTTCTACTCCTAAAATGACTCTTATAGATATCTCAAGGTTTTATTTTATGTATAAACATTTACAAGGCAGATTTAATGTTTCATAGTCTCAGTTGCAGTGTCTCTAGAGTCTCAGAGTGAAAATATATGAACTATTGACCTTTTTATCTTTTCCTCTCACAGTAAAAAGCCCAGGTATCTGCTTAGGAAAGTGTTTTATAGCTATAATTTATCATCAGTGTGCCGACTGAGTCCTGACTGGAGAAAAACTGTCAGTTCTATAGCTAATTATAAACTCTTTCAGGCAGGGAAAACTAAGAAAAGGAGCAAAACATAAATGTCTGTATGCTTTCCCCTGTATATGCACATGTCTATTTCATCATGTTACATGTCATCTCTGGTACACTTTTTAAGTATTACTGTAGGATGTCTGGGAGAAATGAGACGTCATATTGGAATAAGTGTGTGTTTGTGCAGGTCTGGATATCTGTGTATCTCCAGGTGGTAAATTCTACAGCCCCTTTCTGCTAAATGAAGCACAGCACAGGTGCTTGTGGTTTGGATGCCCTAAAAGTGGGTTAACGGCAACATTCAAACATATTACATTTGTATTACTGACCCTATTGTTCTTCCTCTTTTTTTGGGGGGGGGAGGGGGGGGGGGGGAGACCAGAGTATATAGCATCAATTTAAGTGCTTTTAGGAGTAACAACATTTATATTATTATGGAGTATGTGTACATTAAAGTGTAGCATGACTTGCGGTATTTGAGTAGCGCAACCGTTGCTACGGTAATGTTCATTACGAACTAGTGTTACCGTAGCATCGGTCATGCTAATAGCGTAACTTGCAGTACAGGAAGTAATGTGCCATAGGTAACGATAATATTGCTGCCCGCTCTCTTTGCATGGCAATATTGGCAATATTACTGAGCTTTTGGGCATCAGACCCATAGTGTGACAGGTATAGTGTGCTTCTGAAGCACACTTACAATATAAAAATCTTTGTTCAAAGTCAGTGGTTCAGGATGTGCTGGTAGTAATACCATAAAATCATCAAAATAGCTAAGAAAATAGTATATTTTAATTACAAATTCATGTCGTGCACAAAAGGCCAGCAATATTATGGGTCCTAATGCCAGGAAAGCACCACACAGCTACTCTATTAGCATCGCGCATGTCACCGGGCATGCTAATATGCTGGGTAACGCGCGATTCCTGTGCATGGCAGATTTACCGTCCTTTTCTGCATCAAGCCCACCAAGTGCTACATTTCACAGTGACATACTTGTCCATTGACTTTAAGTGAAAAGATCACCATGACAGCCACACAACCAACACTTTCATTAGGGGGTTGAGCAATGGCAGCAACTATATTTCTCATAGTACAAATTTTCATTAAACTTAAAACTCTGAGAGCAACAACAGTAAGCGTAAGCCGAAAGTAGGGGATGCGTAAACCCAACGCTCTGGAGGTATGGCAAATCTAGGATTGTAACCCAGCTACTGTTGAGCCAAGCCTAATCACATGCTGTAGATTATACTTTATTTAAAATGTTATTTTTAACTGGATAACTGGATTTCAATTCCCACATGAGAGCCCTTCGTTCCAGAAGAGACGCAAAAGTCATGTAGAAAATACAGTCTGGCTATATTTAGCTGCTGTCTATTGCTGGAAAAGCAGTTAGAGGGAAAAAGCATCCATCTCGTTAGTGCTGTGAGGTCATCGGTCCCACTGGGCTAGATGCGTTGGGCAGAATTATCCAGAGGGTCTTTGCTTAGAATGATTTCTCTGCTCCCGCTAACCTAGTGTTCTCTCTATACACTGTCCTTGTAAAGAAATGCCATCTAATATTAGCATGCTGTCCTTTTCATGTTTTCTTTTTCCCTCCTCTAAGTACAAATCATATGAAGGAGGGGGGAACTTTTTTTTTCTTTCCTAACAAAAATCTATTTTCTCCTTTCAGAGAAATCAGCCAGATGGCTCAGAGTTTTGGCTTTAACACAGAGCTAAAAGGGATGAGACACCAGCACAGTTAAACCAGTATGTGGGCTGCCTGAGCAGATGTTCTTTCAAATAGGGGTCAAGGGGGAAGTGTTTGGTATGAGGTGGAAAAGCTGCTTTGCCTTTAACCACTTCAGGACCACAGTCTTTTCGCCCCTTAAGGACCAGAGCCTTTTTCTCCATTCAGACCACTGCAGCTTTCACGGTTTATTGCTCGCTCATACAACCTACCACCTAAATGAATTTTACCTCCTTTTCTTGTCACTAATAAAGCTTTCTTTTGGTGCTATTTGATTGCGCCTGCGATTTTTACTTTTTATTATATTCATCAAAAAAGACATGAATTTTGGCAAAAAAATGATTTTTTTAACTTTCTGTGCTGACATTTTTCAAATAAAGTAAAATTTCTGTATACATGCAGCGCGAAAAATGTGGACAAACATGTTTTGGATAAAAAAAAACCCCATTCAGTGTATATTTATTGGTTTGGGTAAAAGTTATAGCGTTTACAAACTATGGTGCAAAAAGTGAATTTTCCCATTTTCAAGCATCTATGACTTTTCTGACCCCCTGTCATGTTTCATGAGGGGCTAGAATTCCAGGATAGTATAAATACCCCCCAAATGACCCCATTTTGGAAAGAAGACATCCCAAAGTATTCACTGAGAGGCATAGTGAGTTCATAGAAGATATTATTTTTTGTCACAAGTAAGCGGAAAATGACATTTTGTGACAAAAAAAAAAAAAAAAAAAAGTTTCCATTTCTTCTAACTTGCGACAAAAAAAAATGAAATCTGCCACGGACTCACCATGCCCCTCTCTGAATACCTTGAAGTGTCTACTTTTCAAAATGGGGTCATTTGTGGGGTGTTAACTGTCCTGACATTTTGGGGGTGCTAAATTGTAAGCACCCCTGTAAAGCCTAAAGGTGCTCATTGGACTTTGGACCCCTTAGCGCAGTTAGGCTGCAAAAAAGTGCCACACATGTGGTATTGCCGTACTCAGTAGAAGTAGTATAATGTGTTTTGGGGTGTATTTTTACACATACCCATGCTGGGTGGGAGAAATATCTCTGTAAATGACAATTTTTTCATTTTTTTTACACACAATTGTCCATTTACATAGTTATTTCTCCCACCCAGCATGGGTATGTGTAAAAATACACCACAAAACACATTATACTACTTCTCCCGAGTATGGCAATACCACGTGTGGCACTTTTTTGCACCCTAACTGCGCGAAAGGGCCCAAAGTCCAATGAGTACCTTTAGGATTTCACAGGTCATTTTGCGGAATTTGATTTTCAGACTACTCCTCACGGTTTAGGGCCCCTAAAATGCCAGGGCAGTATAGGAACCCCACAAATGACCCCATTTTAGAAAGAAGACACCCCAAGGTATTCCGTTAGGAGTATGGTGAGTTCATAGAAGATTTTATTTTTTGTCACAAGTTAGCGGAACATGACACTTTGTGGAAAAAAACAATTAAAATCAATTTCCGCTAACTTGTGACAAAAAAATAAAATCTTCTATGAACTCCCCATACTCCTAACTGAATACCTTGGGGTGTCTTCTTTCTAAAATGGGGTCATTTGTGGGGTTCCTATACTGCCCTGGCATTTTAGGGGCCCTAAACCGTGAGGAGTAGTCTGGAAATCAAATTCCGCAAAATGACCTGTGAAATCCTAAAGGTACTCATTGGACTTTGGGCCCTTTAGCGCAGTTAGGGTGCAAAAAAGTGCCACACATGTGGTATTGCCGTACTCGGGAGAAGTAGTATAATGTGTTTTGGGGTGTATTTTTACACATACCCATGCTGGGTGGGAGAAATAACTCTGTAAATGGACAATCGTGCGTAAAAAAATCAAAAGATTGTCGTTTACAGAGGTATTTCTCCCACCCAGCATGGGTATGTGTAAAAATACACCACAAAACACATTATACTACTTCTCCCGAGTACGGTAATACCACGTGTGGCACTTTTTTGCACCCTAACTGCGCTAAAGGGCCCAAAGTCCAATGAGTACCTTTAGGATTTCACAGGTCATTTTGCGGAATTTGATTTTCAGACTACTCCTCACGGTTTAGGGCCCCTAAAATGCCAGGGCAGTATAGGAACCCCACAAATGACCCCATTTTAGAAAGAAGACACCCCAAGGTATTCCGTTAGGAGTATGGTGAGTTCATAGAAGATTTTATTTTTTGTCACAAGTTAGCGGAACATGACACTTTGTGGAAAAAAACAATTAAAATCAATTTCCGCTAACTTGTGACAAAAAAATAAAATCTTCTATGAACTCCCCATACTCCTAACTGAATACCTTGGGGTGTCTTCTTTCTAAAATGGGGTCATTTGTGGGGTTCCTATACTGCCCTGGCATTTTAGGGGCCCTAAACCATGAGGAGTAGTCTGGAAATCAAATTCCGCAAAATGACCTGTGAAATCCTAAAGGTACTCATTGGACTTTGGGCCCTTTAGCGCAGTTAGGGTGCAAAAAAGTGCCACACATGTGGTATTGCCGTACTCGGGAGAAGTAGTATAATGTGTTTTGGGGTGTATTTTTACACATACCCATGCTGGGTAGGAGAAATATCTCTGTAAATGACAATCTTTTGATTTTTTTACACACGATTGTCCATTTACAGAGGTATTTCTCCCACCCAGCATGGGTATGTGTAAAAATACACCCCAAAACACATTGTACTACTTCTCCCGAGTACGGCGATACCACATGTGTGGCACTTTTTTGCACCCTAACTGCGCTAAAGGGCCCAAAGTCCAATGAGTACCTTTAGGATTTCACAGGTCATTTTGCGGAATTTGATTTCCAGACTACTCCTCACGGTTTAGGGCCCCTAAAATGCCAGGGCAGTATAGGAACCCCACAAATGACCCCATTTTAGAAAGAAGACACCCCAATGTATTCCGTTAGGAGTATGGTGAGTTCATAGAAGATTTTATTTTTTGTCACAAGTTAGCGGAACATGACACTTTGTGGGAAAAAAACAATTAAAATCAATTTCCGCTAACTTGTGACAAATAAATAAAATCTTCTATGAACTCACCATACTCCTAACGGAATACCTTGGGGTGTCTTCTTTCTAAAATGGGGTCATTTGTGGGGTTCCTATACTGCCCTGGCATTTTAGGGGCCCTAAACCGTGCGGGGTAGTCTGGAAATCAAATTCCGCAAAATGACCTGTGAAATCCTAAAGGTACTCATTGGACTTTGGGCCCTTTAGCGCAGTTAGGGTGCAAAAAAGTGCCACACATGTGGTATCGCCGTACTCGGGAGAAGTAGTACAATGTGTTTTGGGGTGTATTTTTACACATACCCATGCTGGGTGGGAGAAATAACTCTGTAAATGGACAATTGTGTGTAAAAAAATCAAAAGATTGTCATTTACAGAGGTATTTCTCCCACCCAGCATAGGTATGTGTAAAAATACACCCCAAAACACATTATACTACTTCTCCCGAGTACGGCGATACCACATGTGTGGCACTTTTTTGCATCCTAACTGCGCTAAGGGGCCCAGAGTCCAATGAGTACCTTTAGGCTTTACAGGGGTGCTCAAAATTTAGCACCCCGCCCACTTGCCAGGACAGTTAACAAACCCCACAAATGACCCCATTTTGGAAATAATACACGCTAAGGTATTCCATGAGGGCCATGGTGAGTTCATAGAAAATTTTATTTTTTGTCACAAGTTAGCGGAAAATGACATTTTGTGAAAAAAAACAAAAACACAAAACCACAATTTCTGCTAACTTGTGACAAAAAATAAAACATTCTATGAACTCACCATGCACCTCACGGAATACTTTGGGGTGTCCTCTTTCCAAAATGGCATCATTCGTGGGGTCTGTCCTGGCATTTTAGGGTCTCTGCAATCATTACATGTATGGCCAGTATTAGGAGTTTCTGCTATACTCCTTATATTGGGCATAAGGGTAATGCACTGTGGGCTGAAAGGAAAAATGAACGTCAAACAATCAATCAATGTGGATGCCAAAAACTTTTGAAAAAAAAAGAGGAGGAAGGCGTCTGCCAGGACATAGGAGCTGCCGCCCCAAAAATCCAAACCCACCAGCTCGTATGCCCTGGCAAACCTGATTTATCCATTCACACTGATCGATGTGGATGAACAAATCATTGCCAGAGTTCTTTTTTGATACAAAGTGTTTGCCAAAGCATATGCATCCCCAACACCACTCCTCGGCCCATATGCCTCGGCAAACGTATCTTTTTGACTGCGGAGGAGAAATCTCGTCCTGCAGCGCTACATGCACCGACTTGTGTGTAAGCTGACAGACGCGCAATGTTCTGTCAGGATGCACCATCAGTGCTGCAGCTGATTGGTCGGTCTGGATAGAAAAAAAGACAAAACAATACAAAAAGGAGGGGAAGGCGTCTGCCAGGACATAGGAGCTGCCGCCCCAAAAATCCAAACCCACCAGCTCGTATGCCCTGGCAAACCTGATTTATCCATTCACACCGATCGATGTGGATGAACAAATCATTGCCAGAGTTCTTTTTTGATACAAAGTGTTTGCCAAAGCATATGAATCCCCAACACCACTCCTCGGCCCATATGCCTCGGCAAACGTATCTTTTTGACTGCGGAGGAGAAATCTCGTCCTGCAGCGCTGCATGCACCGACTTGTGTGTAAGCTGACAGACGCGCAACGTTCTGTCAGGATGCACCATCAGTACTGCAGCTGGTTAGTCGTTCGCTCGGTCCACCTGGAAGGTTATTGGATGGAAAAAGAGAAAAAAAACCCCAAAAAACAAGCAAGCAGCAAAGCAATTTCTTCATTAACATTAATAACCTTTGAACTTTTTTAATAAAAAACTTAACATTGCAAACCAAACATTAACTTCTTTGCTTACCTGTTTTTTTTTTTTTTTTTAACTTACCTCCCGAGGACAAACCTCTCCTCCCCCATGGAACAATGTGCGAAGTGCAAATCGCACAGAGTTGTGGCGAAATACATTACACAATTTGTCCCAAGTGAAAGGAGAGGTTTCTGGCAGCCCTGTGTATTAGGGTCTCTGGAAACCCGATGTTTGGTCTCACACTGCATATTGACATATCCGGTGGGTCGAGCCCGCCGCACCGTATCGTCCAAAACAGACCTTCAGGCAATACCACAAGAGTAGCATTTGGCCTAGTAATGAACTGCGTCGCCATAGACTAACATGACTTCCGCGCCGATCGATATTGCCACAGAAGCCACGCAGTAACGTAGGCATGCACTAGCGTTAA
Organism: Hyperolius riggenbachi; assembly: GCF_040937935.1. NCBI lineage: Eukaryota > Metazoa > Chordata > Amphibia > Anura > Hyperoliidae > Hyperolius > Hyperolius riggenbachi. The sequence goes on along the minus strand of NC_090646.1, from coordinate 515,833,668 downwards.
GTCAAGCACTTCCGGCGTAGGGGGGGGACCGCAAAGTGTGACTTTTGCTAGGCATTTTGCCCTAACGCATCGCAGCAGTGTGAAATAGCACTGAGAGACCCTTGTGTGCCTACCGCTGTGTGTGGAGTTCCCTACTCTCTAATAGTGTACCTGCTCGTGGTACCTCTCAAAACACTCCCCTAGGCATAGGCCAGGCTGGTCAGGACAGGTGGGACAATAAACAGTGGTGTCACGCCTTAATACAGCCCTGCTGCAGACACGACAGCGTTTTCTTCGGATTCGTTGACCTGGGGTAGTCGGAATTGGATAGGCGTAATGCCTTCCATGCAGCCGGCTAGTTGCATCTTGGGGTTGGGCCACGGCACCTCCTGGATACAGGAGTTCCATCACGATCTGTTTATTAAATTGAATAAACGAGCCAGTTCTCCCAGCCTTACTGTAGAGAACAAAGCTGTTGTAAATTGCCAATTGAATGAGGTAAAAAGACACTTTTTTATACCAGCGTCTTGTTTTTCGGGCAACTAAATAGGGCGCTAACCTCTGGTCATTGAAGTCCACCCCTCCCATGTTAGTATTATACTCGTGGACGACAAGGGGTTTTTCAATGACCTCAGTTCGCCGTTGAATTTCAACTGTCGTGTCTGCGTGAATGGTGGACAGGAAGTAAACCTCCCTCTTGTCCTTCTATTTCACCGCGAGCAGGTCGTCAGCACACAAGGCGGCCCTCTGCCCCCGTTGAAGTCTGGTGGTAATGAGCCGTTGGGGGAAGCCCCGGCGACTAGGCCGCACGGTGCCACAGCATCGGATTTTTTCTATTTTTAAGTGCTGAAAGAGGGCCACACTTGTGTAATAATTGTCCACAAAAAGATGGTACCCCTTCTGGAACAAGGGTGACACCAAGTCCCACACAACCTTTCCACTGCTCCCCAGGTAGTCAGGGCATCCGACCGGCTCCAATTTTGAGTCTTTTCCCTCATAGACCCTAAAATAAGATGTATAGCCTGTGGCCCTTTCACAGAGCTTATACAGTTTCACCCCATACCGGGCGCGCTTGTTTGGGATGTACTGTTTGATGCGAAGGCGCCCGGTAAAGCGTATGAGGGACTCGTCTACGCAGATGTCCTGGTCAGGGGTATAAGCATCTGCAAATCTGGATGACAGGTGGTCTATGAGGGGTCGAATTTTGTGGAGCCGGTCAAAAGCAGGGTGGTCACTTCGATGACAGGTTTCGTTGTCATTGAAGTGCAGGAAGCGCAGGATGTTCTCAAATCGTGTCCTGGACATGGCAGCAGAGTACAGGGGAACATGATGTGCTGGGTCCGTAGACCAATAAGACCGCAACACATTCTGCTTTACTAGTCCCGTGTGAAGGAGAAGGCCCAAAAAAATTTTCATTTCGGAAACTTGGACTGGTTTCCACCGAAAAGGCTGGGCAAGGAACTTTTCCGGATTGGCGGTTATATATTGTGTGGCCTTACGGTTGGTCTCTGCCACAATTAAGTCCAAGAGATCCTGGGTGAAGAACAGATAGAAAAAGTCTAGGGCCGATCCTAGATTATCTGTCTCCACCTGGACTCCAGACTGGGCGGTGAAAGGGGGAAGTACGGGTGCGGCGGAATCAGGGGATTGCCAATTTGGGTTTGCCAGCACCTCTGGTAAATTAGGGGTAGTACGGGCCCGTCTTCTTGGTGGCTGCGACTGGGATCTTACTGCACGTGCCACCGAACCAGTTTCAACTTCCATGCTGGTGCTCGCCACTTCACCAGGGTTTACGGAAGTACTGGTGCTAGGTCCAGGAGATGTTGTGCTGCTGGTGCCTGCCCCACCATGAAATCTCAGACCAGCACGAACACCACTCTGCTGCCCTTGAGGCTGATCCTGCGCCACCTGCGGTCCAACAACATGGGGTGTGGTACGCCTGGCTTTAGCCGGGACCTCAACCTCGTCATCACTATCGGTCAGTGAGCCACTGCTCAATTCAGGTTCAAACTCTGACCCGGAAGATTCGTCGAATGAGGCGTCCCAATCGTCCTCATCCGACTGGGCCATGTACCTGAGAACCTCATCATCGGAATACCCCTTTCTTGCCATGGTGGGCTGCTAAATTTAGGGAGTATTTGAGAGGTAGAAAGCTGTGGTCACTGAGTTTTGATAAAAATAAATAAATCAAAACTGAGGTTTACAGTGCCACAGCTAGTGTACAGTGTTTTTTGCAGTGATCAGAAAAAAAATTCTGTCACTGCGGTGGGGCGGGCTGAACGCAAGTGCAGGCGAGCGATTAGGCCTGATCGGGCAAACACTGCGTTTTTTTTTGTGGATCCTAGTGACCCTAATAGATCTGACTGCGATCAGTAATGATCACTTACAGATACTATATAGTACCAATGTTGATTAGCGACAGTGATGACGCTAATTAGTGACTGTGGTGCAGTGGGCTGAGCACTAACTGACACTTACAAAGGGGCCTAGCTAACTGGCCTAACTGCTAACACTAGTGATACTAAAAAAGTGACAGTTTTCACTGATCACGGTTTTTAGATCACTAGGATAGTGACAGGGGGGTGGTGGTGAGTGGGGAATCAGAGGCAATCAGAAACAATCACAGGACAATCAAAGGCAATCGCAGGCCAATCACAGGGCACTCAATTCACGGGACAATCAAAGCCAATCAAAGCCAATCACGGGACAATCAAAGCCAATCACAGGCCAATCAAACCAATCACGGCACAATCAAAGCCAATCGCGGGACAAAGCCGATCACGGGACAATCAAAGCCAATCACGGGACAATCAAAGCCAATCACAGGCCAATCAAAGCCAATCACAGGCCAATCACAGGCCAATCAAAGCCAATCACAGGCCAATCAAAGCCAATCACAGGCCAATCAAAGCCAATCACGGGACAATCAAATCCAATTACAGCACAATCAAATTGAATGTCAGCACAATCAAATGCAATTACAGCACAATCAATTACAATGCACTGGGAAGGTGATTGGGGGGGGAGGGGGAGGGGGGGGGGGGGCTGAGGGCGATCAGAGGGTGTGGGGGGTTGACTAGGTGTCCGCACGGGGCAGACTGGGTCCTGATCTGGGGGTGACGATAGATCAGTGAGGGATTACAGGGAAGAATAGATGTAAACAGTGCACTGGGGAGTAGGGCTGCACGATTTTAGGGGAAAATCGAAATTGCGATTTTTCTCTCAGAAATCGCAATTTCGATTTTCCCCCGATTTTTTTCAAATCCTGCTTTTTGCACTTGAGGGGGGGGGGGGGGGGGGGGGTTGTTCACGGTCCGCAATGCCCGGTCCGCTGTCTGTAACTTGCTTCTGGCCCCGCTGTGCGCTGATTGGCCAGAAGCAGTGAATATGCATAAGTGTTAATGAGCGGGCGGGGGGGGCGGATCCACTCGAGCGAGCGGCGGGCACATGCAGCATTACTAATCACTGGCTAGCGATTGGATGACGGCAGCGGTAGGCGGAGCTGTATGCTCTGTACAGCTCCGCCTACCGCTGCCATCATTCCATCGCTAGCCAGTGATTAGTAATGCTGTATGTGCCCGGCCGCTCTCTCGAGTGGATCCGCCCCCCGCTCATTAACACTTATGCATATTCACTGCTTCTGGCCAACCCGCGCACAGCGGGCCCAGAAGCAGTGATCCTCAACACTAGCGGCTTAACTAACAACATTAAGCTCGACTGAGATTTTCAGCTTGTGCTGCAAGGAGGGCACGTCTGAGTCAAGCGCTAGTACCAGTCTGGTACTATCTGCGCTTGACTCAGCTTAATGTTGTTAGTTAAGCCGCTAGTGTTGAGGATCACTGCTTCTGGCCCCGCTGTGCGCGGATTGGCCAGAAGCAGTGAATATGCATAAGTGTTAATGAGCGGGGGGCGGATCCACTCGAGAGAGCGGCCGGGCACATACAGCATTACTAATCACTGACTAGCGATGGAATGATGGCAGCGGTAGGCGGAGCTGTACAGAGCATACAGCTCCGCCTACCGCTGCCGTCATCCAATCGCTAGCCAGTGATTAGTAATGCTGCATGTGCCCGCCGCTCGCTCGAGTGGATCCGCCCCCCCCCCCGCCCGCTCATTAACACTTATGCATATTCACTGCTTCTGGCCAATCAGCGCACAGCGGGGCCAGAAGCAAGTTAGACAGCGGACCGAAAAACCGAAGGCACTTGCCTCGAACCGCGGTTTCGGTTTTAAACCGAAAAACCGTGCAGCCCTACTGGGGAGGTTATCAGCAGGGGGGGGCTGAGGGCAATCTGAGGGTCTGGGTGGGTGATCAGGTGCCCCCAAGGGACAGTTTAGGGTCTGCTCTGATGGGTGGTGGTGACAAGGGGTGATAAGCAGGTGATAGACAGGTGATCAGTGGGTAAGGCAGCTGTATACAAACGTATACAGTATACAGGGGGGTGGTCTGGGGGGGATCTGAGGGTAGGGAGGGTGATCAGGGTACCCTAGGGGGCAGTTAGGGACCTACCCTAGGGGATAGCGTCCCTAGATAGTGACAGGGAGTGATTGATGGGTTTTTAGGTGGGTGGTGGGGTGCTAGCAGTGGTGTGCTGGGGTGGTCAGGGGGGGTTCTGAGGGCTGGGGTGGGCGATCGGGGGGTCTGGGTGGGCTAAAGTGTGTGTTGCTGTGCTTACTGTCAGGGCTGCCGTCCTCTCTGATGGTCGCACGACGAGTGACCATCAGCGGAGGAGGCAGCCAGTATAATACACTTTGTTACAATAACAAAGTGTATTATACACTCTGATTGGCCAGATCGCGCAAGTTTGAAACCCGCCGGCGCTGCTGATTGGCCGGCGGGTTTCCGAGTAGGGTGGGCGGAGCCTATTGCCGGCGGCGATCGCGTCATTGATGACGCGATCGCCGCACAGCCACCTCTGATGCCGCCCCCGCCGATGGGCGTATTGCGGTCCTTTGGGCCCGGACTTTGCCGCCGCCCATCGGCTGGGGGCGGTCGTTAAGTGGTTAAAGAGACTATCACGAAACATCTCTTATGAAAATCGGAATTACCACTCTTTTACAATTGCTAAGTGAAAAAGGAATGAGAATTGGCTCTTAGGTGCATGAGAAAGACAAACAACATTTTATTAATAACAATCACATATACATGCACAGTAAATACAAAAACACAAAACTGAAGACCCTATAAAAATTTTTATACAATCTTTTGCAATTGTTGTCACAGTGACGTGTTATCAGTGAGGTCCAGCTGCTTCTCCTGTCTGTTTTATTTTCTCTTGCTTGAGGAACTGAATGATATGCTGAGAGGACAATTTGGGTAAAGAGGTGCCCCAGTGTAAATAAAATTGGGTTAAAAACAAGATAAAATAAACAAAAAAAATGAGGTGGCTTACCTCAATGACGAGAAAGCAGAGGCTCTCTTTGCTGATCGGCTATTTGCAATTGGCATTGTTATTGGCCTGAGGAAGCGGGCTTAGACCCGTGAAACGCGTTGCCTGTGCTAAATAAATATTTTTGTCTATACAAAGATCTCGTCATTGAGGTAAGCCACCTAATTTTTTTTCAATTTTATCTGGTTTTAAATCCAATTTTATTTCTACTGGGGCGCCTCTTTACCCAAATTGTGCTTTACGTACTCCCGACATACCCTGTTGGAGGGGTCTAGACAGACCAGACATGGTTTAAACGGTAGCAATAATCTGTCACTTTTACCAAAGAGCGACCACACCCAGGAGGGACCACCCCAAATGGATTCGGGTTTGTTGTCTCCACCTGCTTCCTGTGGTCGGTTACCCCTCTGCAACCCGCCTTTGTGAGTAGTACAATTACCTTACATGTTGATATCCCATACATGAAAACATATTGTGCTATTGGGCTTCCTTTTTTTGTTTCCTGTGTCTTTTTCTCTAGGGTGCTGAGTCACCCCTACTACTCTGCGATCTGCTGAGAGGTCTTCAAGTAACCCTGTAGTAGATCCATGCATATGAATCCATTGTTACATCCTGAAGCAGAAGTATTTCATAAATGCATTGCTGCTGTTTCTTAAGCCGGTTCACACTAGAGCAGATGCTCACCTGTCCTGCCACCACTTGGTCCATATTCAGCCCGGAGGCTGGCAGGAGCATAGGGCTCTCCATAGACTGCATCAGGCCAATTCTCCCTAGTAAATGGGAGAACTTTCATTGCTCCATCATGAACCAATGAGAATTCTCCCTATAGCTGAGGATTCCCATTGGTCTTTTGCAGCCCAATGGAAATCCGCATGCCACCGGGCTGTGTACGAAGGACCGAGTGGCGGCGATCAGCTTTGGGGATAGGGACACATGAGTATTACATGACAGGGGTGATCGAAACGGCCAAAGCGGATTCCGCAGCTAGTCTAGTGAGAACGGTGGGTGGCTGTTTGCATAGGCTTATATTGCATACATTTTTAAGCAAGTGTGAACCAGCCCTTACCCTAAACATGCTTTTTTCTTTTTTATCCAGCCATATGAAAATCCTGCATTAGTCAAGTCACAGCTGAACTTGCTGACTTGATTGCTCCTCATCCCTCCAATCTGGTGACTCGTGCTGCTTAGGTGGAAAGAAGACAGAATGAGCCATCAGAGTAAGGGGGGTGGGGGGGGGGGGGATAAGCTGTCATCATGTGAAAGTCAGAGAGCAGGCATGCGTGACCTGTAAGGTTTTTTCATGTCTGAATAATGCAGAAGAAACATAATTTGTGCTTTTGCAAAAAACGTAACGGTGGATTCATAGGCCTAGAACCACTGTACAGTAGAGTCACTTAAAAGAGCTACATGAAGTTACAAAGCTTCCTATTGGCTGCATAAAATGCCAGTGTACCAGGCCATCCAGCAGGGGACCGGAGCAGCCCGGGGAGAGACAGCGAGGGACCAAACGGCCTCAAGGGGGCTATAGAAAGCCCCAGGTGAGCGTAAATATTTGATTCTTCTCAGGATTCCTTAAATGATATAGAATTTGCCATAACTAGAATTTGCCATAACTAATTCCTGTGGTAATACTGTGCTAATACCACATTTTTATCACCCATGTTTAATTTGTCATGGGAGAGTTGTACCTGCTTGTGAACAATCACATTCTCTAGTCTTTGGTAGACAAACTATTCATCAATATGGCTGTAGCCTTCAGAAATGTTTATATGTAATTTAAGTTTACGTTCATGTAAGAGGGCTGGTGCACACCAGAGTGGTTCTGGAGCATTTTTTAAAACGTTTGCAGGGGGAAAACCGCTTGGCTAATGAAAGTGAATGGGATTGTGCCCCCCAGAGAGGGGGGCACCTCGGGGGCTGCAGCATTTTTTAGATTTCTGAGGGGTTTCTGCCTCAATGTTAAAGTGTAGGAAAGTGGAAAACTGCTCTGAAAAACGCTAGATCAGAGCGGTTTTCCAGGCGTTTTTGTTACAGTAGCTGTTCAGTAACAGCTTTACTGTAACAATATTTGTAATCTGCTACACACAAACGCTCCAAAAAACGCTAGGCATGTTTAGAAAACATCTCTAAACATGCCTAGAATCACTCTGAAATCTGCTTCTAAAACCTCTAGCGCTTTGCAGATCTGCTAGAGGTTTTTGGTGTGCACTGGGCCAGAGAGAACATTTCCGTAATAACAATGACCAGAAAATAAAGTCTGGAACCTTTCATGATCTTATGTGCCTTTCTGTACCCAGACCCCTTAGTCTCAATTTCATCTGACACAATCACATATTTGCTAATTGTGTGTGTTTTTCATCATGGTTATGAAATCCTCCTTCATAAGTAAGACCATAGAATGATGAAATAGGGCAAACACTCTTATAGCTGTGAAAGTGCACTTCTCAAGACATAATTGGAAAGTCTGCATTTACTGACTTCCTCCTAAAATCTGCAGTGTCTGCAGACTGCAAGACTAATTAATGCTAGGTCTATTAAAAAAAATCTATTCAGATCAAGTGTTCCAGTTTTCTTGATTTGCGTACTTGTTTCACGTCAGAGACTAAAAGTATGATATCCAAGCATTACATTGCTTTCCATTCATGAAACTATGCTAATCAGAAAGAGCACAGTAGTGCCCCCCTACAGTGGTGTCATTAAGAGCAGAGGGGAAGTATCAATCGCCGACACCAGCTGCTGCACCTTTGTGTCTCTCTATTTTCACTAGCTTAAACTCCGCCCACTACACCTCCTCTGAGGCAGGCAACAGCGGATCCACTGGATTGTGTGTTTGTGTAGGGGTGAGGGGGATATTAGCTGTGATGGTAAGTGTGTGCACATGTCTTTTTTCAAGTAGAAGGGGGCACACTGCTGGTAGGTTTGTATACTTTTGCCTCCACCCTCATGGTCATGGCCATTTTGTGTGCCCTTTGGTGTGTCTTTTGCACACCACCTATATGTCTAGTGCATGCCTGTAAGCAGATAATGTTGGCTCTCTGGAAAATGTTCTGTAAACACCCATGTTTATACCATTTGCATTTAGGAGAGGAAATGTATAACAAACGCATTCTGTCTCCCAGTAAACTAAAATTTATGTAAGAATCGGCTTTGAATGTGCCAAGACTGTGTCAACTTTTTATTAAAGAGAATCTGTATTGTTAAAATCACACAAAAGTAAACCTACCAGTGCGTTAGGGGACATCTCCTATTCCCCTCTGTCACAATTTCACCGCTCCCCGCCGCATTAAAAGTGGTTAAAAACAGTTTTAAAAAGTTTGTTTATAAACAAACAAAATGGCCACCAAAACAGGAAGTAGGTTGATGTCCACACATAGAAAATACATCCATACACAAGCAGGCTGTATACAGCCTTCCTTTTGAATCTCAAGAGATAATTTGTGTGTTTCTTTCCCTCTGCAGCTATCATCCACTGAAGTGTCAGGCTGTTTCTTCCTGCAGAGTGCAAACAGCTCTGCCCTTGTCTGTAATTCCTCAGTATGTGAAAGCCCAGCCAGCTCAGAGGAGGATTTATCCAGCTTGCAAAAGATAAGAGAGCAGAGAGAAGCTGCCCTAATTTAAATAACCCACAGGCAGTGTGCAGAGAGGGGCCAGGAGGGGGGAGATGCATCACAGAACAACAACACTGAAGAACTTGGCAGCCTTCCAGACACAGGCTGACAAGTCTGACAGGAGAGAGATAAGTTGATTTATTACAGAGATAGTGATAGTAGAACGTGCTGCAGTTAGCCAGATCACAATAGAATAGATTTTGGAACTTGTAGGATGGAAGAAAACTGGATGAAATTTTTGTTACGGAGTCTCTTTAATGTAAATTATTCATATTTCTTATATAGGCATAACTAAATAAAATAGACATTTTGTTTTTCCAAGTAGAAGAGTGCGCTGGCATTGGGGTAAAATTCACCTGGAACTGGCCATGTACTATTCTATTATCACTCAATTTTGTTTAAATCCATTTCAGTTAATGAGAAATCAGATGTTTTGTCTGATCGAATGTCTAATTGGGCAAAAAAAAAAAAGAAATTGTACAGTGTAGGGCTTACAGTCTTGTACATTCTTAATACTGTGAATATGATATAGTTAATAGGCATAAGAGGGATCTCTGCTGACTAAAAGCAAAGACACACTTTTTCTAAACATGATCTGTGACTTTAGACTATGTTTTCTATAAATAAATATTTTGGGGGAGATTATCAGTTGCTTAGACTGACCAATCAGAATCTTGCTCTGGACATCTGCTCCACTTCTGCGCTGGTTTTGCTCCAACTTTTCTTGCACAGGTTTCGATGAATCTGCCCCAGTGTTTTGTATATGGGACAAACTTGTAAAACTGGCTTTTCATTAATATTCTAGGTCATGTGTATGCATAAATATTGCAAATTTAGAAGCATTCACAAACATGCCAAGACAGAATACAGATACCATATAAAACACGGGTGTTTACACCTGGAGGCTTCAGTCTAAAGCTGGCCACTAATGATCCAATTTCTAGCGAAAAATCGTTCGAGCGATCAGAAATTCTGATCGGATTGGATGAAAATAACCTTAGTTGATGGGCACAATCAATTATGAACGATTATAAAAATAGTCGTCCGATTGGATTTTTGTGAAGCCAAAATATGGATTTTCTTGATTGGTTGTGATAGATAGGAAGCAAAGATTGGTTCGTTGATGGTGTAGTGAACGATTTGTCTTTCGATCAGAATTTCTGATCGCCCGAACAATTTTTCGCTTGGAATTGGATCATTAGTGACCACCTTTAGAAACCTCACTATGTATGCTGCCACTTTCAGGTCTGAACAACATGGTGTCACTTGACCAAGCAGCAGAAGCCCCACCACCAAAGCATGGTGTTAACTTTTGGTTGGGCTGCTCTTTTAGATGCAAAATCTTAGTTTGACACAAAAGGGTAAATTTTGAACATTGTAGTCAATAATCTTTTAGGGCTTGTTCATACCTAGGGCGTTTTGCGGGTTTTTTTTTTTTTTTGAGCGCTGGCGATTTTTGAAAACGCCCTGAAATCGCTAGTGCAATGAATCCTTATGGGATAGTTCATATCAGCGCGTTGTCTGCTTTCTGTTCAGCTAAGCGATGTATGTACCATTTTAGTGGTGATTTTGCTACAATGTAAGGTATAGGAAATGCGCAAAACACACACAAATCGCTTTATCCGTCGATTGCGTTCACGCTTTTATGAATAAATACATTGTATTTATTCATTTCCAGGTGAAAGAGTTCACTTCCTGACAGACGGCTTTGTAAGCGCTATGTATAGAATCGTAGCGCGCAGTGGAGCGCCGAGAGGGGAAAAACGCACAAACAATCGAAAATCGCTGGTGTCAGCGATTTCGATTTTAGATGTGAACAAAGCCTTAGAGAGTATATTTAGATTTGTGTCTGCTTGAGCCTTGAATGGGGTTTATTGGTACACAGATACAATTCCATTAAAAGACTCAAGTTTGTATGGTCACTTGTTGCTCTCACAGTGTGCTACTTTAAACCCTGCACACATTTACAGCACAAGTCTTCTGCAATGATCGTGCTTGACATCTTTAGACACTTATTTACTTCACTTGCAAGTCACAATTCCATTACGCTTCTTAAAGCAAACCAGAAGTGAAAATAAACTTATGAGATTATGAATTGAGGGCTTATTCACAGTGGGATGTTGTGTTGCAGTACAATGTTAGTCGCAATGCAGCATTACAATGCAACGCAAAAAAAAGGTGGTAACGCACGTTAATGCTGTGTTACCGTTGCATACAGAAGGTACATTAAGGGCCCGTTTCCACTCGTGCCGCACGCGTCAGTGAGACGCACGGCAGCACTTCTGGGTGTGCAGGATTGCAGGCGAATCACAGAAGCCGTGCCATTCACAGCTATGGGATTCGTAGCCTCCCGAGCGAAAACTGTGGGCAGTTGCGGCCGAATCGCTAGCGCTTAATGAGAGCAGAGAGTGTTTATAATGCCCGAGCACGCTATGCAGTCATAGCGTGCGCAGTGAAATTACGCTGTGCTCATTTGGTGTAAAGGGAGCTTTGTTACACTTAACATGCGCTCCACTGAACCTGCCGTTAAGCCCACTGTGTGGTTTGAAAGCTGAATATTCACCTAATGACGCAGGAAGAGGGATCACTGCAATGTCCCCTGACGAGGGGGACACCAATCCATCTTCCTGCCGGCGGGTACATGCGGCGTCACATGACGGCATACGACGGGCACGAACGAGAGTTAAATTGTTTGCAGCACTTTGCGCTGGAGTCGTTGGGATCTTAATGAGCCGATCCCCTGGGATCTTAATGAGCCGATTGGTGAAAAAAAAGCTATGTAACTGAAAATAAAAATGAGACTATTTTCTTTGCTACTAATATTCTATTCAGTATCCGTACTACACATACAATTCATTATTTCATAAGGGTTTTTTTTCACTTCAGGTTTGCTTTAAAGATGTGGGCTAGTTATTGTTTTTTTGTTTGGTTTTGCCGGGTTTTTTTCAAAGCATAAAACAGTTGTAGTATGTCTTGTGGGATGAGATCACCATATAAGTTTGTTGGATAAAATCATATCATTTTGTAGAATATGTCAGATATTTATACGTTTGATTTTACAGTAGAATTGACGTATCTATTTTCCTTTCTTCGACAGCTTGATGACAAAATGAAGGCAACTTTTCTGACGGTGATTTACACAGACATGCACTGCACCTAAAGAATTGGAGATTATCAGGTAATTTCCTTTGGAAACACATGACTGTGCGGTGCCAGTGAGCTCATACCCTCCATCCTTTCTTGTTTCTTCTGGCCTTCTGCTCCTTTGCCTGTGTAACCGGACATGCATTGTAACCAGATTACATCCATTTGATGTGCTATTTCCAGATCTGCCTCCTGCTGAGCCTGTTATTTGTCTTTCATGAGCAGTTTATTTTTGGTGAATTTCTCAATGATTCTATTTAATTACATTTCCCTGGTGTTGAAGTCTATTATTGACTGTAGGGTCATAATCTACATTGGTGTATGGTTATTTGTGCAGCTAAGATTCCACATGACTGCTTTGAACATTACAGTTGTGTACGTGTACAGATCGCTCATGCATTATACATTTTGCTGCCCATTACCCTTTACTACTATTGTCATATGTTCTCGTCATTCTGTACAGATGGAGTACCTCTAAAATAATAAAAACAAAGTGCATAATTTCCTATTTAGGTAATAGCATTGGTTTCTGTATTTTGTGTTTGTTTTAATGAAATAAGACTAGTCACATTAATTGTCATATATTAATCATGCAGATACTTATGTAAAATCTGCATAGCCATCCTATTACATTTTCTTGGTGCCTGATTGTGCATCAGAGAGTCTCTTTGAAGTGACGCTACGCGAGTCGCTGTATACCTAACTGCAGATAGTTTACATCCATACAACATCATCAATGCAGGCCTGTGTCTCAAACTGAGATCTACTGTGCCATGGCAAATCCAAATAGCAGTCATGTCTATTATCAGATTCTTGTCCAACTAACTACTTTTCCCCTCTGAACCTCACAGCTTCCTGACCTTGGTATTGGTACAGACTAGACCAGGCAATGACATCATCAGGGAACTGGGAGTGAGTGGGACCAAACATCTGGGCTTTGTACAGCCTTATTAATGACCTGTAGCGATGGTCAATGAGATTCAATCAACGCCAAGTCCATGCAGGAATATGCACATTTTGAATGTGCTTGAAAATGGACCTATCGAATCTCACTGCTGCTTCATTCCATTTAAAATCTCCATATATTTGCATAATCCTGCATCAACTTGGAATTATTTCCAACTCATTGACAATCCTTAATGATCTGCAGAGGTAATAAGGCTTTTTAGCCTGCAGCGTCACCAACAGTTTACTGCCATTTAGGCAGGTTTTCTGTGAAATCATGACAATGAGACTTGGCTGATGTGTTCTTGCAGTAGACCCTCATTTATCTGTCACAACATGCCTGATGTGATATTAAAGGCGACCCTCCTGTACCTGTCACAGATGGGAATTAGATGATGTTGAATAAGCGTGCTTTATGGTTGCTTGAGAGTTGATGTTAAACATTACTGAGGCCTTGAGCAGCAGTGGGTAGTCAATCCTCCTCCCAACCCCCTCACCTGCAAGTTTTGCAGCAAGTATGACCGCCCCCTCCCCTTTACCTGCAACTTTTACTAACAAGTGACCCCTCCAGACAGAGCTCACCTAGCAGCTATGCAGAGCAGCACACAGTGGAGCAGTAACATTCCACAGCACCTGATGCCATCCATTCCTTACAACTACCAGCCATGCTGAAGTATATTCCACACAGCGCCCTGATGCGTTCAATGGGACACACATCAGGAGTCTACAGAGGATCCACAACCAGTGGCTGCAAAGAAAGGACAGTACCCAGTGCTGTGGTATGTCTGCTCTGAATAACTGAGATGAACAGAGAAGCTGGACCCCGGGGAATTGCCGGATGAATTTTAGATAACCAAGATTCTACTGTATCTAAGTTAGGCGTTAAACCATATAGAATAGGGCTGAAGTAAATGCTTGATGCAAAAGGTACACCATGACTCATGCCCTGTGATGGTAGCCTGAAACATCCTTCTTACCACATCACTGTTGACTACCCAGTCAAACTCCAGATTGTATTTTTGCACTTAAATTGACACACTTCAGCTGAGCAACATAATTGGTTTGCTTGTTTAACCCCATTTCCTCTTCAATCGTTTCTCCTGCAGTACACATCAGTGCTGGGTAGTAAGTACATATATATGTTGGTACTTTTCATAGGATTGAGATTGTTACACTTCCACTGATTTGAGACTAGTAATCTTTAGTCCAGGTTGGGATGAAGCTCATTTGTGATGCTCCTTCAGTCATTTTGCGCTTTGTATTATATATAGTAAGTGGACAGCTGTGCTAAACTCTTCTTGAAATTACCTTTATGTGAGTTTTTTTCTGAAGAATTTGCTGCAGTTGCATCTTCTCAGATCCTTTCCTGGAACTTAATATTTCCTATTTGCATATTTGTCATCTCTATGTTTAGACTTCAGATTATGGCTCTGTTCACACTAAGGCTGCTGCTCTGAACTTTGAGGGAGCGAGCAGTAGACTGAAAACAGAAAGGTTGAACACTTCAGTTCTTGCCTATGGGCCAGCTTACATTTTGCTGCTCAATTTGTCCTATATCTTGGTCCATTGTGGATAAATCACATTTGTGGACAGTTCATTTCATTGCTGTTCATTTGATGAATGTCATGCTTCTGCCCCAGAGTGGCAATGGGCTCTGCGATAGATCTTGCAATGATTACAGTGTGTCTGGGTACCACTCTGGCATAGGACCTATGCAGGAACGTGCTCAGGCTGCGCACTAAAATATTAGTGGTAGTAATGTCAGCAGAGTACCGCATGTTGCAAAATCACTGTGCCCACGGTACATGGGTAACACGAACATTGTTATTGTACTCTGCATTAAGCAGGTAAGCAATGCATATTACCATAGCAACGCTCGTTACCCACGTACTGTGAGTCATGCTAACTGCACATTGCACGGTACTCTGCTGGCGTTAGTATTGGTGATATTGTCATGCACTGTCTGTGCACAGCAATATTGCTGGTGGTTTGTGTATCAGGCCCATAGTGTTTACCCAGCCTTATACCTCCAAGCTTGTTTTACTCGGGCAGTGAAATGCTATTGCTTACACCCGTAACCAGTACAAAAATAGTCATTATTTTGTTGTTGTTGGTCATTCTGCACAATGTAGAAAAAAATGACCAAGCTATAATGGTAGAAAGTCTATATTTTTAAAGTGTATTCCTTGTTTCTAAGCTTTCCCGCCTACTTTTGAATTTGATTTTACTTCATTTTTGTGAGCCACTTAAAGGACAACCGGGGTGACATGTGACATGAAATATACATGTGTATGTACAGTGCCAAGCACACCAGATGCAAAGTCCAAGACCACTGGACTTTGCATCTGCCTACTACCGTACCACCATGGCAAGTCTTTGACACTCTGATTGAAGAAGATTTTGGAATTCTCATTCAAAGTCTCCGCCCCACTACCTGTGACCTGGATCCTGGCCCAACTGGATCCTTAATGCAGTGCCCAGCGCTGTTCAGGCCAGCACTTCACAAAATCACTCAGTGATCCTTGCAAAGTGGACTTTTCCCAGAAGAACTAAATAAAGCAATCATAAAACCCCTCTTGAAGAAACCATCACTAGATCCTGATTCTGTAACCAAATACAGACCTGTGGCGAACTTACCATTCCTATCAAAAGTTATCGAGAAAGTAGTCGCCAACCAGCTGGAAGCCAGGCTTACAGATAACAACATCTTTGATAATTTTCAGTCAGGATTCAGGAAAAGGCACAGCACTGAAACGGCATTAGTCCGAGTAATGAATGATCTACTTACTGCAAGGGACAAGGGTGATTGCTCAATTTTGATTCTTCTTGACTTGTCTGCAGCATTTGATACTGTGGATCATGAAATACTAATCCAGCGACTGAAGAATTACTGTGGCCTAAGGGGTATTGTTCTTAGCTGGTTTCAGACCTTCCTATCTGGCAGGAAACAGCAAGTATGTCTGGGCACACACTACTCTAATCCAGTGCCACTTCCCTATGGAGTTCCACAGGGTTCTGTACTATCACCATTACTCTTTGCAGTCTATATGCTCCCACTGGGCAAAATAATCCAGAACTATGGCCTAGGATACCATTGTTATGCAGATGACACACAACTGTATCTGTCCTTCAAGCCTGGCACCCAAGAACCATCAGCATCCATAAATGCGTGTCTAGTGGATTTACAAAATTGGATGAACACCAGCTGGCTGAGGCTGAACTCTAACAAAACAGAGGTGTTGGTGGTAGGTGGTCCACACATGATGGATAAAGTTCAAAACGCTCACCACCTCAAACTAGCAATTGGGGTAGATACTGTACAGTATAAAGACTCTGTGCGAAACCTTGGGGTGATCCTGGATGGAAATCTAAAACTCAAACAGCAGATATCAGCTGTCGTCAAGTCTTCCTTCTTCCATCTAAGAAATATAGCGAAAATCAAACACCTTATCCCAGCTGAAGACCTACCTGCCCTGGTTTATGCATTTGTGCCCTCCCGCCTAGACTACTGCAATGCCCTGTTCATCGGATCTACAGAAAAGGTTCTGCGCCCCTTACAGCTAGTACAGAATGCTGCAGCCAGACTCCTAGCCAATGCCCCCCGCAGCTCACACATCACCCCAGTACTGCAAACTCTTCACTGGTTGCCAGTACAATGGAGAATCAATTTTAAGATCTGCCTGCTGACATTCAAGGCTCTACACCACATGGGACCCAAATACATAGCGGATCTATTGGAACTTTATGCCCCTCCACGCACCCTCCGCTCTGCCAACAAGATGAAGCTGATTATTCCCAGGATACACTTAACATTTGGTGCTCGGGCCTTTTCCTACGCAGCCCCTACTCTATGGAACTCACTTCCACAATCAGTACGAGAGGCTCCCTCTCTGGACAGCTTTAAAAAAGGCTAAAAACTCACCTCTTTTCCCTAGCCTTTGAGACTGCATAATGCAGGGTCACAGCGCTTTGAGTCCCCAGGGAGAAAAGCGCTATATAAATATTATTGTTATGGTTATTGTTATTGTTATAACTAGGCTGTGTTCATTTTTTTCTTTCTCTGCCTGAAAGAGCAAAAATTAGCTATGCAAGTGGCAGTTTCTGTCCGGGTTGGACTGAGTCAGACTATAGCATAACCCTCACTGATAATTAATGACAGCCATAAAATACTGACATAAAATGTCAGTAAATGGCTCATGAGAGCAGAACAGAGGTAAAAAGGGTCAATAATTCATAGATTTGCGCTTAGGCATACTCCAATGAAGGTGTCATTGAGCAGAGACAATGAAACTGTAAAAACTTAAAAACTAAATTTAAATATTAAATAAAACAGTGGGATATCTACAAAAGTCATTTTAGGAGGAGGGGGACGGGTACAATTGTTTTTCTCATCAGTTTATTTTCACCTCAGATGTCCTTTAAGAATGTGACATTTTTATGCTCCCATGGTGCAAGAGTTTGTGCCAACACAACCAACAGCCATAAAAAGTCAGCAAGTGAAAATACGCGTTGTATGGAGGGTAAAGGTCCGTACACACGCCGGACTTTAGGCAACGACGGGTCCGTCGTTGCCTCCCGCTGGGTGGGCGTGCCAGCGACAGTCCGGCGTGTGTACGCTCTGTCGTCAGACTGATACGGCTGTTTCTGAGCGATCCGCCCGGCGGATCGCTCAGAAACAGCCGTATCAGTCTGACGACAGAGCGTACACACGCCGGACTGTCGCTGGCACGCCCACCCAGCGGGAGGCAACGACGGACCCGTCGTTGCCTAAAGTCCGGCGTGTGTACGGACCTTAAGACGAATTTCCTTTTAAGCAATACCATTTGACTAACTGTCATGCTGATCCTGTGCTTCTAACAATTTAAGCCACTGACCCAGGTCAAATCTGCAGATCAGCTGCTCCGACTAAAGCTTGCTTGTTTCAGGTGTGAGATTTAGGCCCGGTGCACACCAAAAACCGCTAGCAGATCCGCAAAATGCTAGCAGATTTTGAAACGCTTTTTCTTATTTTTCTGTAGCGTTTCAGCTAGCATTTTGCGGAGCGCTTTTTCTTATTTTTCTGTAGCGTTTCAGCTAGCATTTTGCGGTTTTGTGAAGCGTTTTTGGTGTAGTAGATTTCAGATATTGTTACAGTAAAGCTGTTACTGAACAGCTTCTGTAACAAAAACGCCTGCAAAACCGCTCTGAACTGCCGTTTTTCAGAGCGGTTTGCGTTTTTCCTATACTTTACATTGGAGGCAGAAATTCCTCCGCAATCCAAAAAATGGCTCTCTCCGGGAGTATGCGTTTCAGCAAAATGCCTCCCGCTCTGGTGTGAACCACCCCATTGAGATACATTGACCAAGCGTATCCGCAGCCGCAAGCAGCTGCAAAAACGCCAAAACACCCGCTCGGTGTGCACCAGCCCTTAGACATGACTGAAGCCAGGAAGATCAGCAGAGCAGCCAGTGTTGTTCCAATGTCTGGGATGATATGGTGACCAGCCATTCCCTTATCAAAGCAAGGAAAGGGTTCTTCCCCAGTGGAGGGAACGCTATATGATCACATGGGGTTTGAGAATTTGGCTCTAGTCGGATCTCTGCCTTATTGTCTTTCTCTTGCATCTTCTTTCTTCTCTTTCCTTTTTCTTCTTAGATATTGCAAATACTGTACATCTCTTACATTTTCATATTATTTTTTTAAGCAAAAACCAGGTTTCCAGATAAGACAAAAACAACATTGTAATCAGTGGGTTGATGTACAGCTTTGCCTTGATGAAAATCACAAAACAATGCTAGTTAAGCTGTTTTCCCTGTCTGCATTCCAAGGCTTTATTTTCC
Source organism: Hyperolius riggenbachi (assembly GCF_040937935.1). Lineage (NCBI taxonomy): Eukaryota > Metazoa > Chordata > Amphibia > Anura > Hyperoliidae > Hyperolius > Hyperolius riggenbachi. Next base: position 515,814,783 of record NC_090646.1, on the reverse strand, counting down.
ATTTTGTCTGTATTATAGTGTTATTTTTAAAACAATTGTCCTGCTTTTAAAGTGCGTTGGAGTCCTTTTAATTGCGGATTTGTTCTTGCTAATGCAGAAAGTTTGTTTGCACTAATTTTAGCCCATCATCCCAGCTTGCCGTCTAATTAAGTAAACGTCTGCACTTCACATACATGAACAGCTCAGTATTTGATTTGCACGATGTTGTCAACACTTATGCCCAAGTGCATCGTTTAATGCCTTCGCCACTCCCTTTTCTGCTCTGAAAGACCTGGGCTGCCTTGGTTCCTAGTAGCGATCAACGCATGACACAGCGGCTAAAGTAAGCAGAGGGTTTTTTTTTTAAAGCTGAAACCTCTAATTGTACTTTCAATTGGCTTTTAAAGGGTTTTGTTGATGTGTTTCCTCTAATTGCCTGCTGAATTATTCACATGTTCTTTTGTATCCTTGCTGTAAATTATCTATAAACCGAGGCTGTGTTCACATCATATGCCGAGCAGGACCATGTTGAGCTGGCTGCTGTTGACACAGGTGCCCTGGTTATTAGATGACAAAGGTGTACACTTTCACTGCGCAGCAGCAACATCCCTCCTTCAGTCTCATCCTGTTTATGCAGAATACACTACTGTAATGTAAGTATAGAGCTTTCCTTCTCACTTGTACCACAACTGCTGTGAGGTCGGATCAGGTGCCACAACAGGCAGGTGTTAAAAGACAGGTAGCGACGGTTAGGAGCGTAGGGTTTCTGCTGTGTCTAATTCTATGGAAGATTTGTCACATTCAGTTTTTAAATAGCTGGTTGATATTGTGTGTAAGGGAAAAATCAATGTGAACATCACTAATTAGTTGGTAATGAAGTTTTCACCATTTTATATATTGCATTATGTAGAACGGAGGAGACAGTCCATCTGTTCTAGCGAACACTTATATGAAGCAAATGCTATTTACCTTCATAGACTATGATAGAAAAAGGTAGAAATACAACAAGCATGATCCCTCACTTTAGGCGCATTGGTTACTAGATTTAAACTAGTCAGCCACATTGAGTCATAACATTTATTTCATATATGAAGCTTCTCCACTCTGCTCGGGTAGTTGGTGCCTGGGCCCACTAGAGATTGCAATCGCTGAGTGCATGTGGTAGCAACTTCAGCAGCGTATTCTGAAATGATTTCTGGCGCTTTTTAAGTATTTTAAATTTTTATGCTAGTGATTTGTGCAGCAACTGTGATTTCCTTTCCTTGTTTTTTTTTTTGGGGGGGGGGGGGGGGGTTGGTGTCTGGGTAATAAAATTGCTGTAAACTCTGCTTGTATGAGCGCTGCTATACTTTGTATTGGACCACAATCACTCCAAAAATGCTGCAGGACACATAATTGTGATTTGGGGGAATCGTTATCGCTCCTGTGGAATCACCTCCATTGACTTTCATTAACCTAGCGTTTTTGGAACCGGCAACCATTCCTGTGGGTCCATACAGTGGATACAGCTTATTGTACCTTCCACAAAGGCAGGATAGAACTAGTGGCTAGTTTAGATACTAGCAAAGTTTTCTGAATAAGTAGAGTCCCAATTAGCCGAAACTCAGGCATTTGGCAGTCTCAACTAACCGGCATGCCTGGCGGGACCAATTGTTTGATGTCAATGTTCCTAATTGACTTTGTACAGTGATGCCCAGTAGAAACTACTTACAAACCCTCCGGGTGCCATGCTTTTCACTTCTTGCAGCTCCCAGCTGCTTTGCGACTTCCACGTATGGCTCCTTGGCATGTCACCTGACCTACATCGCATCATATGACGCATCAGGTCTGTGCACGGAGGACACCACAAAGCAGCTGGGAGCTGCAAGAAGTGAAAAGGATGGCGCTCGGAGCATTTGTAAGTAGTTTCTGCTGCACACCACTGTGCATTTAATCTGTTGGGGGGGGGGGGGGGGATAGTGTTATTTTTAATGCCGGTGTTATGTCTGATTGTGCTGCCTGGAAGCTCTCTTTCATGCATGCCCAGTTGAGACTTAAATATAAGTTCCACAAATATCTCTGCTTCCACACCTCCTACACTCCCCAAATTTTCAGGGTAGGGAGGGGACTACCTATGTGTTAATTGCAGCTCCCACTGGTTTCCGAGATAAGTCTAGGTGCAATTTAGCACAGAGGTAGTTCGGGGGGTTCCTTCCCTACCCTGAAAATTTGGGGAGTGTAGGACATGTGGAAGCAGAGATATTTGGGGTGTTATTTGGGGCAGCATAATTAAATAGGAATTATGGCCGCACAGGCTCCTACTGCGCATGCGGGGCAGCTCAAATTTACAGGCAGCGCGATCATACACATCAAGGGTTTCTTGACTTCTCAAGCAACCGACAAGCACACATAACCAGCATCATGCAGTCTTTACCTGTCCCAGATAAATGAGACTCTACTGTATATAGTAAACATCAGCATACAGTAGAAACTTGCTCTATTTTCCTACACGAACTCAGCATGGACCTGTGTGCTGTAACCATTCTAGGCCTTGTTACTAAAGCCTGTACTGACTGGTCTGCTGAAATAATTTGTTATTCTTTTGTTATTTGATTTTACTGTGGTAATTTGTACAAGCTTTGCAGATAAGCGTGTCTGCCATTCAGTGTATGATATTGATGGAACATTGAAATCTATCTCCATCTGTTACCAGTAGCGCTTCAGGTAACATTGTTTGTGCCTATAAATGAATAGCATAATGTAAAAGGGCATTTACAGCTGTTTTACCAGGAGTATAACATGCTTACTGGCTACTACATACTGTCCTGTTCATTATTATGTGTTTGATCATTAAGCTAGTTGGTTGTAGACATGTAAATGTTAATTACTTGGACAGGTAGTCTCTGGTTGACGAACGAGATAGTAGGTTTGTTCTCAACCCGAATCTGTCTATAAGTAGAAACACTGTCCCATCTGTGTCCCCTGTACCTCCTCTATGCCCCCTTGTGGCTTCAGTGTACCCCTCTATATCACCTCTGTTCTCTGGTGCCTTCAGTGTCCCCCCTCTGTGTAACCACCGCCCCCCTGTGCCGGCAGTGTACCGCAGCAAAATGTAATTTTAACGGTTTAAAAACAATTTTTTCTTTTTTAAAGCGGAATATAACCCTGCACTTCAACTTTGCTCTAAAACATTATTTACAGCATATTATATGCAAAAAGCATTTTTTTTTTACTAGACCAGCATTGGAAGGGTTAAACACAGAGGTTTTAAGTTCCGTGCAGACGTTCAGATAGTTACATTCCAGTGTTCTCCCCAGAATTTTTTCCCAGCCGGGTGGTATGAAAAAGTAGCCGGGTGGGGTTGGATTTCATAAGGAGGGGGGGGTGAAAAATGAGTGTGGCCATAACATCACATGGGTGGATAGAATGATAAATATGCAGAAACTGCGTGATTCTATTTATTAGCATACCATTTTGCAATGCCAAATGCTGCAACAATCACCCCCAATTACCTAATGCAGCCATTATGACTATCAGATAAATACAGCAACAGTTACCTCCAACAACTGTCTAAGCCCCAGCACATGCATGTGAAATGACCAGCAGTACTCACACATATCACCCTTAACAAATGCCTGTATAATGACCAGCAGAAGTGACCTAGCACTCACAACATATGCTTCTATAATGACCAGCAGTAATCAACTTTGTTACCTCCCTGCAGCCTGTTCCCAGCACAGGCAAACTGAACTGCTGCAGTTTACAGATTATACTGATCACTTTACTGTAATACAACATGCAGACACTCACCTCACTGGACAGGGCAACGGGGGTCCAGCAAGAAGCCGCACGGCAAAGTTTCCAGCTCAGAGTTAGTAAATGTAGCTGCAAGACTCCTGTTGCTGTGCTCCCTTCCTCACCTCCTCCAGAACTAGCCATAGTTGTTTGTTATGAAGATGCAGGACTTCTTGGGAGGAGGGGGGGGAGGTGCAGAGAGAGAGAGAGAAGAGAGAAACTTGAAGCTGCCGCCTAGGGAAGAAAGAGTTCACAGCGCAGAGTATGCCGGGAGATGTAGTTCCCAGACTCAGCTCTGCATTAGTGAGAACAGAGAAGAGTCTACAACTCCCGAGATCCCTCACCAACAGCGCATACAAAAGATAGGGCGGCAGGATTGGTGGCTCTTGTACAACACACCACCCAGTGGGCGGAATGGGAACTACATCGGTGATAAGTCCCACGGCCAGGATGTTAATTTGTACGTTTTCCTGGTACACATATGAGCACAGGACAAGCGATCCAGCACCTGGGCGGTGCTTCAAAACAGCCAGGCGGCCCGCCCACTTAAACAGCCCTGGGGAGAACACTGCATTCTATTTAGTTATATGTATATATTTAGAAATGTTACACACTCTTTGGCTGTCCTCCAACTCCTTCTCAGTGAGAGAGATGAGTCACAATAAACATTTAGATACATTTGTGTAAACAAAAAGTATCTAACTCAAGTTCGGATGCGTCTGCAAAAATCTCCAGGGACTTTAAAGCCCTGTGTAACCCTTCCAATGCTGGTCTAGTAAAAAAAAATGCTGGTTGCATATAATATACTGTAAATAATGTTTTAGAGCAAAGTTGAAATGCAGGGTTATATTCCGCTTTAAAATAGATTTCTTTAAAAACTACAATTAATTCTTTTGGTTTTTTTTAAACTTTTTTCAATTGTTTCCACAGTTTCATATTTCATGTAGTGCGTATCGGTAGATTATATATGTGTTTTTGTTTTCTTTGGTCCCAATTGACGACACAGAACATTTATATCATGCTTTTCTCTTGGCGGACTCAAAGCACCAGAGCTGCAGCCACTAGGACAGAATAGGTGCTGGCTTACTGAACAGGAAGAGCCAAAGTTTGAACCCTTGCCGCCTGTGTCAAAGACAGAGCCCTTAAAGTGAATCCGAGATAAACTTTTACTCATTGCATAATTGTGTTCCATTTATATAGTTTATAGGGCATTCCTAAAGCCAAATACTGTTTTTGTTGTTGTTGTTTTAATACTCTAATTCCCTATAAACTAAACAAGCCTTGCTCACAGCTTCTCCAGAGTGCCTTGGCACTCTAAGCCTTAGTAGTAAGGGCTTATGGGAGCTCAGTCTGGGCAGGAGGAGGAGGTTATTAGCCAGAGATTTCAGAGGCGGAGGGGGGGGGGTGACGTTTTCACAGTCTGAGGGCTGGAGATGCTATCAGCTTGCCTGTGTGTAATGTGACAAACAGAACATGGCCGCTCTCATTGTATCACAGGAATACATATTCATAAACTGTTGAAGCTGTTTGCAGCTAGATATGCTGTGTAAACTATCTAAACTTTAGATAAGATATATAGACAAGTTACAGTGTTATAGTTAGTTTTTCGTCCGGATCCGCTTTAACCAGTATACAAGTGGCTGGATGGTGTAATGGTTAAGGGCTCTGCCTCTGACACAGGAGACCAGGGTTCGAATCTCGGCTCTGCCTGTTCAGTAAGCCAGCACCTATTCAGTAGGAGACCTTAGGCAAGTCTCCCTAACACTGCTACTGCTTATAGAGCGCATCTTTGTGGCTGCAGCTCTGGCGCTTTGAGTCTGCCAGGAGAAAAGCGCAATATAAATGTTATTTGTCTTGTCTTGTCTCTCTTGTCACTATCCAGCCACTGCTGGATTAAAGGGACTCCGAGCACCTCTCATGGGTATGTCTTTAAGCCAGATGACTTCCAACAACGTTGTGCTATGACCTCTCTGGAGCCTCTTGCAATGGCCATGCGTTTCACTTCATCTTCCTGCTTCATTCAGTGATGCACTTCTCTAACAGAAAAGACAGGGGTGACCTGGAAGTTATAACATAGCCAAGATGGCAGCCACCATTTTTAAATTGAAATTGAATGAAAACTATTTGGTGTAGGATGGCGATTCAGGCATCAACTGAAAGAGGAGAGCACAAGGTACAGAAAGGTATGCATCTCTAAGTACGTTGTAGTACTGGTCGGAGTCTCTAGGCATACCCATGAGAGTCTCTTTAATCTGTCTAAGGGAAGCATTGCTCAAAATACCCTTTGTTATAGGACTACAACACTTCCTCAGAACACTAGCACCACACTCCATTTAAAACAATTGCCATAAATGAGATCCCATCTTGGTCCATTATGACCTTTAAAGCTGTAGTTCAGCCAACCTTCTTCATTCATATAATAATAATACGTTTGAATTAAATGGCAATGGGCAGTTTTTTGCCTTGCACATCTGTATTTTTTACAATAAAAATGTTGAAATACCTGGCAGCTGGTCCCTGTAGTTCCTTCTTGCCAGAAGAGTGAGAGTTCCCTCTCTTGCAGCAGGTCACATGTCCCTGCCTACCACCTCAGCTGTCCCTGCCTACCACCTCAGCTGTCCCTGCCTACCACCTTGGTTATAAATGCCACATGTACCACTCATCACCCAGCTTTGTCTGCAGTAAGAATCCCTCTCTCACTGTTTCATTATTTAAAGAGACACTGAAGACTCCTAAAAATCATGTTTTTATTTAAAAAATGTGTTTAACATGTTTGCCCTACCTAAACCGCCGCTGAAATCTAACGAAATCCCCCCTAACTCCCTCCTCCCTCTCCCCCGCAAAATCCACGACTTTCTTGGTCGTGGATTTTGCTGCTAGAGGAGGCAGAGCTATGAACTGCAGCTCTGCCTTCTTACGCGTAAATCAGCCGCATATCTCCGCCTTTCCCCTGCCCCTCTCAGTGAAAGAAGACTGAGAAGGGCGGGGAATGGCAGCAATCCGGGCTGATAGACACGTGGGAGGCAGAGCTGCGGCTCATAGCTCTGCCTCTCACGGAAGCGCTGCCCGGATTGTCCCCCGGGGAGTTAGGGGGGATTTAGTTAGATTACAGCGGCGGTTTAGGTAGGACAGTAATGTTAAACACATTTTTAAAATAAAAACAGTTTTTTTACGAGACTTCAGAGTCTCTTTAACCCTTTTGTAAAGACACTGGGGAGGTTGTAGAGAAGCTTAAAAAGGAACTTTACTGAATATAACTTATTTTTTGATACTATTCATTTACAGGTTATTTAGTTAATGTTTCCCCATTGAAAAATTCCTAAAAGTATTAGTGATACTGGTATCTTTACAGTTTCGCAATTATTAAAGAAACTCCGGAGAGCCACCTAATAATTGTTGTGCAACTAACAATAGGAGCCAGCAACACACCACCGCATACACGATTTACAAAACATTCTAATTGCTGTCTCGTGCACTTATACAAATTTTATTACCACCTTAGCTGCATAATGTTGGATCACAACACATTAAAAACACAGACAATTAAAATCACTACCTGACCAGGAGCGCTCGCTGTTAATATAAGGGACCAGACCCATGCATACATGCAGCGTAATCGCTCAGCCTATGCAAAAAACGCTCTGCACCACATGGGTCAACTGGTCCTCAGCCCACCACCACAACACCCTGCACGCTGTGCGCTGCTGGATCAATTGCACACTCTCAGCACGATATATAGATCCTCATTTTACTGGCACAACAAGGAAGTCCGCTTAGAAGAATCAAATTTTAGGTTTGCGTGTAATCATCTGCCTCACAGATCACGCAGTGGTTGGCTGTTAGGCTGACTTTGCATAGCATGTAATGTCACTCCGTGATTTAGAATACTTGCGCATTCAGATGGCGGACTCCAGTCCGCTTAGCTTCCAGACCTGCAGTGCACTGGGTCACTTGATCACGCAGATGTTTCTGGTACCACAGTCCTCAAAAGCAGACCACCGACTTAGGCCTCTTGACTGTTGTCAATTCAGCTGGGGATCCCGGCGGTGTGGAGTATCGCTCAGCGTGCCGGCGTTTGCACATGGATGGCCAGCGCGAGCACTCTGGCGATAGCCACGCCTACGACGCGTTTCGCCCCGCCCACGGGGCTTTCTAAAGGTAGCGAATGGCGATAGGTCTGTGCATTTCTCCTCTTATGCTCATTCACTTGTGCTCCACCTCCAGCTTGTATTCTCCGTGGCAACACATGCCTCTATTTACTTGTATTTCCTGGTAACGGTGGAGACGGCTGATGGCTAGGAGAAATGTATTAGATTTATACTCATTCATTATGTTCCATTTCATCTTAAATTGTCTCACGAGCAATAGTAAGGACTAGTGTGATTTTGTTCAGCTGATATACATTGATATTTCAACACCAGGGAAGCTGTTTATCGCTGTTATAAGAAATAAACTAGATTTAAGTCAGTATTCAGACCTCTGGGTATTAATGTCCCCAGATGGTAGATCCAAGTCTGTTCAATCTTCTAGAGGTCTTTTTCAATATCGCCACCTCGGAAAGGTATATGTTGCTTAATTATGCCCTTGAATGTCAGGCCATCAGGCTTTCCATTATGATAGTCCCTAAAATGTTTCCCCAAGGGACTATCTATATCTTGATTACGGATATTTCTGACATGGTCACCAATGCGCTTACTCAGCCGATTTTTTTGTTTTTCCTATATAAAGGAGGTTACAGGGGCATTTAATAGCGTAAACTACACGTGTTGAGTTGCAATTTATGTTGTCACGTATATCGAATGACATTGTGCCGTCATGATTGGTGAAGGTTTTACTCCTCTCCACATATCTGCAATTTACACATGATCTACAGGGGAACATCCCCTCTCTCACTGGATATCTATCCAACCATGTCGCAGACTGTGTAGAATGGAATTCGGATCTCACCAAGCGATCTTTCAGATTTTTTGCTTTTCGTGGCGTCATAAACGGTCTTTCGCCAACACAATTTTTTATTTCATTGTCTAGCATGAGAACATGCCAGTGCTTCTGGAAAGATTCTAGTAGATCGAACCAATGGGCTCCAAAGTCAGACACGAATCTTATTATTTCATCCCTTGGACAAGGGGTTTTCCTCTTTTTCTTTACCGTGATTAAAGAGTCCCTCTCCTTTTCTGCCAGAACACCAATTGCCTCATTGACCATTGGTTCAGGGTAGCCCCGCTCTAAGAATCAGGATTTTAGTTAATCTGATTCTCTAAGATAATCTTTACTCTGAGAGCAATTGCGCTTAATTATTGTGAACTGTCCTTTAGGGATGGCTCCAAGAGGCCTAAGTCGGTGGTCTGCTTTTGAGGACTGTGGTACCAGAAACATCTGCGTGATCAAGTGACCCAGTGCACTGCAGGTCTGGAAGCTAAGCGGACTGGAGTCCGCCATCTGAATGCGCAAGTATTCTAAGTCACGGAGTGACATTACATGCTATGCAAAGTCAGCCTAACACCCAACCACTGCGTTATCTGTGAGGCAGATGATTACACGCAAACCTAAAATTTGATTCTTCTAAGCGGACTTCCGTGTTGTGCCAGTAAAATGAGGATCTACATATCGTGCTGAGAGTGTGCAATTGATCCAGCAGCGCACAGCGTGCAGGGTGTTGTGGTGGTGGGCTGAGGACCAGTTGACCCATGTGGTGCAGAGCGTTTTTTGCATAGGCTGAGGCTGGGCGATTACGCTGCATGTATGCATGGGTCTGGTCCCTTATATGAACAGCGAGCGCTCCTGGCCAGGTAGTGATTTTAAGTGTCTGTGTTTTTAATGTGTTGTGATCCAACATTATGCAGCTAAGGTGGTATCTTTAAAACTGGCAAGGTGAATCACTGGGAGATGTTTTTGCCCCCTCCTCCCAAATCTGAGTAGTGAGTAGAAAAAGCTGATCTCCCAGAATATTCTGGGGAGAAGGCCGTGTGACACCTCAAACCTAGGCCAATCATCTTAATCGGGAGGGCCGGATTACATACCAATATACAGCTTTATATACAGTTAGGTCCATAAATATTTGGACAGATACAACTTTTTTCTAATTTTGGTTCTGTACATTATCCCAATGAATTTTAAATGAAACAATTCAGATGCAGTTGAAGTGCAGACTTTCATCTTTAATTCAGTGAGGTGAGCAAAATGATTGTATAAAAATGCGAGGCAACTAAGGCATTTTTTTTAACACAATCCCTTCATTTCAGGGGCTCAAAAATAATCGACAATTGACTCAATGGCTGTTTCATGGGCAGGTGTGGTCAAGTCCATTTATATATGTCATTATCAATTGAGCAGATAAAAGGCCTGGAGTTGATTTGAGGTGTTTTACTTGCATGTCAAAGATTTTGCTGTGAACAGACAGCATGCGGTCAAAGGAGCTCTCCATGCAGGCGAAAGAAGCCATCCTTCATCTAAGAAAACAGAAAAACCCATCTGAGAAATTAATCTTCTGCAGTTGTTAGATGGGCAGCAGCAAAGCATGCATTCCATCGATACAGTTTCAAAGCCTGAGTTTTTTGCCCCTAGCCCTTCTCAAAGGACTAGAAAACATGATCTGCGCATGGAGGAAAAATGTTTTAGCCATTTATTTAGGAAAGGGTTCTTTACAGTAAGCGTGATTAAGATGTGGAATGCATTGCCACAGGAAGTAGTTATAGCAAATTCTATACCTGCATTTAAAGGGGGCTTAGATGCTTTCCTTGCGTTGAAAGACATCCATGGCTACAATTACTAGGTAATTCCTAATGATCTTGATCCAGGGATTTTATCTGATTCCCATCTGGAGTCGGGAAGGAATTTTTTCCCTTTTGGGGCTAATTGAACCATGCCTTGTAAGGTTTTTTCGCCTTCCTCTGGATCAACAGGGATATGTGAGGGAGCAGGCTGGTGTACTTTGTTCTCTGGTTTAACTCGATGGACGTATGTCTTTTTTTTCAACCCAAATAACTATGTAACTATGAATAAGATGCAGTGCGCAGTGTAAAAAATGGTGCAGATAACTGCTTAGACTTTGGATATTGTAGACCTTGCTCTTCCTTGGGTGACCCCTGACGTCTTTTTTCAGGCAGATATTCCCCTGATGCTCTGTAAGTGGCGTATGGTTTCCTGCTTAGGAAAGGCTGACACTTTCATTAAGGCTGCCGTCACATTTCATGTTTGGCTGCATCTGCTAAGCTCTGAAAGATCATGGAAGATAAAGATGAAAAATATCTTGAGATCATGGCTACATTTTCCTACCATATTTTGAATATATCCTATTTGTGTATTTTTTTAAGTATTCTTTGTTGATGGCCTTTCTCAGCCGGGGCTTCTCTGTGTGTCGGTGTAATAGATCTGTAGAGCTGCTCCAGCCATGTAGGTCAGTGTGAATTGCACAAAGCTGACGACAGCTGCTGATTGAAAGACTCTGGTGAAGTGCAATAGCTGATTAGGAGCATTTTCTAGCCTAGTAAATTAGTATATTGATCCCAAACCACGTCCTGCAAAGCAGCTTCTTTCTTTAGCAAATTTGATGTAGAGACTCCTCATAATTACATCAGAGCTGCTTCTGAGACTGTAACAATTAACCACCCCAAATGTCATGCAATCAATTAATGCACCCAATTTGATTACACTAATGTTCTAACCTGCGTAGTGTAGTTTCTAAGAACAAAGTAATCTGTCTTTGACTCTTAGTGCCGGTGATACTAAAGGAGTTAAGTGGTCCACATACTGTAGTTCTGGATTAAGCTACACATGACATTCTAGCTGATGAGCAGCTACAGAACTAAAGGATTCATTATTAGACAGGATTAAGACATTTCTAAACCATCTCTTTTCATTATGCCTGGGAGGTCATGTTGTCCGTTGCGTGGCAATAGCTGGAGTGTCACAGACTGTCTAGTTTGGTTCTTTAAGCGATTGGGCTAGACGCACGCACGCACGCACGCACGCACGCACGCACGCACGCACACACACACACACACACACACACACACACACACACACACTTGTGGTCCTTCAAAATCAGTTGGCTATATCAAATAGCAGCAGGATGGTTTTCTTTTACTTTTGGAAATAATTACTTTTTTCACTTTTTTATTAGAATGAAGACCTGTGAGGTGGAAGGGAACTTAAAAGACCTTAAAGAGAACCTGAGGTGGGTTTGAAGAATATTATCTGCATACAGAGGCTGGATCTGCCTATACAGCCCAGCCTCTGTTGCTATCCCAAACCCCCCTAAGGTCCCCCTGCACTCTGCAATCCCTCATAAATCACAGCCACGCTGCTGACAAACCGCTTGTCAGAGCTGGCTGTGTTTATCTCTATAATGTCAGTCTGCTGCTCTCCCCGCCTCCTGCAGAACTCCAGTCCCCGCCTGCATCCCTTCCCTCCCTGCTGATTGGAGGGAAGGGACGGGGGCAGGGACCGGAGCTATGCAGGAGGCGGGGGAGCAGCTGAGACTGACACTACAGATGTAAACAAAGCCTCACAGCACGGCTGTGATTTATGAGGGATTGCAGAGTGCAGGGGGACCTTAGTGGGGTTTGGGATAGCAACAGAGGCTGGGCTGTATAGGCAGATCCAGCCTCTGTATGCAGATAACATTCTTTAAACACACCTCGGGTTCTCTTTAAGTGTATTTTTGTGCAATTTTGAGAACCATTTTGATAGATCAGCAAATACTGAAGTACAAGAGTTTCTGAACATAGTTTGCATAGGCAACAACCTTCTTAAGTTTTTATGTGATTGAAGTACTGATGTTATTGTATTGCTTTCTTAAAGGATACCAGAGCCATAGCCACAATACAAAAAAGACATGGTATGCTGTCATGAGGGTGTGAGCCCTCACTTACCGCTCCCTTGTTTGCAACCTGTGTGCCTCCGTTCCCCCGTTCTAGACCCCATTAGCGGCTCCCGACCCCAGCCTCCACAATGGAAATGCTGCGCCGTGCATGCACAGTATTTACTTCCTTCTCCCCCTGTGCCCGCAGCTACATCATGGCTAGACACGCCCATCTGACAATTTTGTAGCTGCGGGCACAGGGGGAGGGGTCTGGTATCCTTTAAACCAGGCGTGCCCAAACTTTTTCGGCTCGCAAGCTACTTTAAAATTTGCCGAGCCCAGAAGATCTACCAATATTGCAGAACCCCCCCCCGGTCATGAACAGCCCCTAGGTACAAGTGCCTCCAGTATAGGTAGCTGGGTACAGGTCCCTTAAGCATAGGTAGCTGGGTACAGGTCCCTTTAGCATAGGTAGCTGGGTACAGGTGCCTTTAGCATAGGTAGCTGGGTACAGGTGCTTTTAGCATAGGCAGCTGGGTACAGGTGCCTTCAGCATAGGTAGCTGGGTACAGGTGCCTTCAGCATAGGTAGCTGGGTAGAGGTGCCTTCAGCATAGGTAGCTGGGTACAGGTGCCTTTAGCATAGGTAGCTGGGTACAGGTGCCTTTAGCATAGGTAGCTGGGTACAGGTGCCTTAAGCATAGGTAGCTGGGTACAGGTGCCTGTAGCATAGGTAGCTGGGTACAGGTGCCTGTAGCATAGGTAGCTGGGTACAGGTGCCTGTAGCATAGGTAGCTGGGTACAGGTGCCTTTAGCAAATAGCTGGGTACAGGTGCCTGTAGCATAGGTAGCTGGGTACAGGTGCCTTCAGCATAGGTAGCTGGGTACAGGTGACTTTAGCATAGGTAGCTGGGTACAGCAGCGATGTCTGGTCTCCCCTCTTTCAGCTGCAGGGCAGATTAGAAACATGTCGGCGGCTGATGGAGCGCTCCGGCGGGCAGCGCGAGTGAGTGAAGCATGCGTGCGTGTATGTGTTGTGCCCGGCACCGCCCCCAGCCATGACGTCGCGTCATGGCAGAACCGCCCCTTGCCTCTCTTCAGCCGCGCCTCCTCTCTCCTCCCCGCTTCCTATTGGCCGGCAGCAGAATTTGATGGGACAGCTGCCGGTCGCAAAATGCGATGGGACACCGCCAAGAGGCTGCGATCTACCAAATAGGCGGTCACGAACTACCGGTAGGTTGCGATCGACCTATTGGGCACCTATGCTTTAGATTGATGTTTTGACGTTTCAGGTCATTTCCAGCATTCTCCCAGAAATCAAGACCATAATGAATTGCTTTAGGACAGTGGGCAGAGCCATACATATCCATCCTTCAAAATGTCTATATAGCCAACATTTTATAGCCATTTAATCCAGATTGCATAAAGCTGTGGTCAGCATTTTGGTGTATGTAATGAAATTGTATAACACTAAAATATTGATATAGGATACAAAGAAAATGTATGAAGTTTTTAAATTCCTGGTTAATGGACATTAGAATGTGCACATTCAAAATCAAAGTGTAATGATCTGCTCAGCTGCCTGTGCAGGCAGGCAGCTTTTTGACCATTGTTCAGGTCTGCATTCTGCAGGTCTCTGGAAGAGAGACCTTTTGTCAGTTTTTCAGCTTGCTGCTGCTGAAGAATTTGCATACGTTTGTCATGCAAATTGCCTAGCCACATCCCTTGTAGGCCTGCTCTATATATACCATGTGATATCACAGACCTTGGCTGGTCATAAGAGTTAGATCCTGTGTAACACTTGCCTGGAGTGTCAGCCTTGCTCTTTGTTGAAGATTAGCCTAGAGTAATCCCTGGAACTGCACTAGGCAGGTTTCCCTAGTGCAGTTAGGATTGTATATCTGTTTTGTTTGTCTGTTGCAATTGTCCTGTCCCAGCGGGGGTCAACAGGAATCGTTCTGTGTGTCTGGGTGCTAACCGGAACAGCGGTTGTTACTGGTAGCCCCTTCTGATCTGTTTCCCTGGATCGCACCAGCCTCTTGCGCTAGTGCTGTGGATCCTTCTGTTCTGCTACTCTGTACTTGGATCGCACTAGCATCTTGCGCTAGTGCTGTGGATCCTTCTGTTCTGCTACTCTGTACTTGGATCGCACTAGCATCTTGCGCTAGTGCTGTGGATCCTTCTGTTCTGCTACTCTGTACTTGGATCGCACTAGCATCTTGCGCTAGTGCTGTGGATCCTTCTGTTCTGCTACTCTGTACCTGGATCGCACTAGCATCTTGCGCTAGTGCTGTGGATCCTTCTGGTCTGCTACTCTGTACTTGGATCGCACCAGCCTCTTGCGCTAGTGCTGTGGATCCTTCTGTTCTGTCTGCCTGGATCGCACTCGCCTTGCACTAGTGCTGTGGATCCTATCTCTCGTTTATTCCTGCTTTCGTGTATCTGTCTTGTCTGCTACGAACGCTTGCTGGAGGCTCGGTGAGGTAACCATTAAGCAAGCGCTCGTGTCCTCTGTTTCATGTTTGTCTGTCGGTGGTTAGTTAGGCGTGTTTGTCTCTATTGTGCTTATCACGGGGAGACCGCGCATAAACACGTGCACTGTTGCGAATGAGTGCGGTGTTCGCGTTTAGCTAGCGTTTGTTATTTTCCGTATCTCCTCATTGTATGATTTGCTGTGCCTTTGCTACTCTCGTGCTCTGCCTTGCTGTAACCTTGTGTCACGTCTGGCGATCGCACCTCTCGCGACTAGTTTGGTGCACACACATACAATCTGTCTCTGTGCTCATTCTCAATTGCCTCTCTTGCGATTGCGTTCTGTCCCTTCGTGCAATTCCTGTCTGGCGTGTGTGGTAGGGCAGAGGAGCTGTTCCTCTGCACTCCACAGCTCCCCCTGTCGACAGGAATTTTCCCTCTACAGGTGCATTGCACCTTTTGCTGGGTTCCCGCAAATTATACGCTTGTGGAGGATTTCCGCAGTGTCACCGCACGTCTTGTGCGCTGATCACGGAGAGAATTCCACAATCATTACACAAAGTTTTAAAGAACGGTGTAGCTCTTCACTTTGTATAGGCTCCTAAGTTTTTTGGCCGAGACGCTATAGTGTGTACATAGCTTAACCCAGAATGAATGCTTCATGCCAGTATATGACAGAAACTGTGGAAACCAGGAGACCTATGTGGTAGCCAAAGAAATTAGTATTTTTTTTCTTTTTAGAACCAAGTCAGCAATTTTCCTAATCTCTCAGTAAAGAGCCAGTTTGAGTACCTACGTTTTTATTAGTTTTACCTGGAAATCTTGCAGAACACCAGGATTAACATGGACATAATGGAAGAGGATAGCACTCTATATAATAATACACATATAAATTATTGTTCTCTGTAACATTGCATGTTCTCCTTACGATTGGCCTAGAATAATCATTGTTCCAGACTGAAGGTGATTCTGCTTCTCGTGTGGCACTGTATGTTTGTGGTTTCAAGTTGTGAAAGCCGCTGCCTTTGTCCGTTTACACAACCCAGTAACTGCAAATAGGAGCCATTCTTGGCTGTAATTGGCATTGACTCAACTGCTTTGCTTTTAAGGACAACATGTGCTTTGTATTAGCTGGAATTGGTAATTAATGTATTAATAATTCAGAAGTTGGTAAGAACAAACAATATAAGCAAAGCATCCTTTATGTTCACTTTCGTGTTGCATTCACTGCCTCACAGGACGTAGATATCTCATGTCTCTATTAAATGCCCAGGCCTGGAATACATGTTCACAATTGCTGCTGTTGACCCATTGACTGAAAATGACCTTGCTTGCCTTGTAGCCTAGTTTGCTAAAATATATATCTGATGGATGTTATGTATATTATGTAATGTAAAACTATTTGTCTATAATCCAAGCCCCATTTTGCACTTTTCCACTGCCACTGCCATCAGCAAACTGGTTCCTCTATCACTCCTGCTGTTATTGTAGTCTTATTTTCCTTCCTGTCAGTCCCACAGCTTCCCCAGCTCTTTACAGAGTACATAGTCTTATCACTAACTCTCCCTCAGAAGGGCTTACAAATTTTACAAATATAGCTAAAAGCTCCCTTTTATAAAGAAAAATGTTACTGTGTTTGGGATCCCCCTGACTGTATCAGTTTGTTTCACATAAAATGTAACACCTTAATGGCCTCCTCCTCCTCACACTATAAATAAGCAGTATGACCCAGAAAAGAGATCAGCAGTCACTGGGAGTTTTCCCTAGTGAGCACTATAAGCACTACATTGACAACCAGTGTGATAAAGTGATAGTAGCCACTACCACATGTTTCAGTATTTCCGGTAGTGGCCTGCAGCTTTTCTGGTGTACTTTGTGATGTTCAGAGCTTGCCAGAACCAAATGTTATTCTTCAGTTAGGCCAGATGTTATCTTTAGTTTTTTGAATTTTGTTTTGGTTTAATTAGTTTTATTTTAAAATATACGCATTTCACGGTAGTCATCTATTGATTTGATCGTTGATTTGCATATTTCAGCAGTGATGCACTAGGAGACTTCTCAGAGCTCACTTCAACTTGAATTATCACAAATACTTTCTGTTTTAAGAAAACATACTTTTGTTTTCCATAGCATTTTAGTAAGAGGGCTTTTTGGACCACCCAATGAGTTCTGGTTCACCATGAACATGCTGGTTTGTCTGTACCTCTTAGTGCAACAAACAAACACAAAAAAAAGGCATTAATGCTTGTAGGAGTCAACAAGATATCTTCCATATACAGTATACAGCAGAATGTGTTATACATATCTGCAGATGCATTGCTGTGCATAGTGGCATGGGGACCTTTGCTTCTGCAATTATTCTTACAGTTGGAGAAGCGTGAACACATAATTAGGAAACTTTGCTTCATTAAGATCACTACAGCTTCCATTTCGGAATCTGTTCTGACTAATGAATATTGATTAGCTCCCATTCCATTGTCTGTTAATAACGTTGGCCTGTGCTGAGCGGACTATGGTAAACGTTCTTATGGCCCATACTCACGAGGGACTTTTGTCGCCTCAACACGCGGCGCGCGCGAACTGTCGCCCGCCGCTCATGTCGCCATGCGATTGAAACTTTCAATCGCATGGCGACAGTCGCCGCTGCCCCCCCGCCGCAACTGTCGCTAGTCCGCGTGAGTACGCGGACTAGCGACAGCAACCTCCATGTAGGTACATGGAGCTTCCGGCGGGGGGAGGAGGAACGTCAGCGACAGCTTCCGCCTTGCCGCTGGTCCCTCTTCCGCGTGTGTACGCGGAGGGACCTGGCGAGAAGCTGTCGCCGGCCTGTCGCCCACACGCTCACGTGTGCTGGCGACAGGCCACATTTCTCGCCCGTGAGTATGGGCCATTACACTTTTTAAACTGCCTTTTTGTATAATTTTTTTGTGGCTTGGCTCACACATAAATCTCTACATTGCTGGTCCTGCCCTGTCAGTTTTGCATCAGTTTTGTATGACTTGGTTCACACATAAGGTGTACAGTTCCAGTCCTGTCAGGTAAAACTAATAAAAAACTGATGCATAAATGACTGGACTGGGCTGGACCGGAAATGTACAGATTTATGTGTGAAGTTGTGAACCATGTCATAATCATACAGTTGGTAAGTTACTCCTCATGAGGCTAGAAAAAGGGCAATTATAAGTAGAGATGTCGCGAACGGTTCGCCTGAGAACGGTTCCAGGCGAACTTTGGGGGTTCGCGGTCGCCTGCACCAGGTGAACTTTCGCGGAAATTCGATTCACCCCATAAAGCTCTATTGAGCAAAACTTTCACCCTCTACATCACGGTCAGCAGGCACATTATTGGCAAACACACTGCTCTCACTGCTGGAGGCCCGCCCCCCCTCCCTCCTCCAAGCAAGGTCCTTATACCATTTGACTCACTTGTCTGCCTACACTAATTATTTAAGGGACAGCTGCTTCCCTCCTCCCTTCTACCCTTCTACCTATTCCCTCCTACCAGAGGGAGGAGGGTCTTATCTGCCAGGGAATTCCAGTATTTCAAAAGCCAGCTAACATACCATGGCTGGGGATTGAACCCAGGTATCAGTGTATGGTAGGTAACTAACATATCCATTAAACCACCAACACTTCTAGCTGAAAGCTAGCTGCAGCTAGCCTAGTATGTACAATTTATGCTCAGTCCAAAAGAAAAATAACATTTATATCATGCTTTTCTCCTGGCAGACTCAAAGCACCAGAGCTGGGGATTGAACCCAGGTATCAGTGTATGGTAGGTAACTAACATATCCATTATACCACCAACACTTCTAGCTGAAGCTAGCTGCAACTAGCCCAGCATGTACAATTTATGCTCAGTCCAAAAGAAAAATAACATTTATATCATGCTTTTCTCCTGGCGGACTCAAAGCGCCAGAGCTGCAGCCACTAGGGCACACTCTATAGGCAGTAGCAGTGTTAGGAAGACTTGCCTAAGGTCTCCTACTGAATAGGTGCTGGCTTACTCAACAGACAGAGCCGAGATTCGAACCCTGGTCTCCTGTGTCAGAGGCAGAGCCCTTAACCATTACACCATCCAGCCACTGCTTAAGGATATGTAGCACCATCCAGCCACTGCTTAAGGATATGTAGCATGGCCTTGCCTTTCGTGTTCAACAGTTGTCCAAAGAGAACCCCAGATAGCCAGGTAGATTCATCTCTCTCTCTCTCTCTCTCTCTTTCTCTTTCTAGTAGGGATGGTCACCGCTTTCCGCGGAATTGTATCTTTGCGCATAAATGGATTGAGCATAAATAGTACATACTAGGCTGGTTTCAGCATGTAGTGTTGGTGGTGGCAAGGCCATGCCTGGCTACATATCCTTAAGCAGTGGCTGGATGGTGTAATTGTTAAGGGCTCTGCCTCTGACACAGGAGACCAGGGTTCGAATCGTGGCTCTGTCTGCTCAGTAAGCCAGCACCTATTCAGTAGGAGACCCTAGGCAAGTCTTCCTAACACTGCTACTGCCTATAGAGCGTGCCCTAGTGGCTGCAGCTCTGGTGCTTTGAGTCCGCCAGGAGAAAAGTGTGATATAAATGTTATTTTTCTTTGGGACTTGAGCATAAATTATACATGCTAGGCTAGCTTCAGCTAGAAGTGTTGGTGGTATAATGGATATGTTAGTTACCTACCATGGGTTCAATCCCCAGATCTGGTGCTTTGAGTCTACCAGGAGAAAAACATGATATAAATGTTGTTTTTCTTTTGGACTGAGCATAAATTGAAAATTTTGAAGTTCGCATCCCATTGAACTTTTTCGCGAACCGAACTTTACGCGGAGGTTCGCAAACAGGGTTCGCGAACTGAAAATCGGAGGCTCGCGACATCTCTAATTATAAGCGAAACAGATGTATAAATATTCTGACCCTAGGACTCTGATCACAGACCTGAAATGATGTAGTATTTATAATATGACCCTAGGACTCTGTCACAGACCTGAAATGATGTAGTATTTATAATATGACCCTAGCACTCTGATCACAGACCTGAAATGGTGTAGTATTTATAATATGACCCTAGGACTCTGTCACAGACCTGAAATGGTGTAGTATTTATAATATGACCCTAGGACTCTGATCACAGACCTGAAATGGTGTAGTATTTATAATATGACCCTAGGACTCTGATCACAGACCTGAAATGGTGTAGTATTTATAATATGACCCTAGGACTCTGATCACAGACCTGAAATGGTGTAGTATTTATATGACCCTAGGACTCTGATCACAGACCTGAAATGGTGTAGTATTTATAATATGACCCTAGGACTCTGATCACAGACCTGAAATGGTGTAGTATTTATAATATGACCCTAGGACTCTGATCACAGACCTGAAATGGTGTAGTATTTATAATATGACCCTAGGACTCTGATCACAGACCTGAACTGGTATAGTATTTATAATATGACCCTAGGACTCTGATCACAGACCTGAACTGGTATAGTATTGTAGTGCAGAGCAGGTCATACACTGCTACCTTGAATATGGCTCACTGACTCCCGATACCTCATATTCTCAGTTATCCTCTTTGATTGTTAGGGCAACTATTTCTCCTACGAGAGAATTTTTCATTTTCTCTTCTGTTTTTTAAAATAACTTTTCAGTACTTTGCCATAGAAAAAGTTTAAAAAAGTACTCTCAAAATTATTTTGAGTATTTTCTTGCTTGCTGGTGGTTTAAAAGGCATTTATTGAAAAGATGTGAAAATATCACTTAGGAGAAAACTCAGGAGAAAAAGTTAATTGCATATGGGCCACAGGTCTTTCACTCCGTGTGTGTGTGTGTGTGTGTGTATATATATATATATATATATATATATATATATATATATATATATATATATATATATATATATATATATATATATATATATATATATATAAATAACTGGTGACATGCGGATGATGTTTGTGTGCGCCAACCTGTGTAGCAAGATTAAACCAATCAGATTGCACAATTGGACAAATTAATTTGTTGAACATTACTTCTCCACTCCATTTGTCATTGCCTGTGGCTAGTTGCTGCTGTGCCTTGTGGAAGGGCTGGCCCTGTGCAGTGTTCCATGCGATTGTTCATAATGGTTAGAGGTTAGTGGGTATTACGTGAATGAAATTGCGCTTTGTTTTTTTATTTCATCCCCAACCATGCCACCCCTGACAGTTATGTGTGCGTGGCCTCATTTGTTTTCTCACTGAGTGGGTATAAAAAACCCATGTTTACCACCATAGAAAACCATGAATATAGAAGAGGCCTAAGTATAGTCTGTGGTTATATTACATTGAGGCAGCCATATTTGGTCACTATATGTACAGATTCTATAGGCAGGCAGAGTGATTACAGCAAAGTAAAGATCTCCCTCTGCTGGTTAATACACAGATCAGTATAATAAATACAGCGATGAACATATTTTAAAGCTGCTAAATAAGAATTTACCCTTTCAAAACATAATATGTACACAGTGTTGTCCTACATTGAAAAGGCCCATTACCTTTGAACACTGCCATACCAGCGCAGGAGACTTGGGCACAGCAGTGCCGTCAGAAGACTGAACTCAAGGTACCAATAAAATAGTATAATTCGGGCCTCCAGCAATTGCTGGAAGCTGAATTATTTCATTCCCCACCATCCATGGCGGCCTGGAGGGAGAATAGTATTTAAAATCAATGGGAATTGGCACAGGAGCAGGATAAGCCATACAGGCTGTATCCTGCGCCCAAGTCTCCTGCGCCGATTTCTCTTGTACGACATTTTCTTTTTATATTTGATACATTGGTGCAAAACAAGCCCATCTTACACTTTTAAAGCTTATGAGGGCCCTTAGTCAAACAGTTGTGCTTAAAGTGTCCCTGAATTGAATAAATCTATGTGCTAGCTAGTAGTGGGCCATACACTGCACAAGGTAGGAGTGTGCATGCCATCTCTTTGGACATCATGCATGTGCCATCCAGTATTGCACCTATCACATTGGACCAATAAAATAACATGATTGGGCCAAACAGATTGGACCAATAGAATTGCATGATTAGACCAATCAGATTGACCAACTATGCCAAGTTAGGGGACTCTGGCTTTAATACTGTGAGAATGTCAGTGGTTTACATTTTTCCATTGAATTCAGTTGGGGAAATCTGATTGGCTGTTTTGGCTCCACCCACTTTTGTGAACCCCCAAAATGTAACCAAATTTTACAGGTTGAGCCCATAACGATGTAACCCGGGTTTGAGGAGTTTAGCTTGAGAGCTGTAGGAGTGGCAGTAGTTTGAAATTTCCCCCCCAAAAAAAATCTATGGAAAAAAGTGGGGTCTTCGGTGGGTGGGCTTACTTAAAAAGCACGAGCAACTTACACCACTGTGAGCTAAAGAAGTCTGTAAAACTTTGGATAGGGCAGAGGAATGAAGGGACATATAGACGTAGACCACGACCGACTTGGAATAAAAAAATAAACATATATATATATATATATATATATATATATATATATATATATATATATATATATATATATATATATATATATATATATATATATATATATATATATATATATATATATATATATAAATTTCCTGGTCCCTTGGCATTTACTATAAAGGGACTATACTGTATATATATTCTGCTCCACATTAGCTCTGACTTTTGGGACACAGTAATGAGTTATAGCTGTTTTAATATTGTTCAGTGTTTTACCAAATTTAGTCAAGCATTTAATGTGCATCATAGGTTGTGGCTGCCAATATAGTTTTTCTTCAGGAGCGGGCAAGTTCTTATTTGCAAACACTCCGGGAATACTCAGAATAAAAATGAAAGGCTGTGGCATGTTCAGACCGGATAGAGGTAAGGCAGGCCTACTTTGGAATAAAAGCTATGGGATGCTTTTTATCTATTTTTAATATGCTTGTGAGAGTAATTTGTATATAATGCAAAAACCTTTGTCCGTATGTTGATGTAAATAGGGTACATAACAACTTTAAGCCTTAGGACTTGTTTTCTCTTGCAGCTACTCTTATTAGGGCCCTTTTCCGCTAGCAATTGCAATCGCTAAGCGATTGCTTTTTGTCACTAATTCTTTTACACAATTGCGATTTTGCATACGCAATGCACTTTTATTACAAAATCATGGTAATAATCGCTCCCGAATGCCATCGCGATTTAGACAAAACCAAATCGCGCTAGTGGGAAATACCTACCACAATTCCAATGTTAATTGCAAAACCTAGTGATTTAAAAATAGTGTTTTGCGATTTTGCTGAATCGCTGTGCAGTGGAAAAGGGCCCTTAATAATATTGGATTTGATGTGCCCTAAACTGGAGGAATGCTGTCAGCACACTATATTAATGACTTTTCAAAAGTGGTTGCTTTAGTTGAACCACAGTGAAGGAAGGAAGTGGCCACTAAAAATACACAGTGTCTAATTAAAGATCATAGCTGTGACAAACCATCCCCAGTTTGAATAATTTGCTTAGACTATACTTAACCTCTTTAACCCCTACATGACTGGCCTGTTTCATAACTTGGAGACATAAGGCCTGATGCAGGTAAGCCTGGCAATTTTACCAGTCCTAATGCCAGGGGAGCCAACCTCCCCCACCCCCCTCAAAGCCTTTGAGTGCCATGCATGTTACCATAGCAACACACGGAATCCTGGTAATGCGCATGGTGCTAATAGAATAACAAGCGGTGCTCCCCTGGCATTAGGTCCATTTTATGGCGTCAGAATACAGTTGTTAGGAACTTTTGAATCCCTTGTGTTCAAACACAAATGTTGTACTGTTTTTGATATTCCATAGAAGATGGTTTTGGCCGCATGGCTGTTTTAAACCTGTTTGAATGTAGCGGGTCACATTCAGTCAGCAGCAAGCCTGCGCAGCACTGACTCATGCGCTGTGAAAACTCTAGCTGCTGTGATAGCTGTCAGCTGCTGAGGGAACACCATGGGTGGTAGATACACAGCAACCTCCGCTGCCGATGTGGATTGGACACTGAAAATTCAACATTTTATGTCCATTATTCACAGAAGAAAATTTGACAATTCCTCCTACAATGTTTTTCAACTGTTTATAGCCAAGACACTGCAGGAATATTATCTGTTCCTCTTGATTTCTAGGATACTTTGCAAGCACAGAACAATTGCGACATCCAGCTACATGTGACTGCACATGCACTGCAGGGGGGGGGGGTTGAGTCCAACACTGCCTGCATTTCCTATAAATTTACCCTTAATATCATGAGAGTTTGCTTTGCCACAATTCAATGGGCTAAAGGTCCACATTAGGCGTAGATTCATGCACAATGTTTACAGAGGATTGTCACATGACCATGAGCCAATCACAGTGTTCCATTCCTGGGACCTGCTGTGACATTGAAAATGCTTTGAGCCTCCTGCTGCTAGTAACATCCCCATTCAGTACTAATGGTGGAAACTGTAGGGCAACCTGGCTGCAAGCTCCTGTCAGGCAGTGACCAGTGATTGAAGTGTAACTCTACTTTTGTTTTAAAAATACTGCGTATAATATTATTATTATTGTTGTTGTTGTGTATTTACCGGTATATTACATTGATATCTTCTGCAGTGCTTTATACTAATAAATGTATGGACATCCTTTATATACCACCCTTATCGTAGTGTTTTGTTATTAAAACATACTGAATTATGTTTTTTTGCAAGCATGGCAACAGTCCTCTGGTTGGTGGATGTAACCTTTTTGAATTTTCATTTTTGTATAACCCATCTTATTCTTCTGTAGTGAGTGTGAGATTCCTGCTTACAGTGCAGCTAAAACCAGTTGCAAGGAGACTTCAGGCTTTCAGTGATGAGGAGCTGGCCACTTGCAATCCAACACAATAAGCAGTATTTGATTTTGCAAGAAAGTTTTTAATGCATATTTTTTTGTTTTTCATAATTGCATTCTGTGAAATGCTGTTATAGCAGCTAGGTCATAGTTACTGTAGGTTATTTGATGAATACTATATATTATAAAAGAGCATTGTGCAAAAATCTTAGGATCCCCTTGGATATCAGCATGCATCAGGATGCATTTTATACAGGATTCTGCGCCACGCTTTTCCCGCTATGTGAGCAGTGCTGTGTAATGATAACATTCATCGACCAAAACCTGGAAATTTAAGCCCAGGGAGGTTTGGATGCCGCCATAGTCACCTTTGTTAATAGCTGCGGTTAGCGGCTATAAAAGAAAATTCTGGAGCCGTAGTTGCTTGATAAAATAGCGGGCGCTGGGGTCTCCTCAAACTGCAGCATTGAGCAGTAAAAGATGCAATTACACTGCTCTGCATATCCTGACGGGGACACTCAGATGGGGGAAGGGGGCAGAGACCACATTAAAGGTCTTAAACACAGTTTGATATGGCAGAGCAGGGGGAAGGATAACAGTCTCCAATACTGTAACGCTGCACATGGCGGCTGGGACTTAAAGAGACTCCGTAACAAAAATTGCATCCTGTTTTTTATCATCCTACAAGTTCCAAAAGCTATTCTAATGTGTTCTGGCTTACTGCAGCACTTTCTACTATAACAGTCTCTGTAATAAATCAATGTATCTTTCCCCTGTCAGACTTGTCGGCCTGTGTCTGGAAGGCTGCCAAGTTCTTCAGTGTTGTGGTTCTGCTATGAAGGGGGACTTCCAGGCCCCTCTCTGCACACTGCCTGTGTATTATTTAGATTAGAGCAGCTTCTCTCTTCTCTCTTATCTTTTACAAGCTGGATAAATCTTCCTCTGAGCTGGCTGGGCTTTCACATACTGAGTAATTACAGACAAGGGCAAAGCTGTTTGCAGGAAGAAAAGAGCAGCCTGAAACTTCAGTGCATGAGAGCAGAAGGGGGGAAGAAACACACAAATGATCTCTTGAGATTCAAAAGGAAGGCTGTATACAGCCTGCTTGTGTATGGATGTATTTTCTATGTGTGGACATACTGTACATCAACCTGCTTCCTGTTTTGGTGGCCATTTTGTTTGTTTATAAACAAACTTTTAAAAACTGTTTTTAACCACTTTTAATGCGGCGAGGAGCGGCGAAATTGTGACAGAGGGTAATAGGAGATGTCCCCTAACGCATTGGTATGTTTACTTTTGTGCAATTTTAACAATACAGATTCTCTTTAAAGGTCAAAATTGTGGGATAAAAGTAAAAAGGTATCAGCACTACCATGCACGTTTTCCCCCTAGTGAGTCTGTATCCACCAGAATGTCTCACTGCACACTCTGGACCAAGATAAAGTAAGGGAGGCGGATGTGCTGGACTGCTGTGCTGCTTTTATTTAATGTTTGTGCGTACAGCTTGACCTGAGATCGACAGAGGATAAGGGTGCAAAACCTTATGGCAAGTGGTGCGGTGGGTACAGGGCACTTGGCCAACTAAATCATAGAGTACTCCTTATTTGCCGCCTGAAGGGGGAATCATCCCGTGAAACACTTTGCACCATGGAGTTGTTAATTAAAATGGGGAGGTATGTCCACAACTACCTCACAGTCCAATCTGGTGGCGCAGGAGGAGGATAACACAGTCACTATTTGTCCTGCAACACTGCACATGGCGATGGTGGGGGTGTAAAGGACACAACTTCGGAAATAAACTTTACTTAGTAATTTTTAAGATTTACTACAGACCAATGCTTCTGTTTTCCTACCCTCGTGCATAATTTGTTTTCCAGATTTTGTTATGTAAAAGTTGGGCGGGGGAGGGGGGGGGCAGCCTATACTCAGATCGGCTTATATTCAAATATGTAGGGTATGTAACTTTATTTATTATATATTTATTCGGCTGTGCTTTTCAAATTCACTTTTTTATACATGCATACAATCTACTTAAGCAATAACCTTTGGCCTCTGACCAAGCTCAGCTTCTTCCACAAACTCTGAGCATACATCTTGCTTACTCATTGACTTTCCGCCTCTCTTTTTTTACCCATTCCTTTAGTTTGAAGGCTCAAAAGGGTAGAACTCTCTAGGTTTTATTTCTTCTAATTGCTGTATGTTTTGCTAGATACATTGTATTAATCATAGGGACATTTGTTTTGTTTGAAACAGTGTATTAGTTGCGGTGAAATGTACTTGTCTACCACCTCTGTACGTACTGCATAATCCCAGTTATCCAGAATTCAACTAAACAGAAGTCTCAACCAACCAGAACAAATCTTTGGCAGTACTTACTGTGGTGAAGGTCAATTTTTTTATCCTTTTTGTGGACTCCGCGGTGCTTGAAGGAAAACCAAGCTTCTTAATGTGTATTTGCTAAGGCTTCTTTACATACATGGGTAATGGCCCAATGTATTAAGCTGGTCAACCCAACACCACAGCAAACTCAATCTCTGCTGAATTCTGTCAAGAAGTGATCAAATCAAATACATTGTGCTGCTCAATGCTTCAATCCAACACTGCTTCTGACACCAAGAAGATGGGATATCTTTCTGCTCTCTCATTGGTAGTTATGTCACATTGCATTGTCTGTACTACTTGACCTTTTTAAACTAGTGTGGAGCTGGGAGAGAAAAAACATTGCTTGTTGCAGCAGGGGTTAACGCCACAAAACAATTATCACCCTTTTTATACATAAGCTGTGTTTTTTTTTTTTTTTTTTTTTTGCTGTTATGAGCAGTAGTAAGGGGCGAGTAATCTGTTACTGCTTTATAAATGCGTCCTGAGTGACTTGAGATCAATTGCTCAGTTGCAGAGCTGAAAATTTCATATGCAAAATCTCTCATTTTAACCTTTGTGACAGAAGCAAAGCGATCTCAGGAGATTTGACTCGCCCAACTGAACAGTGAGCATCACTTGTGTAGCTCTGGAGTTCTGGAGCCTTCTGTGCCATAAAGTCTGACACCACAGCCTACCTGTCATATATCTGATATCTATAGGTTTACTTTACTCTGCACGCTGTTTTTCCATTGGCAATGCACATGTTAATTTTTTCCAAGCTTGCCCACAGACTGTTTTAAATATCTGTGTGCTCAAAATGTGTCACGGTTGCAAATTTCATGCAAAACGTTCTATTTTTGGCACTGTAACATTCAAGCTTTCATTCTGCAATATGTCTGGTGATGATTTCCAAGCTTTTAAAGTTGAAATTAATATTTCAACATCCCCTGCAGCCCCCTCCTTTGCGACGATCTAAAGCTACACTAGCTGTAACTGTTCCCATTACAAGTGCGTAGTACCGGCCAATAACATTTTTCCATTTCTTTTGGCATTAAGGTAGAGAGGTCCTAATTACTGGCATAGGATTGTCTTTGTGCCATTGTCAGTATTTTTTTTGGACCTGTGCTTTGTATAGCTTTAGTATGTTTGGCTATAAATATAAATATAGTCCAGTGTTGGGGGGGGGGGAGAGATCTAATGGCAAGAATAGATTGATAGTTTTTAAGGTGAAGACTTGTCAGAAAAAGCCACTATGTATGATCTATACAGCTATAAAGCTAATTTAATTGCTTCGAAATGTCATTGTCATCCAGCTGTCACTCACTGGCCTGTACAATTTGTCAGTGCGGTCAGAAATCCATAGGAACCAATTAGAAATTATTTTTTCCTTTTTTGGCAACCATAAATCGAAGGCCAGTTGCAACTGGTCCGGTTTAGATTAGTACACTGTCTTGATTAATGATGGGATCCTTAAAGAGTCCCTGTAGTGAGAATAAATGAGTGAAACTATAAACACATGGACATTGACAGTACTTGGTTGTAACTGGATGAGTGTAATGGAGAGTACAATGGAGAGGTTCTCCTTCCTGACAGTTAGTTGTACACAGCTAGTTGACACCTGAAGAAGCAGGTAGATTGACCCATGAAATGCATTGTCTTTTTGTGCGCTTATTTCTGCCTCCTTTTTAAGTGCTTTTAATTGTTTTAGTACAGTTTGGGGC
Organism: Hyperolius riggenbachi; assembly: GCF_040937935.1. NCBI lineage: Eukaryota > Metazoa > Chordata > Amphibia > Anura > Hyperoliidae > Hyperolius > Hyperolius riggenbachi. The sequence goes on along the minus strand of NC_090646.1, from coordinate 515,785,844 downwards.
CCCTCCTACTCAGTCTAGTACTCTTTCCTTAGTTGGAAGGTTGAATTTTTATATTCAGAGCCAAGATATCGTAGAAATTATTCCTGGAGTGCGACCTACCAATTATCAGTTTCCTGGACCCTAGTGGGGATGGGTGAACCTTACATGTAAATATTGGGGGTTGTCGTCCTGGCTACCAGGGTCTGCGGGTACCATCCGTTTCCTATATCCATATTTCTCTACTGGTATACTACACTATCTAGGCTGCCAGTTTTCAGTTGTCTTATTTTGAAGGGACAATAACTTTCTTCTCTCTCAGGTTATGTGGGTTGGTTAGCTTATTTGGGAAGGAAGCCACATCTTTTCTGGTTCCTTTTCCTTATGCCCCCAGCTTACATGGCTGGACAGGGGTTAGTATTTCTTTATATTTTCCCTAGAAACTTTGAGCTTTAACAAACCGAGCATGTTTGAAAACATGTACTTGCCTGGCACCCTACTGCCTGTGGGAAGCACATTCTTCTAATTAATAATTCAGGCAGCATGCCCATAATGCTTGCTAATGCACAGGGAAATGTGCACATACATGCAGAAATCCATGTACATTTATATTCTGACCCAAGGAAAAATGTTATTGCAGTTTTGTAGTGTTTGGTAAGGTTAGAACCATGTTGGGCTTGCTGACTGCAGTGGTATGCTTTGTGGTGTTGCTTCATTCAATATACTTTAAAGGACATGCCCACCCAACATGTCAAAATGTGGCCAGTCAGAATTATGTTGCAAATTTCAGTCTGTGTGAATAAGAGTATTGGTTTAAACCTTTGGACCCAGGCAACTCGGGCACTGGAGGTTTACAGTGGTGTGCAAAGCTTTTAGGACCATGTTTCAAGAGCTGCCAAGTCTAGCCACTGTGTAGTAGTGAGTACGTTTTGAAGGAACTAGCACAAAAAAAATAAATAAATAACATACACATAAAATGTACATTTTTTTTCTAGAGTACAATGCACTATAAATTATTATCTTCCTATGTTGCTGTCACTTGCAGGAGCTAATGAAAATCTGACCTCTGTCAGGTTTTGGACTAGTCTTATCTCCTTGTGGGGGGTTATCATTTATTTACAATAGCACTTAAGGTGCGTACACACGCTGAGCGGATCGTTCAGGAACAGCCTTATCAGTCCGCCGACAGTGCGTACACACGCACTACTGTCGGCTGAAAGTCCGCCCTGCGGGAGGGTCTGACGGAGCCGTCGTTGGCTTCAGTAGTGCGTGTGTACGCACCTTTACTGAATGGTAGTTGCTCAGCCCAACTGCCAAAGTAGGGTACAAACGTGTAGGGAGGCTGGCTGACATGGACTATACCAAAATCTGTCAGACATGTCAACTTTTTCCCTTTTCTACTTTAAAGAGAGTCTGAAGTCATATAAATTACCTCTTTTTATTGCACATTGAGATCAAAACTGATTCGCTGCATCTCTGTGGCAGAACTAGGTATTTATCCTCCCAAAATCGTGGGGCAAAATTCCACGACCTTCCAGGTCATGGATTTTGATGCCCGGGGAGGCAGAGCTTTGCGCTGTAGCTCTGCCTCCAGTCTAGTCATTCTCCACCGATCTCTGCCTCTCCCTGCCTCTCTCAGTGAAAGAAGACTGAGAGGGGCGGGGAGAGGTGGAGATTAACTGGAGCAGAGGCAGAGCTACAGCACAAAGCTCTGCCTCTACCAGGAAGCAATTGCAGAATTTTGCCCCAAGGATTTCGCGGGGGTAAATACCTCGTTCTGCCGAGGGAATCTGACGAATCCGCTTTTATCTTAAAGCTTAACATAACTGGGCAGTAAAAAGAGGTAGTTTATATGGCTTCAGACTCTCTCTTTAAGTGACAGTAATATAGGAAAAAGGTAATTTATCATGCAAATTACCCTGGGAAAATGTACATTTTATATGTATGTATTCTCAATTTGACAATTTTTCGCAATAGTGGTCCTTTAAAAATGGGCTCACAGTCGTGTTTTAGGGCCCATTTCCACTGGAGCAGAAACCGCTCTGAATCAGCAGAATTTCCCCGCAGGCAAATTGCGCGGGGAAACCCCGCCATAGGAAACTATGTCGCCGCCAGCCGAATCGCTAGCGATTCGGCCGACACTGCCCACAGTTTTCGCGTGGGAGGCTGCAAATCCCTTAGCCGTGCATGGTCTCACTGACACGTGCGACACAAGTGGGAACAAGCCCTAACTGTAGTCATTTTTCTAATCCGTATCAGTGTACTGCGGCCTGTAGTGTGTGTAGATACAGTAGATAAATACGGTAGATAGATGCAGGTTGAGTTTGCCAGACTAGGGGATGTTTCCGGTCTTCAGCTGTTCAGTTTGGTTGAGCCAGTGTCCAATGTGGTATTTTATTGCTCTTTCTTTTCTCCAGTTTATCCTTTAAAATGAAGGGTGAGTGACTAAACCTGTTTAAATTAAATCACTAATATATTTATTTTCATTTATGTAGCTTTTCTTTATATGGCATTGCATCATTCTGTCATATTTGCAATTACAAACCACACACTGTATTTTAAACTAGAAAACAGAGCAGAGCTAATGACCCTTTGAACCTCCGGCAGTAAAACATTATATGAAGTTGTGTCTCACTGTTTCTTTGATGTATAAGTGCTTCAGAAAATAGCACCGTCTCCAACCCAAGTTGGTTCGGAGAGTTCAGAGCAGCTCTTTTGCATAGATAACTACTGAAGTTTCTTAACTCCTGTACTGGAAACAATATGAGACTGTTCTTTGCTACTAATGTTCTACTTCTTAGCTGTACTACACATATCATTTATTATATCATAAGTTTCTTTTCACTTCAGATTTCCTTTGAGGGCTGGTTCACACTGGGCGCTTTTGCTGCGCTTTGCAGATCACCGGCATTTAGCAAAGCACTGCTGCTAATGTATCTTTATGGATACATTCTCACTGCAGCGTTTGCTATCAATCGCAAGCACACTGCATGCAGCTCTTTGGTGACGATTGCACTGTGATTCTCATTCTATTGAGCAGGAATCTCAAGCCTAAATCGCAGTCAATTGTGAGATTTTGCCTGCGTGGACGCGAACGCCATCGCGGTTCAGAGCTCAATGTGAACTAGCCCCAACATCTACATTACCTGCACTGCCAGTGACGTATCATTTCTCTACATCTGACTTTGGTGGTATCTCTGGGATAGACATTCTTTATCATGTGAAGCCACATGGGGCTACTGCACTGCCCAACAAGAGAGCCATTGCCTAATCATGATAACGTTGTTTTCATTTCGGCCACTGGAGTTCTGTAATTAAAGATGATGTGTCTGGATGAGTGTCTCTTGGCTAGCAACTCCTGCAGAGGTATCTACCAAGTGCTAGAGGGGGAGTATGCTGAGTTCAAAGGTGTACAAGTATTTTTGGCCTGCAACTTAGTCATTTTCATTTCTGAGGCAGGTTTAAATGTGGCAAAAATCCAACAAATAATTAAATGTAGGTTGACAGCTACAACCATGCAAGCTATTTTTCAAGAGAATTATGCTTTGGTTTTATTTTTCACAAGGCTGAGAGTTTTGTGTTACTGTTGACACATTTTTTTTTCTCTTGCATTTCATTGGAAACTCTTGTCAAACCAGTGTCAGATATAAGCTTCTATTTATAGTGATTTCTGTTGTGAGCTTCTGACAGGAGATGTATGTGGGATACTGGCTGCAGAAGAGGACAGTGACATTTCTCTCTCAGCGCTCAGCATGTGAATGTATGGATCCAGAATAGTGTTTTTTTTTTATCTTTAATATTGAACATATGGAGCTTTTATAAACTATGTATGCTTTGATTTAAACATCTCATAAACTTCTTCACCTTCTGTCCTTCACTGATATTACACATTGGCCTCAATTAAAGGGATACTGTAGGGGGGTCAGGGGAAAATGAGTTGAACTTACCCGGGGCTTCTAACGGTCCCCCGCAGGCATCCTGTGCCCGCGCAGCCATTCCCCGATGCTCCGGCCCCGCCTCCAGTTCACTTCTGGAATTTCAGTCAGAAAACCACTGTGCCTGCGTTGCCGGGCCCTCGCTCCCGCTGATGTCACCAGGAGTGTACTGCGCAGACACAGACCATACTGGGCCTGCACTGTGCGCTCTTGGTGACATCAGCAGGATCAAGGACACGGCAACGCAGGCGCAGTGGTTTTCAGACTTTAAAGTCTGAAATTCCAGAAGTGAACCGGAGGCGGGGCCGTAGCATCGGTGAGTGGCTGCGCCAACACAGGATGTCTGCGGGGGACCGTTAGAAGCCCCGGGTATCAGTATCCCTTTAATTAAGACACATTCGATAAAAGTTTCCATGTTCGTTATTTACCTCATGCAATATTTTAGACTTTAGTTTTTCACAAAAATGTATGTAGGTGTAATTTTACTATCTAGCCACTATAGTTCTTTATCTTCATGTGCCTACTAGTGTAAGTACGCTAACAGGAAGTAATGTGTGTATGTGTTACTTTTTTTTTTGTCAATGACCACGAAATCTCATTGATGCCGGTGGTCATTGAACACAGGCACTTGGATCAGAGAATGGGAACTGTGCACTAACGGACGGTGACGAGAGAGCGCGCTTGGCAGTAGAGTAATATCTACATCCCTGGGATTTCAGATGAAGTCCTGCAGGATGTAGATATACTCGGTGCAGTAACTAATTAATACAATTGTTTATCTCATCAGTTTATTTTCACCTCAGGTTCACGTTAAGCTTGACACCCACTTGCGATAGCAAAACACTGAGAGTGATTTTGCAACTTACACCCGAGCAATTTTAGAACGATTTAGAGGAAAGCTAATTTGGACTATCAATTTCTTTTTTTAAATTGCTCCAAAAATAGGGGAGCACCCACAATTACAGAAAATCGCAATTACTCTGTGGGCTAAACTCCACTGACTTTAATTAGCCTAGCGCTTTTGTCAGCGTTTCCAAAAGCGTGGATTAAAGCAATATAGTGGGCCATAGTCCTTGGTGAAGTGACATTTCACAAACTGTTCGGTAAAATCATCTGTTTGTTGCATTACCGAATGTGGTAAGGCTTTGTGAATGGAAGCCTCTGTGTAGTACACCAGTTGTACTCCTCAATAATGCTTGGCTACATAGCAACATCACCAACTATTGGAAGAAAAGGTTGTTGTTGGCCTTCTGTCATGCCAGAATTTACTGTAAGAGGCTTGTTAAAGCAGTAGGATTAGCCATACTATGCCAGGGGGGAAAAACACACATACAAGTAGATAAATGCTTGATCTACTTACAGAACACATGTAGTGTACTGTCCATGTTTTGATTTCAGTGAATGTTCTATAGTAAATAAAGAGAATTCTGTTCCTGGTGAGAACCATGTCTTTTGACCACAGTTTAGGCTAACTCCTGATGTCATTTCTGTCCTTTACTTTTTTCTTTTCTCCTCCAATTGCTAAGTCACCTCAGACACAAGTGAGCAGAGGTTCATGTTTCAGATAGTCAGCTAGTCAGGGAAATAAATGGAAAAGGAGGAAAATATTATGGATAAAAAGAACCCCCAGCATGCAACTGTTTGGCACTGACTACTAAAGGGCCAGTGCTCCTTAAGTATGTGATAACTAAATCATAACAGTAGAAAACGTTTTGAATGCAGGATTAGCATCTTTATCACTTAATACACTCAGACCAGTTGCTGTTGAAATTTGATGTTGTATGGTGACAATCCCGCTTTAAGCAAATCTACAATCAGCCAATCTGCCAATCTTGTATACAAAATTCATCCAGTCGCTCTTCTCATATATTATGGAAGATAAATAGCCATAATACTATGCAGTGCATCTAATTTCAGCCAATGAACCTCACATGCACACTGTGCATTTGGCACACAGGACTGCAGCTATGCACTTATGAGTAAACAGTACATGACTGAGAAAAATTGTGAGGGGCGTGCCCTGCTTCCATCTGTGCACACTTGTTATGGCCGTGCCATTATGGCTTGAGGTACAGTAACTGCATGAAATCAGCAGCTGCAATATAAATATCACAGCTGCATTTAATCAGCTTAGCTGCGTATGGAGAGCAGATGGGTGAGCAGGGAAGTCAGCAGATAGGAGAGACCGCTGCAGGAGCTTCAAATTTCAAGACTGGGGGAAAGATGGGCTTCCTCTATGAAGCAACAAGTTCTTCATAAAAGCACAGCGACTCTTGGTATATATCAGGCTACACTGGCCATGTTCATGCCAAGAGAGCATGCCTGATGGATGAGTCACCAATACACAGATTGTAAGTACAGCAAACGTCTTTTCTCACCAGTGTGTGTATTTCGTATGTGTATATATATATATATATATATATATATATATATATATATATATATATATATATATATATATATATATATTCATCATCAAGGCAGTCACAGCCGTTTGCTTTTATCTGCACCACATGGTATTCTTTCTGTGTTTAGTTTGTATCTATCAGGTCTATCTCCTTCTCTCCCTGTGCCACTTGTCAAATGACTTCAGAATGCTGGTAACTGTTTGTTGAGCAGCATTACTATGAAACCCCTCCATATACATTGCATTGCATTATGTTTAATGAAGCTATCCTGACAACACAGAGTGTATTATTTTAATGTACTTTTTTTGGGGCTTCAGACTGGGATTGGGTCTGACCTCCCAATGCAAGGTCATTAAAGCTGTTTCCTTGTTGATTGAACTGCCATTTGACTGTGGGGCTTTTGGGGTGCCGTTACTGCACGGTAATGCATTGCAGTGCAGTCCACTATATGAACATGCTGCATAGGGATGCCTTTAAACACTGCAAACATTACTATGGTGACTGCCATAAGTGTGATGCAGTTTTGGGTCCTGCCCTTTAATCCAATGGGAAGGTTTTGAGCAGTAAGGTTGAGGGATTGGCAGGCTTTCGCAAGCAGGAGACTGTGGTGCGGCAACGGACAATCACATCCACAGCAGCGGCAATAACAAAATGGGAACTAAACCAAGAAAAAGAATATATGGGAAGAGAAGTATGGATTTTAGAACATGGAACAATTTGCATAAAGTGTTACACAAGCAGCAGCATGCATGTTATATAGGAAACCAGAGCTGCACGGCTTGTACATTTCAGCGTTATGTACTTTGTGTAATGCCCGGTAATTCTGTGTCTGCAATTATAAGTTTTACCAATAATTGGCTGTATACTGTACCATAGAAACTTTATTGCTCAGCTTTTTGGCCAGTTTTATTACATCTGAACAGATTCTTTATCTAGGTCCTTATTTCACACACAGATTCCATGCAGATAGGCCAGTGATCTGCAAACTTGGCTCTCCAGCAGTTAAGGAACTACAAGTCCCACAATGCATTGCAGGAGTCTGACAGCCACAGTCGTGATTCATAAAGGCAGATGCATTGTGGGACATGTAGTTTCTTAACAGCTGGAGAGCCAAGTTTGCAGATCACTGAGATAGGCCATATGTAAATACAGTTACTGGCATTTAAAATTTTGTTATAGGAGTAATTTACTTGTTTGCTGCCCTATTGGTGTAGTTGTAGTACTAATAGAAAGGTTTACTATTGTATGTGATTTAGTTTTTTCTATTTATAGATCCACTCCACTGGCAAAACTGACTCAACTTTCAGAATGTACATGCTGTAGGAAGACATTCTCCCTCCCGGGATCTTAAAAAAAAAAAAAAAAAGATATAAGGGGCCCGATCCAATTCATTTGTTTTCTCCTAAGCTTTCTCTTAGGAGATAATTTTTCATCTTCTGTTTAACCTTTTCAGCACTCTGCAATTGGAAAAGTACCAAACAGTAAGTGAAAAATTACTGACAGAATTGTTGCATTTTCTTGCATGCTGATGAGTTAAAATGCATTTGATTGATAAAATGTGAAAAATTACCTAGGAGAAAACTTGAGAAAAGTTAGGAGAAACAATGAATTGTATCAGGCCCAATGTCCCATACCTGGGGGTATTTTCTTTCATCTTCACAGATGGAAACCTGCTGGGGAAGATGGGGTCTGCTGAGTAGCCAGTACAGGTGGCAGTAGGGGCTGGGACACACTAGTCCCACTCTGGCAGCACTTGCCAATCGGCAGAGCGCTTTGCCAGTGGATCCTTCTGGGGTTGTTCCACAAGCAGCTTAGTAGCAATCCCAGAGCCATTGCATCGGTGGCTACAGTAGCCAAACTGCGATTGCTCTGGGAAATCGTGGCACTTCTGTGATCTAGAAAAGCAGGGGGGCTTTCTGATTATGCAAGGCACCCGTAGTGGGTCCCCTGGCCTAAAAGTGATTTATCTTTGTTAAACCCACTTAAAATGTATGCCATTAAAATAAAGGTGATACAGAACTTATTCAGATACTCAGCTGCTATATTCTAATTTATGTGATTTGTTCATAAGACATAAAATGTTGCATGTTGCACAATAGATTTTAAAAGCTGTAAAGTGGAAGTGTCTTTATAAATTAGTGTGCTTAAAATAATTTTAAATGACTCAATAATGTAATGATGAATTATGTAATGTACTTCTTTTGCTTCAACTTCAACACAGTGATGTTGCACAAATGACTTGGCATCAGCAGCACAGTGTTTACAAATGTTATCAGCACTTCAGCAGAGAGAAAATTAAAGGCAGCTCTACGCTGGTCGATAGCCACCAGATCCACCAACAGATAGATCCCTCTCTGATCGAATCTGATCAGAAAGGGATCTAATGGCTGCCCGTATACTGCACACAGATTTTGAATCGATTTCAGCATGACATCGATTAACAACCTGTGAAACTGCCGCCTGCCTCGCGCCCCTGCTCCACCAGCCAGCCGCAATACATTACCTGTCCGCCTGTGCGTGTCCCAGCAGTCTCTCATTTCTTCCAGCGTACTCCTCCATCATCTCTTCACTTCCTTTCCTGTCCTGTGACGAGCAGAAAGTTCAAACAGTAGAGCGCCCTCTACTGTTTGAACTTCGCTTTCTCACAAGACAGGACAGGAAGTGAAGAGAAGACGTTGGAAAAAGTGAGAGACTGCGGGGACCCGGGAATTCGCGCCGGCCGGACAGGTGATGTATAGCTGCGTCGGTAATCGCCGTATCGAACTTTGCGCTCCCGACCTGTAGGCGATCTAGTTAAATTTTCCACCTGTACAGATCGACTGAATGGCTGTAAATCGATCGGTCAACAAGTGTGCTCACTGCTTCAAGGCTCACCTTTTTTTTTTACAGTCCTGGTGCACTATTTTGTATGATGTGCAAAAGGCCCATCTGATGCATGAGCATGTGGGTGCAGGAATTCCATGGATGGAGGATGCCAATCTAAAGTGCTGCCATAGAATGCTTACCTAAACCTACAGCTGACAGGAAAAAGCTTGCAGCAAAGTAATCTAAAATCCTTGACGTGCATTTAGCTTTTCTAAATGATCTTTTTTTTTTTTTTTTTACAACAAAGTAGAGTTATGCTTGTTGAAGTAATAGTGGGTCAGTCTGGCTAGTGACTATCTGCCCTCTCCACGTGTGCATATAAAAGTTATCATTTTATGTAGACTTCTGGGCAAAGGATAAAACCTGTAGGGGAGAGAGTAGTGCATATTCAGCTTTTCCCTGCCACTAACATCTCCCAGTACTTCTGATGCTAGGGTCTCATGCAGCCCACAGTGGCAGACCTCCAGTGCTGTCATCACTCTGTAAAAGTCATAGCTACAGTCTTTTCTCTGGCCACTACTCCATTCTCTTGGCATTGGGCTGAATGTAATAGATAGACATGGGCACTGAGATGCTACATTTTTGGCTATTAGTAACTGATCGCCTAGTACTTTCGATAGATGATTGGCTATTCGTAGCATTAGGAAGGAACGTTAGTCATTAGGAGGGAGTGTTTGTGTTAGGCATTAGAAGGGGAGGTTAGTGTTAGACACTAGGAGATGGGGTAAGTGTTGTGCATTAGAAGAGGAGGTTAGTGTTAGACAGTAAGAGGGAGTGTTAGTGTTAGGCATTAGAATAAAGAGTAAGTGTTGTGCATTAGAGGGGGAAGTTAGTGTTAGAACAGGGCTGGGCAAACTTAGCGCGGTCCGGGATGCATTCTGCGGACCACGGGCCGCATTCCAAAAATTGTTCCCCTCCTCTTTCCTTTCCTCTCCCTCCCTGCAGAGTCACGAGCAGGCGGTAACGGGGAACTTAAAACTTGCCTGATCGCTGATTCCCGCGATGTCTCCATGGCAACAGGGCGTTACATGACACAACGTCGGGACATACCAGTGTATTACATGCTGGCTGCCAGCGTGTAATAATCTGGCACTTCTTGACATTGTGTCATGTGACGCCCTGTTGCCATGGAGACATAACACGGGAATCGGCGATCAGACAATTTTTCAATGGGTACAATTTTTCAATTTTACAATGGGTAAGTATTGTGCATTAAAAGAGGAGGTTAATGTTAGACACTAGGAGGGAGTGCTGTGCCAGCTGTGGAGTGCAGCTTTTGAACCAGCCATCCAGGAAGCTTTCTGCAAATGGACGTTTCTCTTCCCATCAAATTTTTGTTCTTGCCCAGACTTCTACTTGAATGCTTTGAAGTTTTAACTTATTGAAAGTCTGGATTCCATGAATGTTTTACATGTCATGGAGTTTAGCACATAAAAACCATGCTAGTGTGGAAAAGAAGTGTCATTTTCTTCCAGCAAGGAATAAAAGGAGAACAAATGGGTTTTGTATTTCCTAGTGTTGCTTCAGTTCTTCATTATACATAGTGTGATGATGTTACACCATCAGGGTAACAAGCCACAAACTATGACTCCATGAAGTGTGTGTAAGAATATGTGCAGTTGTCAGTTGTGTAATCTTTAGTTCTGCGTGGTGTATTGCATCCTTCCCTCTGTGCTGTGCAGGGAGAGGGGTGTCCTCAGTGCTTGTATTCAGTCAGGAGGTAAAGATGCAGCATTCCATGCCCATCTGCCATTAGTCACTGTGTCCACAAGCCCTACATTTACATTACGGGTACAGGATATGTGTGATGGCTGCTCTGCTGCCGTACCCTTGCATCGTCTTCAGCCTCATCTCTTTTCTCCATGGCAACTTAGCTCTATGGTTTTTCAGGAGATGAGAGAAGTGAATCAATTTTTCCCTTCCTTCCTTCTCTTTCTCTATTTTTGAATACTGCTCTTTCATCCTCACTGACAAGCGCAGCTCGATATGCTTCTCATGCCTGATGAGCACGAGAGTGAGGGATGGCGAGCGGTGACAGGCAAGCTTGCAGAGGGAAGTGCGTGCATCCCCCATGTGGTGCATTAGCTTGACAAACACAAGGTAATGCATCGCTAACCTCAGATTAGGTGTGCTTGCTGTAAAATTAGCAGCCTCCGGTTTTCTTTTATAGCAGTTAACTAAATCCCTGTGGATTGAGAGGCAGCCTGTGCAACATATGTGTGTTGTAGGTATCCATCCTGCTTACACCTTTGTTGCTGCGATACCTCACGCTTTAACTCTCTACGTGCTGCTATGGAGCCCTCTTGATGTTAATCTCTGCAAGCCATGTTAAACATTGCATTGTTACATTGTGTCTAGCGCACATAACATTTTGTAACTGCAGAATAGCTATTACAAGTTCTTACATAACTTGTGCTCAGTGTTCTAAAGAGGAGTTTTAACTACCCTTAAAGCAAACCTGAAGCGAAAATAAACTTATAAGATAGTGAATTTTATGTGTGGTACAGCTAAGAAATAGAACATTAGCAGCAAAGAAAAGAGTCTCATAGTGTTTTCCAGTACAGGAAGAGTTAAAAAAAAAACTTCAGTTATCTGTGCAAAAGAGCTTCTCTGAGCTTTTTAATCCACTGGTTCGCTTAAACAGCCAAGAAACAGCAAGAGACAGCTTGATATAAAGTTTTACTGTAAGAAAGTTCAAATGATCATTATTTCTGCTTTGTTTTATAGCTTAAAAGACAGTGTGGTTTCTGAACTGCAAATATGACAGAATGATGCAATGTTAAAAAAATAAAAAAAGCTTTATAACTTAAAATAAAAATATGAGACTATTTTCTTTGCTACTAAAGTTCTATTCCTTATCCATACTATGCATACAATTCATTATATCATACCTTTTTTTTAGTTTGCTTTAAATTTGCTTTAGGTGCTGTCTGTCACGTTACTGCACTTATTCATTTTTCAGGGGGGTCTGAAGACTCAGTTCACCCCTGGCTGAGTCCCTCACAAGGGGAATATGTAAACTGATATTAGATAGATCAGGATTTTTCCTCTGCCCTGCACTGCTCACTCAGATACTATTCATAGAGCTCTCAAAATCCAACATAGAGGTCTGTACATTTCTAAAGCATCTTGGTGGGATCGCAGCAATTTCAAACAGTTATTACCTGTTTATTTTCAGCGCATTCCCCTTTCTCTGACTGGAGATTCACTTTGATTATTTATTGTTCTTTGAGCATGTGAGGTTATCAGTATTTCCATCAGCAAGTTACATTTATGAGATCTCTCGCCATGTCCATAAACTGAAGTCTATTTATAGAAGGAAGAGCATTCAACCTACAGTAAATGAGAATTCTTGCTTCTTATAAAGCACATCCAGTCTCATTTTTCACTGACATTTTTACCCTTTCCAGCATGTTCTACTATTATCTTGGTTGGTCTTTTTTTTCCTCTTGTTAAATGCTGGTTGTAAGCAAATTTGCCATATTTTAAATAGTGGTGAATGTTGCATTTTCTGGTAAAATTATTTTCCATGGATTTCCTTTATTTCCAGTTAGTCTATATGGGAACCTGCTTTAACTAAAATGTGGTATAGATGTAAGAAATTTGTCTATTAAAACTATCTTGAACTCTAGCCTTATTTATACAGTAACTGTGGTCCAGTTTGCAAGCATTTTATATTTAGCAACGTTCATGCAAAACTGTTTACACCTGTTAAGTCTTAGGCTGGGTTGACACTGGTAGCAAAAACCTTCTGTTTATGAGTACGTACTCTTGGCAGTTTCCTGTCTGTGAACCTTGCTGCATTGTGGGAAATGCCAAAAAAAGCATGCAGCAGCTACATCACCTGCCAGCAGTAAAAATGTCACCATGTAATAAATGTCAGAATGTAAATCAGGGATTTAAAATATTTTACAATGGGCAAACACTGACTAAATCATTTATACATAATTATTGTAAAAATGAAGCACTTTTTTTATTACATTATTTTCAATTGAGTTCCTCTTTAAGTAGAGCTACAGTAGAATATCTGTAAAATTATCAATAGCCTACTAGCAGTATTAACCAGTGCCCAATGGTAGAATATTGGTAATTTTACCAATATTCTACTTACGTCTTCTCCTGGCTCCCTTATGTTCTCGTGCAATACGCCAGGACATCAGAAGTGCAGAAACTGCTTTACGTGATGTTCCCACTTATGTATTACACAATGGTGCAGTTCTTGGAATGTGCCACTGCCTGTTTTTTCTTCCTGTCCTAGTCAGTGTCACTGAATGAGAACCGTGTTACCAACCTGGGTGCCAAACGTAACAAGTGGCATGGAATACAATTGGATTCTGAAAGTGAAGTTCCAGTTTAAAGCAGTTGAATCTAGGTAAGCAGATTCCTGTAGAACAGGGTAAAAAAAACACATTTCATACAGGAATTTACAGCTTTAGACAGACTACTGTCCTGCTTTATGTAAAAAAAACTATTGAATAAAAGGGTAGAATATTCTTTTGATAATAAAAAGCAAGATTTCCAGAAATGCAGCACAATGATATAAACATCCATTTAGTTGTAAATATTGCTAAATACCTAAAGGAAGAGGTAGTCAGTTGCTAACGCTCCTTCTCCTCCTTTTACGCCTGCTCTCTACTATAGAGTTTTATGGGGGCTCTGCATTATTCATGTGAGACAGTGCCCATCTGTTAGTACCAGAAACCACCAGAAGGAAGGGAAATGTTGAACTAAGGATTGGAGTTTAACCTTTTCCAACCCATATTTTGGATCAACCAAAGAACCCCACCAGGGGTGAACCAGGGAGTGCTGCAGTGGTGGAGAACCAGGGGAGGGGCTAGCACCAGCTTGTGCACTGTAGCTCCGCCTAAAATTCAGTATTTACATGGCACAGCATGTTGCTGGAGGAGATCACAGTGTTAGAGACGTGACACTTTTAATACACATAGGCCTCAATTCACAAAGCTTTATCAAACACTTTATCAAACGTTTGATAATTTACATCATGATTAAAATCTAATTTTAAATTCACTAAGGTGTTATAGATTTATCGAATGTTTTATCGATAAAATGTTCAATGAAATCTATAACACTTTAGTGAATTCAGAATTAGATTTTACTCCTGACGTAAATTATCAAACGTTTGATAAAGTGTTTGATAAAGCTTAGTGAATTGAGGCCATAGGGTGACACTGTGCTGGAGCAGAGGACAAGGCCGGAGGCCCACGGCAGCCAATTTTCCTATGTTGGACTGTCAGACATTGGACCTAAGCTGGAAAAAGCCAACATGGAACATAGTCTGACATAAGATTGGAAAGGGTTAACTGTAAATCACAAATCTACTGTATATCCTATCTTACAGAATTGTGCTTGAAAAAAACTTTATAACCATGTTTCTTTCAGTACTTCTTCAGCAGTATTGAGAGAATTGTGTAAAAGGGTTATGCTCTCTTGTGCAAATCCTGGCTGTGCCCACTGCTGATCCAACTCTGTGTCTGTCTTAAAGAATAACTGAATCTTCAGAACACATTACAACATGCTGACTGTTGCTGGAATGACAGTAAATCTTTACATGCAAGTTTTTTTCTGTGCCAAATTGCTTTCCTTCACACATTCCAAACATTGCATGGCTGCTGTTTCATGTCTGCTTTAGACCCTCTAGTAGTAGTAGTCACAGAGGAGGAGAAAACGTAGAGGCTGTCTAGAAACAATAAAGTTAACGGGCCACTGGCAATCACATAACTTCAAGTATGAACAGCAGTGGCAGGTGGGGAACGGTAAAGATTTTGCTATCATGCACAACTCTAAGGGCTATTTAACACCCAAAAAATGCAATCACTAGCACCTAGTGAATTGCATTTGCAATTCTCATTCCGGGAACAGGAATTGCAGCGCGATTGTTCCCGAAATGCTGCATGCAGAGCTTTTGGGATTACATTGCTGCAGTGTGAATGCTGCCATAGGGAGACATTGCATTAGCGATTTGGTGATCAGCAATCGTTGCAGAATCTCCCCCAGTGGGAAACATCCCTAATATGAACTCCATGCGGACAGGGCCTGGAAGTGCATCTTGGGCTCTAGTTTTACAAGATGGCCACAGTCACTGATAATCTCCAGCCCGGGACATCCTGTGTAAATGGCCGCACAGTCCACACAAGATGGTAACACAGTCACTGATCATCTCCAGCCTGTGACATCCTGTGTAAATGGCCGCACAGTCCACACAAGAAAGCCACACAGTCACTGATCATCTCCAGCCTGGGACATCCTGTGTAAATGGCCGCACAGTCCACACAAGATGGCCACACAGTCGCTGATCATCTCCAGCCTGGGACATCCTGTGTAAATGACCACATAGTCCACACAAGATGACCACACAGTCACTGATCATCTCCAGCCTGGGACATCCTGTATAAATGGCCACACAGTCCACTCAAGATGACCACACAGTCACTGATCATCTCCAGCCTGGGACATCCTGTGTAAATGGCCACACAGTCCACACAAGATGGCCACACAGTCACTGATCATCTCCAGCCTGGGACATCCTGTGTAAATGGCCACACAGTCCACACAAGATGGCCACACAGTCGCTGATCATCTCCAGCCTGGGACATCCTGTGTAAATGGCCACACAGTCCACACAAGATGGCCACACAGTCGCTGATCATCTCCAGCCTGGGACATCCTGTGTAAATGGCCACACAGTCCACACAAGATGGCCACACAGTCACTGGTAATCTCCAGCCTGGGACATCCTGTGTAAATGGCCACACAGTCCACACAAGATGGCCACACAGTCGCTGATCATCCCCAGCCTGGGACATCCTGTGTAAATGGCCACACAGTCCACACAAGATGGCCACACAGTCGCTGATCATCCCCAGCCTGGGACATCCTGTGTAAATGGCCACACAGTCCACACAAGATGGCCACACAATCACTGGTAATCTCCAGCCTGGGACATCCTGTGTAAATGGCCACACAGTCCACACAAGATGGCCACACAATCACTGGTAATCTCCAGCCTGGGACATCTTGTGTAAATCAGGTCTGAGGCTACTTAAATACAACTGAATCTCTACATATGCATTCAAGCAATGTGTGAAACATAAGTGTGACACTAGTAACTATGGTATGTAATTATACTAATGTGCAGTGACAAGTAATTTACCATTGTAGTTGTATGTAATCCTGAGGTTAGCCTTTAAATCGAACTGTGACAAAGAAGTAGACAAGGAAAGCAACTATTTTCCAGTTTGTTGATATGTTGGAGTACTAAAGAAGAGCACTGAAGGACAAAGTAAACTAGCGTTAACTTCAAATATCCAGTCATGTGCAGGATAGGGATGAATGAAACCGCTACTGTTTCACCTTACACTTCCATGTGCAACTGCTGATTTATTCTAAATATCCTTCCCAAGGCTCTCTTGGACTCAAGATGAACTTTGATCTCTCTATCCAGTGAATCACCTCTTCCTTATTCTTGGTCAGCTAGGGGACTTTGCAGATTGCTGCCTGTTTCTAAGCAGAAGTGAGTATAGAGTTGTACACAAAGGCTTCAGTTGGCCAGAACTGCTTACCAATAAGAACATTTGTCTGGCATATGCTTTGGTTGACTAGTTCCTCTGGCCATTTACAACCTTTATTTATGCCTAATTCATAATGGCTACCTTATAACCCACATCCAAGGCAAGATTAGTTTTGGATAGTCGGGGAGGGAGTTAGCATCTCTTTTGGGTGTATACTGTTTGTCTGTTCCTTTCTGGTTTCCTTCACTTTCTAACCTTGGGACCTCCATGGACTAATGTGGTGGTCCCTGGAGACAGGGAATTGGGAACATGAAGACTGACAGGTCCTTGTGCTGCAGAGAAAATTTTCTGCCTCTGTCAGTATTACAGAAGTGTGCCCACTCCTTGCCAGGACCGGAAATGGAGGGGAATGCTCTCAGGTCAGTACATAGATAACATTAAAGACCCAAAAGATGTTTCGAGCCCCTCACACTTGATCCAAAACTAAAATG
This sequence comes from Hyperolius riggenbachi, assembly GCF_040937935.1. Lineage (NCBI taxonomy): Eukaryota > Metazoa > Chordata > Amphibia > Anura > Hyperoliidae > Hyperolius > Hyperolius riggenbachi. The sequence goes on along the minus strand of NC_090646.1, from coordinate 515,768,640 downwards.
TTTCCCTTGAGGTGAACCTTAATTTGATATTGATTCTGAGACTTCACACCCCTAAAGAGCATGTGTCTGCTCATTAAAAGCATTGAAGTTGTTGTGTGGGAAAAACAGGCACATTTATTTTTTCTCAATTTGCATGATGTACACGATTGGGTGACTGAATTAAACTGCATGTTGCTTGGTAGAGTAATGCCTGCTTGTTTATCACTATGTATTATATTTTAATTGTTGCTCACCTTTGACTATTTTTCCAAATTGTTTTAGTTGGTATTGCTATGTAATTTAACTAGAGACCCGGATGAAAAGAAAGTTGCAGGGAGTAAGTTATTATAAGATCTAAATGAGCTGCAAATGTTCCCTGTAATGTGAAGTGTTCTTGTAAGGTAACAATGCTGCTTTGCAGGAGCCGTATAGTCTTTCCACTTTTATACAAAGTACTGTCTACATAGGGATTTGTGGAAGATTTTTCCCCTTTATTAAATGGTTGGAAAAGCTCTTTGCTGTCGTGTATATTTCCCCCTTAGCTGCAGTGAAACAGCTGGGAATATTTCCTGTAATTGTCTGCTTATTTGCATTTACACTTCTCAAGCCTGTCAAGTCTCACACATTTTGCATAAGTGTTAAGGCAAGTCACACAGAAATACAACCATGCCATGCAAATCGTGTTGCTTATAGATAGCACTGCTCATTTCACAGGCAGCATGCTATTGTGGCAAGGCATTATGGGCAATGTAGTTCTTATCCTGTGTCATGTCTTTGTGATAGCCTTCCTCAAGTTTGTAGTCTTTTGTTCTTATTTAAAGTACATTGGTGCTTATCTTGGCAAATCTTTTAAAAAGAATAGCAAAAAAAAAAAATCTCACGGTAAGCTGGCCATACACTTATCGATTTTCACCCAATATTCCAAAACTATTGTTTTTTTCTGAAAAGAATAAATTCTTTAGAAGGTATCAATTCCTACCTTACACTGCTAGTGATGGGCTCATGGGTAGAAAACTAGCTGAATCCGTGATTCTAATGAGGCTTAATTGCCTCAGGTGTGTGCATGGGGGACAGGGGGATAATTACCCAGATGTCCGGGCGCTTCTATCCGTATAACACGCTTGCATGCGTCCAATTGAACGCGTCCCATTGGCCGTGTCCGAGCGTGTGATACGCATTGAATAGCCCGGACATCTGGGTAATTATCCCCCTGTCCCCCATGCACACACCTGAGGCAATTAAGCCTCATTAGAATCACGGATTCGGCTAATTTTCTACCCATGAGCCCATCACTACACACTGCACATCAATTTCCAATAGATTCCAGCATGGAATCTATTCAAAATCGATCAAACTGCAGTGCTGCACTTTTCAATGCATTGCAGAGCTATGGGTCATTGATCTACCAATGCTGTCGCCACGCCCCTGAACCTACATTTTCTGCCCTGTCCAATCAGTGCTTTTGATCGATTTTTGGGGTTGTCAAAATCAATCAAAATGTGATCAAACTGACGACGTGTGGAATAAATTCTCAGCTGATGATTTGAATCTGCAGGGAATCGACTGGGAAAATTGATGAGTGTATGGGCATCTTTAGTGTCTTTCTTATAAATGGCTTATCTGAACATGGAGATATCACTGCTGGGGTCTTCACTCTGTCCCAAAGCAAAATGTGGTAAAGTAGAAAAAGAGGTAGCAGAGTTTCCAACTCCACCGGGCCCAGAAATGACTCAGATTTAAATATTTTTCTCCAAAGTAGAACAGTGACCATTATGTACTTTTTAGCTAAAGGTTCTTTTGGTACCACAAGTCTGTTTTAAAGATATTGGAGGAATCACAGTAAGGTGATTTAATAAAGGAGATATGCAACCCAGAAACATCCAAGAATGTTATGAACCAAACATTACTCTAGTCTGAATGGGCCTTCTATGAACTCTGATTTCAGTCTTATTGAACATGTATATGTTACGGCCAGAACCCGAAGTTTGGCCAGAACTAGAAGTGGCCGGCCACTTCGGGTTCTGGCCGGCCAATGCGCGAACTGGCCGCTGCGCTGCGGCCAATGTGAGAAATGAAACAATTCCTGTAAGGTTTAATGTGATGTTGTGGCCGCAGCGCAGCGGGGGGCAAAAAATGTATCACACATCTTTACTTTATTCAATGGCATTAAGCCGCCCGGCTTTTTCCTCTGCCTCTCTCTCCTCCCCCCCCCCCCGCCTCTCTCTCTCCCCCCTTCTCTTATGGGCACAGCCGGGCGGGGACACGCGTGTCCAGGAGAGTCGTTCCTCGCGGCAGGAGAGCAGAGCGGGGGAGGCTGCAGACATTGCTTCTGCCAGCACCCGCTCTGCAAGAACGGCAGGATTCCCCTGCCGCGACGAACGACTCCGGAGGGACACGCGTGTCCCCGCCCGGCTGTGCCCATAAAGAGAAGGAGAGAGAGAGGCGGGGGGGGGGGAGGAGAGAGAGGCAGAGGAAAAAGCCGGGCGGCTTAATGCCATTGAATAAAGTAAAGATGTGTGATACATTTTTTGCCCCCCGCTGCGCTGCGGCCACAACATCACATTAAACCTTACAGGAATTGTTTCATTTCTCACATTGGCCGCAGCGCAGCGGCCAGTTCGCGCATTGGCCGGCCAGAACCCGAAGTGGCCGGCCACTTCTAGTTCTGGCCAAACTTCGGGTTCTGGCCGTAACATATACAAGGAACTGGGTTGTGCAGTCTGAAAGAGGCAACCTTCAAACCTGACACACCTGGAGAAGGTTGCACCGGAAGAGTGGGCCAAACCATCTGCTGACACAGGATCGGCTTCTTTGCAGTGGCTGCCTATAATGGTTGTGCAACAAGATATTAGGTGTCTTCATTTCATTGTCATCTGGGTTATTTTTGGCTTTTACTTAAATAATAATGACTGCAAGTTACTTCCATCAGTTTCACGTTTTTTCTTAGTTTGGGCTCTTCAATTTCATGAAGGGGTATCAACAAATTTGTCCACATCTGTAAACAGAACTGAAGTCAGCAACCGGTGTGTGAATGATAAATAGACATCAGTCAGCAAAATTCCAAATGTTTTGAGACTTAATTAATCAACTTGTTACAATAATTAATTTTCATGACGAGTAAAAAAAATCATAATGCTGGGAAAGGCGTAAGAAACAGAAGTGTAAACATGCAGATGTGAAGCTGGAGAGGTGGAACGCCTCACGCACACACTAATTGCTGACATTTTAGCTTTGCCATTTTATTTGTAAAATTTTTGTTCTCTGAATGGAAAACTGAAATTAAAATGAAGGATACCATTCTTCTGTGAGAACAGACAATGCCCCAGTATGATTTAACAGCCTGGAGGCGGGGCATTTTGTGTGCTAAGACAACCCAGTGGATGAAGGCTGCAGTCTCCATGTGAGAACTAAACTGTAAGGTACAACGAGATAAGGAGACATTTTACTAAGAAAAAGGTTTTACTATGCTACACAGCAGGGATTTTGAATTCCAGTTCTCAAGGGCCGAGGTCCTCACACATTTTTGGCATGGTTCAAATGTATTGATGGCACGGAATCAGGATAGATGCAATTCATCAAGCAGAACACATTTCTCCATTTCTCAGTCCAGTGCTTGAGGGGGCCGTATTCATGCCAGAGTTTAGGATGAAGTTTGACACCTGTGCGGTACAGGCTGAGGGAAACCATTCTTACCTAAATGGGGGGGGGGGGGATCGTGAAGCGGAAACAAGTCCAGCAGAAATCACTGTCAGTACTCAACAGTGGTGAATGCCAATCTCTTACACTGTGCTTAAAGGACAACTGTAGTGAGAAGAATGTGGAGGCTGTCATATGTATTTCCTTTTAAACAATACCAGTTGCCTGGCAGCCCTGTTGATCTATTTGGCTGCAGTAGTGTCTGAATAACACCAGAAAACAAGCATGTGGCTAATCTTGCCGGATCTGACAATAATGTCAGAAACCCCAGATCTGCTGCATGCTTATTCAGGGTCTATGGCTAAAAGGATTAGAGGCAGAGGATCGGCAGGACAGCCAGGCAACTTTGTTTAAAAGGAAATGAATATGGCAGCCTCCATATCCCTCTCAATACAGTTATCTGACTGGGTTCCATGGCTCCCCCAAGGTTCTTATACTTTCAATAACTGTATTTTAACATTTAATACATACCGTAGTTCATGGTATGTATATAGAGTGGGGTACAGTAATGTATTAGCTAGACCTATTTTTAACATTTGTGTCTCAAGCAACCAGAAAGCACACTTCTCCGTCAGTGTTGGATAACTGAGACTATTGTACATTTGTCTAATGGCCACCAGTGATAATGTAGTTACTGATATAATGTCCCATCATTCTATCTAGTTAGAATGGTCACATGATGATCCCTATGCTTTAGCTGTCATCAATAGGTATCAGTGTTCTCCCCAGAATTTTTTTTCCAGCTGGGTGGCATGAAAAAGTAGCCGGGTAGGGCGAGATGACAGAATGCAGAGCCGGCGCTTCTCTGCTTACAGTGGAGGAGGAGATGGGCCGATGACAGCCGGGTGCTCACCAAAACTAGCCGGGTGGAGCACCCGGCTAAAAGAGCCTGGGGAGAACAATGAGTATGTTATGTATATTTATGTTCAGCACACAAAAGAAAGACATGGGCACAAAATAATAAGGAACCAAAATTTAAGCTGCACAGATTCCTGGCGGTTTATTGTTTCGTCTTGTGCCAAATTCTCAAGAACCCCCAAAAAACGAACACTAAGTTCATCTTTTACTCCCAATTTATTTACAACCCTTCACTGTATGCACATCCAGCTCTATAGTCAGCTCTATAGTGTGACCATACAATTGTGTAAAGACCATGCTTGAATAGTTTCCATAGAGTGCTTATCCTGGTATGCATGAATGCATTGAAACTGAGATATAGTAAAAATAAATGATGTCCAGTATAATGCAAAGACTACTACGTAATCTATTTTCCAGTATTTCTCAAATGCCATAGTAGAAAATCAAACTGTTTGTTATGTTGTGTGTCAGTATATGGACAATGGCTCTTATGCCTAGTACACACAATGCAATTTTCCATCAGATTGACGGTCAAATCGATTTATTTCCGACAGGTCTGATCTGATTTCCGATCACTTTTCTGCTCTATTTTTCCAATCACTTCTATAAAAAATCTATCAGAATAATGATCGGAAATCTGATCGGACCTGTCGGAAATAATCAATTTGACTGTCAGTCTGATGGAAAATTACATTGTGTGAACTAGGCATTAGATATGAATTTGGTGTGAATACTCACTAAACGCAAGTGGTTTTAGGTGCCTTTAGTAATATTCAGCTACTTTGCCAGAGATAGATGATGCAGAATTCATTAACATCCTACCAGGATTAGTGCAGTGTCTATTATCTAGGGTAAAAGAGAGATGGCTTCAGTGATTTCATCTGACCTGTTTGACTTAGGGTATGGCTAAAAGGGCTGGTATGTTCAGCATCAAGCAGCCTACTTCCCTCCATATATTCAGACATTGAGAGCCTGAATCCCAGAAAGATAAAAAGGACATACATATTCTGGGTGTGTCACTCATTGGAGGGGATTCAGTGCAGCAAACTGCAGGCACTTTATGCCACGGAGTTAAATAATGAAATAGCTGGAAACCTTGTTCAGGATTGCTGTTAAGAATAAAAAAAAAAGGAAAACAAATAGCAATGTTCACTAACGGTCCAATTTCTAGCGAAAAATAATTTGAGCGATCAGAAATTCGAATCGGACTGGCTGAAAATAATCTCAGTTGATGGGCACAATCGATTATGAACGATTTAAAAAAAAAATTGGCCGACTGGATTTTTGTCAAACCAAACTTTGGATTTTTTTTTATTGTGATAGGAAGCAAAGATTGGTTCATTGATGGTGTAGTGACTGATTTTTCTTCCGATCAGAATTTCTGATCCCTCGAACGATTTTTCGCTAGACATTGGACCATTAGTGGCCACCTTAAGATAGTCGTGACCTTAAAAGATAATTGGAACAGTAGGGCTAAACTAGCTGAATCAGTGGACTGACATCCTGCTGGCTGCTTATAAAGATAAGTTCTCTGTGATCCTCACCAGAGCCGATTTATTCCCTGCACTCTTGAATAGCAGTAAACATGGGTACAGCGCTCTGCCGTCCTGCCTAACCACCAATGCAGAAGCTGAAATCTGATCATGTGAGAGAGGGTGTGGGATACTACTGATGTAGCAAAACCCCCCATGAAATTAGGACTACAGCCAGCTTATTTTAGGCACATATTTCAATACTGCACAATAACAGAACACTGCACAAAACCCAGAAAGGTATGGCAAAACTAGTATGTACCACGTATACAATGATGTACCATATTGGAATCCAAAACTTAAAAAGGAGGAAGCGTTTTTGTTGTCAATATCACAACTCCCTGAATAAATGATGCATATGTAAATTATATGAACTTGCCAGTGTAAGATAATAAAAAATAAATAAAAAAAATCACTCATTCTGCACAGTTGATAAATATAGACAGATCTGTTTATATATCCCAGAGGACTGTATAGCACCAGCAGTGGTGGCTCCAGGAATTTTTTTCTTGGGGGGGTGCTATGCAGGTGCTGGATAATTTTGAAGGGGGACTAGGTGTTGCGCCGCTGAAAATGTGGGGACGTGGCCAAAAGAGGGGTGTGGCCAACAAAAGAGGGGCATGGTCATCAAAAGAGGGGCGTGGTAAAGTGCTGGAGTATATTCCAGTGCTATATAAATGCATAATGATATGGTAGGATATAAGAGTATGGTCGGATTAGATTGTGAGCTCCCCTGAGAACCTGACTATGCACTCTGTAAAGTACTTGGTAAGATGTTACTGCTATATAAATACAGTATGGACGTTACACTGACAGGATTAGAGTGTGAGCCAGCCTAGCCAAGCCCAGTGGGCCTGGCTTGCCCTGGCCCAGGTAGCGCCGGCAGGCAATGATGATGACGCAGCAAAAGGGGCCCCAACACCCCACCCAAAACGCCCGCTCGCCTGATGCCCGCGCTGAACTGGGCCTCCCTCACTCACACAATGGGACTGGCTCTCCTCTCTCCGACTCCAGACCTCCCCACTCTGTCTCCAGTCCAGGCTCTGACTGACGGTCTCGCTCTCGTCTCCGCTCTCCGGGCTCCCTCTCTCCTCAAGCCCATGGCTCCGCCCTCACCATGCCGACACCACGCGGCGTGCGCAGTTTTATCCTGCCTGGCCGAGTGACGTCACGTCAGTGTGCGCTGCGCACGGAACGTCTGATGTCAATCGCCGCGGCGCACACAGAAAGGGGAAGCCTGAGCAGAGCACAGCAGCGTGAGTAGCATGCTAGATGGGGCTGGGGCTGGGCTAGTGGGCTGAGCTAGTGCATGGGAAAAATTAAAGCAACAGAGCGGCGCTGTACGAAAAAAAAAAATTTCAAATCAGCACCTGTTTTTTTAGGGGGTGCTAATAGGGTGCTTGGAGGATTTTAGGGGGTGCTTCAGCACCCAAAGCACCCACCTGGCGCTGCCCTTGAGCGCCAGATAGCCATATAGTAATGGAAATGAAATAACTTACATTTCTGGTCTAGAAATGGTTCAGACTGTGTGAGAACTGGAGCTCACTAAAATCAAGTGCAACATAAAGTACTAGCAGTAGGGTATTGTACCGTGTTAACCTACTCTCACACAGAGATTAACTTTCTGGACACCACCATATACATCAGGGGTAACAACATACAAACCTCTGTGTATCGCAAACCTACAGACCGTCCCACATACCTAAGATATGACAGTTTTCATCCCAAGCACATTAAGAACTCTATAATTTACAACCAAGCTATAAGGTACAACCGGATTTGTTCTGACAGGATGGACAGAGACAAGCACCTGGATCACCTTAAGAACACTTTCATTAAACAAGGTTACAGTCCTCCCATGGCTGAGGCCCAAATCAGGAAAGCCAGCAACATCCCCAGGACTGAACTCCTGAAATATAAGCAAAACCAGAAAGAGGAACGTGTCCCTTTGGTTGTCACCTACAACCCACACCTGGAAATCTTAAGGAGGATTGCTAAGGAACTTCATCCCATTTTACACAAGGATCACAGACTGAGAACGATATTCCCTAAACCTCCACTCTTGTCATATCGGCAACCACACAATCTAAAACAGATGATTGTCAGGAGCTCTTTGAATAGGCCTCAACAAAACGGAACATCACCCTGCCGACAAAAAATATGTGGGACCTGCAGACACATTTACTCCACTGACAGGATAACGATACCAGGTTCACAACAGGAGTACAGAGTACAAGGCACATTTTCCTGTGGTTCCACCAATCTGGTATATCTGATCATGTGTGCTAAATGCCCCAATGTTATGTACGTGGGAGAAACTGGACAAACTCTGCGCAAACGTATGAATGGACACAGGCACACTATTAATGATACCAAATCTGGACTCCCAGTTGCTACACACTTTCGGTCCAACGGACACAGCATGGATGATCTTCGTGTCACTGCCCTGAAGGGCGGCTTCAAAACGTCAAATGACCGATTAATAGCAGAAACAAAATTTATAAATTGTTTCAAAGCTGTGCAGAAGGGTCTGAATAAGGACAACAACTTTCTATATTGGTATGAGATTGATGATATATGAACTGTCTCAGCCACCCTAGCTGAACTTGTGAACTAAGAATTTACGATACCTCTGGGTCAATCCTAATACCAGGTCTGTGAGCAATAAAGTAAACAAGGATCCTTATCTTACCCCATTTAGATGGTCTGTTTGTATTAAGGCATCTTAATGATGTATTTATGCTTGAAAAAAATATCTGTTTTTCCTTTTGATGTTGCATGTATATAAGCTGTCTGTACCACCAGCCTGCAAACTAACAGGATATAAACCTGAGGAAGGCTGCAAGGCCGAAAGCTTGTTTATTCTTATTCATTTGTAGTTAGCCAATAAATGGTATCATCCTGATTTAAAACTTCTAACATAAAGTACATAACATCACAGATGTTTGTGCAAAAAAAAAATTGTATGTAATGAACTGAAAAATTATTATGCTGAGTACACACAATGCGATTTCCCGCTCGATCAGCGGAATTGATCGATTATTTCCGACATGTTCGATCGGGTTTCTATGTATGCAAAATCGACGGCTGCATCGATTGAAACCCGATCAAATGTGTCGAAAATAATCAATCGATCCCACGGATCGAGCGGGAAATCTCACCGTGTGTACCCAGCATTAATGCAGTAATAATGTATATTTGACCAAGAGTACTAAGCTAGTGCTGGTATGGATAGTGTGGGGCACAAGCTCAAAACAGCATGGGCCAAACTTTGTGTGTATTACATGTAAAATTGATATTTGGCTAATAGCATTTCTGAATAGCATGGCATCTCAAGTAGTGCTGGCAGGAAGGGTGATGACTAGTGGTGTAGAGATAAGGGATCCAGAGGTTGCAACCAGGACCAGTGGAGCATCCTGGCAGTCCTTCTGCAACTGTATCAGCTCTTTGTAAGTGCCATGCTTGTAATAATCACCTTTGTATGTGCTTTGAATAGTGGTAATTATTAAACTGTTCTCCTCTCCTGCTTACACCTCTCTGACACTGCGGGTGTTAAGGCCCGTACACACGCCTGATTTGTAGGAACGACGGGTCCGTCAGACCAGCGGGCGGGTCTGACGGACCCGTTGTTCCTACAAATCAAGCGTGTGTACGGGCCTTTACTTTTTATATAGAGAGTGCTTGAGTGGTCCCAATGTCAAATTTGCACTAACACCTCTAGCTCCTGAGCTACACCACTGGTGATAATGGAGAAGTCCCAGAGTATGCCAGTAACAGTGGCAATACAGGATTCAATCAAAATGTTAAATTTTCCCAAATCGTGTAGAAAAATGTAGTCGATTTTAAAAAAAAAAATGTTTTAAATTATCTGTCAACTGTGGTGGAAAATACTGATCATTTTTTTTTATTGCTGAAAAATGGTATAGTGTATGCTGAATTGGTTTGATTTTTCAAACAATACAACTAAGAAACGGATTGAATTTAGATCTATGAAAAATATATATGCATGGCCGCTTTAAGTCTGCAGCCATTGAACTCCTGTCACGGTTTCTTCCAGTGCACTGGGGCCAGATGTTGCCTGGATTTCTATATGGTGCTGAACCTTTGCATGCTATGTAAATAACCTACTGATCTCATAACTGAAAAGATGTAACAGATGCACTTTGTTATACAGTATCCTGCTGATATCCACCCAGAGCTGCCTTTATAATATGGATAAATTAGTCACCTGGGATCATTCATTGTATTGGTCAGTCTGTTTTAGAATCATAGTGATGCTAATTGCTTCATACATACAACTGTACTTCATTTTAAATTCTGAATTTTTTATGTAGGTAGCATACACACTGTGTGCTTGAAGATGAATGTAGATTTGTAGGTCTGTATATGATTACTGTGCTGCTATTGTTGATGCAGATCCATTCGCACTGTGTAGCGGGGCTTCAGTCGCTGACTGCGTTACAGTGTATGACTCATCAGGGTGACCTTGCGGGGAGTACTGTTAACAGAGGCATGCATTTTTCTTTTTCTTTTTTTTTTAGCTCTTTGATCTGAGCGTTCTGTTCTGCTTAAAAGATGTAAAATAAAATCCTAAATATAGCGTATAAAACGGTGTTGTTTTCTTTGTATTCAAATGATGGGAAAGCAGGGGCGAAGGGCTCAGCAAGGAAAGTCTTCTAGGGCTTAAAATAGTTACTATGATGCTAATTTGGTGCCTTTCAGGAAGGTCGCTCTCATCCTTCCCCCTTCTAATTATAATGTTGATATTCCTTTCTATGACGAGGTTTTATTTCGTTCTCCTAACAGCGGGATTATGGCCTATTGTCTGATGCATCCGCTCTGTGTAGAATTAATCTCAACAGCTCAGCAAGCATACCCCAAAGATTAAGTGGGAAATTACTGCTGTTATCCTGAGAACCGTTCTAGTAGCCCCCAAAAAGATCAGAGGGTCTATCTGTGTCTTTGCCTCTGTTCAGGGGTGACCTGGCCCTTTAAACCTACTTGTTTTCCAGGGAGACCAGGGGACTTTGCAGAATGCTTCTTGGCACTAGAAGGTTAGTGTATTTAGGAGATTGTAATTATTCCACATGATAATTATCATCTCTGCCAAGGCCACAGCTGGCACATTTAACTGTTGCGTTGCTGGAAAGAGATCTCTTCTCATGAACATATTCTGATATGAATAGTACGGCTTTGAAGAATAATAGGCATTTGAAAGAACTGCCAACTTATGAAAGGCGTTAGGAAAGGCACATTGTTTAACGGAATGCATCAAAGCTGTTCTCTTATGGATCCAAATAGTCTGTTGTCATCAGTGAGACAATATTTTGAATACAGAATGTTTGGAGTGCTTGTTCTCGCTAAGCAGACCGGCCACTTCCTTACAAATAAACAAGGGTCTGCACTGAAGAGGGTGTACTCACAACACGCTTTACATGTTCTTATTTTATTATCAGGACCAGTGCCCAGATAAAGTCTGCCTTTTATTTTATGATGCAGATCTTGCCCTTCACCATGTCTGTCTCTTCAGGTGGTCTTGAGATTCTCCTCAAACCTACAGTGGGCAGCAGTTTCCCCTCAAAAAAGGTGCTGCCTTTACCTTAATGCTGGCCATGTACTGTGCTGTCTTGATTGTACAGTCTTCTTTAAACAGTATATATATATATATATATATATATATATATATATATATATATATATATATATATATATGTGTGTGTGTGTATATATATATATATATATATATATATATATATATATATATATATATATATATATATGTATATATATATGTATATATGTGTGTATATATATATAATATATATATATATATATATATATGCTCTGACCGGGTATAACGGGGTATTCCTGTCATCAATCCCCCAATGTTCTGCCGGATTGTAATGTGGATTGATTTCTGGCCAAATCGATTGACCTTACACATCAGACAGGACTCACTCATAGCTCACTCATACTTCCGTCTAGCCGGAGCGTTTCTTACTGTATGCTTCTGACATTTTCTGTTACCTGCACTCTGTGACCCAGCAGCATGCACATACTCGAGTAGCACTGCCAGAGATGATGTAAGCACACAAGATGAAGTGCACCAGCTGGGGCCCTAGGGAGCAGTATTGGAATGGGAGACCTGGGGGGGGGGGGGGGGGGGGAGGGTTGTCACCGGCTCTGAGGTATGGAGAACACTTGTCACATTTCTTTGGATTAATGCTAACTTTCCCATAGACTTTATGTTGTAGTCACAGTAAGTTGTCAAATGGAGAAAGAGAATATGTTGGCATATGTGGTAACTTCCCCAGGTAGTGTCCATTTAATTTTAGAGTGAGTTAGCTTGGCTCAGGGCGAGACGAATTTTGTAGAAACTTGGAGGGTGAAGTACAGTAATTCGTGGTACGTTGATCGCCAAAACCCAGAATTACCTGTGCCGTGAACCATAGCATTGCTGCTATAGCCGCGCCAAACTGTCGCGCTCAGGACAGCCATCCCACTGGTCCTATTGAATGTGACATCACAACCACCATTCGCCTGCAGGCTAGTGATGTGTTTGGACAGTGTCGGTCCTGCAGTGTCACCCAAGGGATTAGGTACGGATCCCCGCCAGACAACACTCCTCGCAATCGTGTACAAACCTTGAGATATGTGCCTTTTTTATGGTTTATATGTTCTAAATCATAATTCCCCATAACCTCAATTGTTACCTGGTCTAATTCTCCATACTTTTGACATTAGTATTTAACATCTGCTGAATTTAGTACAGTAGTGTCATTATTTGCTAATATTGCAACATATGATGGAATGTGAGTATCTTGAGGCCAGGGGGATTGTTCCTCATGATCCAAACCTCAGCAAACTCCACTCAGAGACCAGTAATGTGATTGACAGGAAGCAGCAATGTGAATACAATGCTCTATTCCCAGTGTTTAGTCTGAGATGCATCAGTAATATGAGACAAGAAGTGCTGAAGGGACTGCAATGTGTGGTATCATGAGGTGTGGAGTGGAATGAGGAGTTAGGACCCATTCACAATATGAATGTTTTTATGAGGTATGAAGTGCAAAGTGTGAACTGTAATGAAGCAGGAGGTTCATACACAGATGTGGCAGAATGATGTGTAATGGTTAGAAAGCAATGAAGTAAAATGAGATAGGAAGTTCAGGTGCACAAAGGTATAAGCCATTTCAAAAAGCAGTCAAAAATATGCCTGGTGAGAATGTGCCCTAGTCTAGCTTCTGCATACACCTTTGGCTGATTATCATTATCTTTGCTATGAGTGTTCTTTAGTGGCTGTAGACAGAAAGTGTTCATTGTGTCCTCAGGAGGAGGTCATACTGTAGACTGCTTTACTAATAAACTCTGTGGGACAATTATACCTACATAATGTACAGGCATATCAGTTCATGTGACATTTTGTGAGTGCGTTTTTCAGTGACACTGTCTGCTCTAAGTTCATCCCTTTTTTTCCCACCAAACCAAACTTTTATACAATATGATTGTATTGATATTTACTTTTTGTTTTATTTTATTTTTTATGGTTTTGGAAAGCGTGGAAAAGTATTAGGACTTTAAGGGAACCTGACGAGAAAGAAATGTGGAGGCTGCCATCTTCATCACCCTATAAGCAATGCCAGTTGCCTGGCTGTCATGCTGAGCTTTAGGCTTTAGTTGTTTTTGAGTCACACACCTGCAACAAGCATGCAGCCAGTGGAGTCAGGTCAGAGTCAAAGCATCTGTTCTGCATGCTTATTCTGGGTCAGAGCCTTAAAGAGAGTCTGAAGCCATAATAAAAATGGATTTTTTTCCTTATATTTAGCAGGGGCATGTGTGCCCCTGCTAAAACGCCGCTATCCCGCGGCTAAACGAGGGTCCTTTCCCCTCCAAATCCCCCCTGTGCTGCCCGGGGAGCGCTTCCGTTTGAGGCGGGGCTATGAGCTGCAGCCCTGCTTCACACACGTCTATCAGCGGCGGATCTCCGCCTCTCCCCCGCCCCTGTCAGTCTTCCTTTGCTGAGAGGGGCGGGGGAGAGGCGGAGATCAGCCGCTGATAGACGCGTGTGAGGCAGGGCTGCAGCTCATAGCCTTGCCTCACACGGAAGCGCACAGGGGTAGCAAAATCTACGACCAAGTTGGTCGTGATTTTGCAAGGGGGGATTTGGAGGGGAAAGGACCCTCGTTCAGCCGCGGGATATCGGTGTTTTAGCAGGGGCACTCATGCCCCTGCTATATATAAGGAAAAAAGCCATTTTTATTATGGCTTCAGACTCTCTTTAAAGCATCAGAGGTAGAGCATCAGCACAGAAAGCAGACAATTGTTGCTGTTTATTACAGAATAAAGATGGCAGCCTCCGTATTCCTTTCTCTTCAGGTTCCCTTTCAGTCAGGTTTTTATAGTAGTCAATTTCTCTGTTGGGAAGATTATTTTTACTTCCTGCTCTCAGTGACTGAGTCACTTGGGCAGGAAGTAGCAAAAATTCAAGTGGTATGAAACTCAAAAATACATTTTTGGTATAAACCATTAAACAAAGCAAAAACAAAAAAACAAAACGTAAACTATTGATATTTTTGTTGCAGACTTATTTACATCTTACCTAAGCTAATTGATAACATTGCAGGTTGCAGGACAAATAATCAGGCCGTCTTCCAATTAAAGAGCACCTCTAACCAAAAAAAAGGTGTGAATGGCAATACATATATGTAGTCTATGCACTGTGTACAGTTAGTTGAACATATAGTTCATATACACTTCTGAATTCATCCTGCTGCTTTTGTCAGCAGTCACATCATCAAGAGAACCAGTTCCATTGGCAGCCATACATGCCCACGCCATGACACTACCACCACAATGCTTCAACGATGAGGTGGTATGCTTAGGATCATGAGCAGTTCCTTTCCTTCTCCATACTCTTCTCTTCCCATCACTCTGGTAAAAGTTGATCTTGGTCTCATATATCAATAGGATGTTGTTCCAGGACTGTGAATGCTTTTTAGATGTGGTTTGGCAAACTCTAATCTGGCCTTCCTGTTTTTGAGGCTCACCAATGGTTTACATCTTGTGGTGAACCCTCTGTATTCACTCTGGTGAAGTCTTCTCTTGATTTTTGACTTTGACAAAAACAGCAGGATGAATGCAGAAGTGTTTCGGGCAATATTATCTGCTCATATTCAGCCAAATGCTTCAGAACTCATTGGACGGTGCTTCACAGTGCAGATGGACAATGACCCACAGCATACAGCAGAAGCAACCAAAGAGTTTTTGAAGGGAAAGAAGTGGAATGTTATGCAATGGCCAAGTCAACCACATAACCTAAATCCGAGTGAGCATGCATTTCACTTGCTAAAGACAAAACTTAATGGAAAATGCCCCAAGAACATACAGGAACTGAAGACAGTTGCAGTAGAGGCCTGGCAGGACATCACCAGACTTCAGGCTGTAATTAACTGCAAAGGATTTGCAACCAAGTATTAAAAAGTGTGAGTTTGATTTATGATTATTATTCTGTCCCATTACTTTTGTCCCTTAAAGGAGTCATCAGGCAAACTTAAATAGAGCCCACGGTGCTGAGGACGACTTTACTTACTTAAGGCCCAGTTCTTACTGCGACTGTGCGAAGCGCCGCTGTCAATCAAGCCCACCATGTCCACGACGTACTGCGCAGACGGTGTAGTTCTGCGCAGTACGCCGTGGACAACGTGGGTTTGATAGATAGCGGCGCTTCACGCATGCGACAGTCAGCTGAAAGTGGCTGGAGGAAGCCCCAGGTAAGTAAATGGGCTGTATTTAAGTTTGCCTGATGACTCATTTAACAAGTGGAAGGCACATATGCAAACTGTTGTAATTCCTACACCATTCACCTTGTTAGGTTTAAAGAGGAACTCCAGTGAAAATGTAATAAAAAAGCGCTTCATTTTTACAATAATTATGTATAAATGATTTAGTCAGTGTTTGCCCATTGTAAAATCTTTTAAATTCCTGATTTACATTCTGACATTTATTACATGGTGACATTTTTACTGTTGGCAGGTGATGTAGCTGCTGCATGCTTTTTTTGGCAGTTGGAAACAGCTGTAAACAGCTATTTCCCACAATGCAACAAGGTTCACAGACCCGAAACTGCCAAGAGTACGTACTCAGAATTTCTTTGTGGGAGGGGTTTCACCACAATATCCGCCATACAACGCCTCCTGATGGTCTGTTTGTGAAAAGGAATAGATTTCTCATGTAAAAGGGGGTATCAGCTACTGATTGGGATAAAGTTCAATTCTTGGTCGGAGTTTCTCTTTAAAACAAACTGTAATTTATAATGTAGGTACTCTTTTTAATTAATTGCTGTGCAAACATAGTAGAGACCGTTCTAGCCCCCCCCCCCCCCCCTCCCTGAATACAACTACAGCTATTATGTACTGTTTACACAGCTTGGTCAGTCTGATCATTTTGGTACAAGACAGATATAAGACCCAGGGAAACTATTATATATGTAAACTGTGTTTACCAGTATGTATTACTGAGTATTAGTTAAATACGGTATATGAAAAGCTCCACATCCATATTGAATTACTATTGAACAGAATAAATGGTCTTGGGATTTTTAAGGGGATAAGTGAAAAAAGCCCATTTGAGACATTGATTGGACATCGGGACAAATTGAAAAGGTAAAACGGATCACTTTATTGACATTTACATATAAAGTGTATCCTCCTAGAGCCATTTATCAGCTCAGGGGATCATCTGGGCACCTGCTGCTTTGTGAGCAAGCTAGGGCCATGGCAGCAGATGCACAGAGGATACCCCTGAGCTGATGGATGGCTCTTAGAGGATACATTTATTTTTCACCATTTTCAGCTGATAAAATTAATATTGATCTAATGGTAGTACATCATATGATGTTGGTTATTCAGGATTAGCTTATGCCTATAATGTACCCTAAGGCTACTTTCCCACCAGGACGTTGCGTTTTAGGGGACGTTATGGTCGCCTAACGCAACGCCTAACGCTCTCCCCTCCTCCCCAACATTACTGAGCATGTGCAAGCAGTCTAACGTGGCTTAGCTGCGTATAAAGTACTGCATGCAGTACGTTGTCTTGACGTCTTGCATTACAATGTAACTCAACATGGGCACTGTGAACAGCCCATTGATTTTTTCATTACTGTGCGGTGGGCTGCGTTACAGGCTGCTCTAACGTGCGCCTGTAACGTCCCACTGTGAAAGCAGCCTAATGGCTGAAGCATTCCTCCTGAAAATGTGAAATAATTTTTTCATGAAATGTGTCGAGTCCACTGATACTCGTTCTCCAGAACCTTGTGTAAGGTTTAGTTGATCTACTTCCCTTAAAGGAACACTATCAAACCAAGTGTTCTAAAATAACTAAAATAACTATGTACAAAGAACGTCTAAGTCGCTATGTAAACATTTTCCTACTTTTCATGTAAAAAATCTGAGGCAAAAGCTTTAGTTCATTGTGTGTAGATTTTAGCTACATTTGGAATGTCTAATTTGCAAAGGTATGAATCTCTGCAGTCTGACATGCTAAGAACAGTGTAAAATTGTAGCAGAGTTATATTAAAGCGGAATGAAAGTCAACATTTCTTCTTTGCTCTAAAAGATTATTTACAGCATATTATATACTACCACCATTTTTTTTTTTTTTACTAGATCAGCATTCAAAGGGTTAAACACAGGAGTTACAAGCTCAGTGCAGAGAAAGCTGGACGCATCAGAACTGGAGATAATGTTGTGTTTACTTAATTGTATCAATGAGTCATGAGTGATGTCACGTTCATACGCAGAGAGTGCCAGGCAACAGTCGCGAGATCAAAGACTCGCACCGCTGGCCCAGTGCAGCCGTACTACTATGGTCATAGCCACCCGGAAGTAGTACGGCCACATAGAGATTCACGGGCGAACTGTTCGCTCACATCTCTACCCACCATGTGTATTTGATTGTATTTGCAATGTGACCCACAGCAACCATAAGTATATGTTATATATTTATAGTGTATGTTATAGTTGCTGCTTTTTAAAAACTAAATGTTATTTGTGCGACATTTTATTTGTCAGGTGTCAGGTTTCACACGCATAATTACAAATGTTTATGTTGCACATAAGATATATTTCCTCTGCTCTCTGCAGAGAGCTCAGTCAGAGACAGGCAGAACTTTCTCTCACACACACAGTGTGAGTTAACAGATGCACTGTGAGGGAATTCCCCCTCCCCTCATGGCTCACTCTGCCATCAGATTAGAGCAGACTGTCTTCAGAAAAGTGTGAAAGGAATTAGATAACAGTAAACAAAAGATTTATGCATTCAAATGTATACACCAGTACTTAGCAGCACTTCCCAAACATTTATTTGTGTGCCATTTTATTTGTCAATAAAGTGAACTTTTACATTTAAAATTTGCCCCGATATCCAATTAATCTCTAAGGGCTAGTTCACACTGCAAAATCTTTTTTGGCGCTAGCAAGACAATTTATTGTGATAATTTTGGTAGGACAATGGCAAAGTTATCAATATGCTTCTGAATGAAGTAGAAGTTTGAGTATTAACCCTTCCTGTAACTTGGGAACCATAGATAGATAGATAGATAGATCGATAGATGGGTTTATATTTACTATTAGTTTTATGCTGTGTTTAATGCTTTAGTTCAGTGATAGTAATGTACTGTATACCTCACATGGTTTAATAATGTATACCTCACATGGTTTATCTACAATGCTTAAAAAAGTGTTTTTATTTGTTGCTATGTTCCAGATAGAGACATTTTACTGTACCTCCAGTTAGGCCTGAACGATTTTAGGAAAAAATTGGATTGAGCAGATTTCCTCCAAATCAAGCTTTGTACCCCTCTGTGCCTGTTTGTTCCCCCTCTGTCACCCTGTCTCTCTTTGTGCCCCCTTTGCCTCTTTATGCCTCTTCTGGGTCTCTTTCTTGCCCCCTTTGTGTCTCTGTGCCCGCTCTGCTTCTCTCGTGTCTCTCTCTCTGTGCCCCCTATGTGTTTCCTGTGTCTCTCTCTGTGCCCACTGTGTCTCTCCGTGCTTCCTCTGTCCCCCAAGCTGCATCAGTTTTGGACATAGCTTCCAACACGAGTCCAGCGATGCCTGTCTAACCACTTCGCCTCCTGCAGGCTCTAATGCACGGAATACTTCCTGTATGTCAAGTGACATGCAGGAACCCGCAGTTTTGCCAAGCACAAAAGCCGTCAGACGCCGAAAGAAGACGGACAGCGTTGTACTCATGCGGAAGGTATGTCCAACACTGCGGGCTGCAAGCGCCGGGACTTTGGGGAAATTTTAAGCCGCTCCTTCAAACTTCCCCCCATGTGCGTAATCGTGATAATCGCCGCTTTGACGATTCTGAAATTGTGAACTTGGTGATCGCGATTTCGGTTTAAATTCGATTTATCTTTCAGGCCTACCTCCAGTTCTCTATGACATTATGAGAAAGGAAATTTCCCTAGCTGTAACTCTCACAGCAATAAAAAATCAAATGTGTTCCAACGCTTCTTCATTCTACCCCAACTTACAAGATTAACAAAAATCTTTTGAATTCCAGTTGAAGGCTTCCACCCAGTGTCCTTCCCATCAGAAGTACCCCCTGAAGTATGCTTGCCACACTTAGGTATTATAGGACAACTATGATAAAAAAAAAACCCACAACATTTATAATACATATATTCAAGATGGATGCACTGTACTTTTTTCTCTGTGTTGGTTATTAATCTTTGGAGAAATCCTTTTTGTAGTTTGCTCTTGTTTAGGCTGTCATGACATCAGTATGATGTAGTTGGAAGGCTACTTATATGCAGGCTTAAGCGTGTACTGTACTTGTCATATGAGAGAGGTGCAGGCTGCCGTCCTCTTATTTCCAATATTTGTATAGCACCAACAAATGCAGAGCTTTATGGAGTAAGTTGAACTCTATAGTCACATCACAATTTTTCAAACGGGCTCACGGTTTAATGTATCTGTTATAGTCTAGGGTCAATTTTAAGGAACTCTCCTTAAAGAGAATCTGTATTGTTAAAATCGCACAAAAGTAAACATACCAGTGCGTTAGGGGACATCTCCTATTCCCCTCTGTCATAATTTCGCCGCTCCCCGCCGCATTAAAAGTGGTTAAAAACAGTTTTAAAAAGTCTGTTTATAAACAAACAAAATGGCCACCAAAACAGGAAGTAGGTTGATGTACAGTATGTCCACACATAGAAAATACATCCATACACAAGCAGGCTGTATACAGCCTTCCTTTTGAATCTCAAGAGATCATTTGTGTGTTTCTTTCCCCCCTGAGGGGGGAGTTCATAGCAGAACCACAACACTGAAGAACTTGGCAGCCTTCCAGACACAGGCTGACAAGTCTGACAAGGTAAAGATACATTGATTTATTACAGAGACTGTGATAGTACAAAGTGCTGCAGTAAGCCAGAACACGTTAGAATAGCTTTTGGAACTTGTAGGATGATAAAAAACAGGATGCAATTTTTGTTACGGAGTCTCTTTAACCTACTAGTATGCTTACGCCTGGAGGCAGGACATACAATCCTCAAGCAAACTGAGTCCTTGTTAGAGATTCAGCCGGGGACCCTAGCACTGCAAGACGAAGCAGGTTGTTAGCATCGAGTGCTAAAACTGGTCACTGCTATAGCACTAGTGCTATACTGCACGCCCTGTGAAAGGGTAATTCAGGGTTCCTATTCCTCCCTCTGAGTTACAATAACCCGGAGGGGAAATAGTATTTCACGGCACCTGGAATTTGAGTTGCAGCAGAGTGAGCCTTCATTCGGCTCACCCTGTGCCCAGCTCACCGGAGGCGTATACTGTACATACGTAGGCCTGCAAGAGGTACCACTAGCCACTTAGTACTGATCCGCATGCATGTTACACGTGTGATTATAGCATTCTCTGATAAAATGTTAGTTGCCTGGTTTGTATGCTGATCCTTTAGTCTGGTGAATTTAGTCACACACCTAGAACATCTATAAAGTGTGCTGTCAGACTTAGGTCAGAAAACCTCATCTGTATTTCATTTGTGTCAGCAACTCCATATTTTAGGCAAGGAGCAGCACAAAAGACAGGAAAGTAGTTTATTTAAAGGGACTCCGAGCAGTGCAGAAACTATGGAAAGATGCATATCATATTAAAGCTCTCTTTCTCCTCTTTCCAATGATATATAAACCGCCACCCTTCGCCTTTTAGTTTTCGCTATTTTCGCGATTGAAATTGGCGCAGCCGCGATTTAGATCGCAAAAATAGAGAAAACTAAAAGGCGTAGGGCAACGATTCAGCAGAATGGAGCTGCTGACTTTATGAAAAAGTCGCCCTGTGTAATACAATGTAACTATGGAAATATGGATATCATTTTAAAGCTCTCTTTCTCCTCTTTCTGACGACCCCTAAATCGTCGCCCTACGCCTTTTAGTTTTCTCTATTTTCGCGATCGAAATTGCAGCCGCGGCAATTTCAATCGTGAAAATAGCTAAACTATTAGGCGTAGGGCGGCGATTTATATATCATTGGAAGGAGGAGAAAGAGAGCTTTAAAATGATATGCATCTTTCCATAGTTTCTGCACTGCTCGGAGTCCCTTTAAAGTCTTGTGTTTTAGGCAGGTTGGCGTAAAGATGGTAGCCTCCATAGTCTTTTGGCTACATGTTTAATAAAATGATGACCCCAAACATGCAGTAACCCTTAGGACTCATTCATACTTCTGCAGTTAATGTGTGGTTTATAAGTTTGTTTTCCCACATCCAAGCAACACCTTCTATTGAATAATTCTGTACTGCTGAAAGTAGAAATTGCATTATCCAAAATGTACCAAAACCACATGTAAAACCACATTTGTTCTAATCCAGAGAGGGGAGAATAAAGTCACTCAGGACAGTTTACAAACAGATCAGTAAGCTAAGTGGTGGTTTCTGATTGGTTGTGATCATTTGCTGTGCTCCAGTCATCCAAAGTTTGGTCCATTTCCCATTCCATAGTGTAGCTGGGCTGGAACAGAAACTAATGTGAAATAGCACAGCATTAGTGTAACATGGTCACAGGCCCCGATTTTAGCTTTTCTTTCTTTTAAAACCATACCATGGCATTACAGAGGAGTTCTCCTTTTAAAATAAAATTTTAGCCTGTAAATAGGAGTCTAGTGTTTTCCTTTTTCCATTAGGGGCAATATTTCTAGGTGTAAAGCCTAATCTACACGATACGATCCTTTATACGATTCGATTACGATTCTATTTATGATCCGATTAAATCCAACATGTCCGATCGGGATTCGATTCAATTCGATTTGCCATTGCAATACAATGGCAAATCAAATTGAATCGAATCCCGATCGGACATGTAGGATTTAATCGAATCGTAAATAGAATCGTATAAAGAATTGTATCGTGTAGATGGGGCTTAATGGATCTTTCCATATCAATTAGAATAAAGATCAGTGCTAACTAAAAATAGGGTTTCTAAAGCAGAGGAAGATTAAGTCCAGCCATTAGTGTTTATTTCTAGATAAATGCTTTGTCATCCGATGGTCTTGTGTCTGTGTATGAGAAGAGCCTACCCCCTTGGAGAGGCCAGTCTACCTAATGTTGCTCTGCAGTTAGATCTACATCTATGCATAGAAAGGTTTTGTTCCTCTGAAATGTCATTTCCTTTTATAGTTGTTCTGATGATTGCTTCTATTGTGGGTCCCGGTTGAGCATTGCCACCTGACTGCCTCATCTTTTGTTATTTTTACATTTTTATTTGCGTGGTGCTTTGGAAAGGTTTGAAGAAGGCATTTCAAGTCACCCACAATAGCCCTACCAGTTCTGCCTTGGAGTGGGTCTAGAGTAGCAGCCCTGTCTATGCAGGTATTTTCTTGCTGAATGTATTTTCCCTTAACCCTTCCTTCGCTCTAAATAACACTTTACTGCGATTCCGAAGCATAAGGAGCGAGCTGCAAACCATTATTTCTGCAGAGAGGACACAAGACAGATTTTGTGCTGAGCGCTCACAATTACAATTACTGTGTTTAATGCTCTCACCATTACTATAATTAATAGTCCTTTTAGGTTAATCCTGTTGAAGGCATTGCTCTTTCACAATTGTTTAGTTAATGTAGACCTTTGTTGTACAGTGGAATTGCTGGATTGATAGATTAGGCCATACGAGTGCCAGCTTTCATTACTGAAGTGAAAGGTTTTTAAACATTAATGTAAGTTGTTGAGTATTTTAGAGACATCTATCTAAAGACCTGTTATTATTTTAGCCTTTTAGTGTATAAGAAGCTGCAGCCGTAAAGCATTGGATTAAGGGGCGCGAGGGCACAAGATAGCCTAACGTGAAGGATTCTGTCTGTTTCTGTGACTGTAGGTATGGGGTGTTAGTTGGGTGCTGGTATGTATAAAGAAAGACTACCCTGAAGTCGGGGGGGTTCTGTGGCAAAGCGCTTGTGATTGTTATTCTGTAACAGTTGTGCCCTTTCATATTTACTCTGCAAAGCATTCTGCAATGGGAGGTTATTTGGAAAAAGGTGCTCCTTCAATGGTCTTGGGCAGTCTTTATCTTGGTGCAGTGAATGGAGAGAGGAGTACATTAACTATTTTGCATACTGCTGCCAAATCTGTGTCTCATGAAGCAAGGTGAAACATTTGCATCAGGTGCAGATATTACAGGGGCAGCGTGTTTGTACTGTGTGTTTACACTAACAGCATGAAGTCCGAGTAGGAGGAGAAGCGAGAGGAGAGCAAGGTGAAGAAGTTATCATTGGAGAAAAGCAGCTTGTTGTGCTATGTGAGAGGTCTGACAGTGAGGGGGGAGGCAGGAGAGCAGCATTGTTTCATTTGACTTGCACAGCAGAAGGGAGAAGGTGGCACTGCTGTCCTGACTGGTTGGGAATGGAGGACGGCCAACTGGCTGAGGATGAGCAGTTTGTTTATTACAGATTCACAGCCAGCCAGTGTGCTATTGTGTTGCGCTGCAGCATGTCATGTGAGAACATTAAATGAAGCAGAGTAAACTATTCGGTGCTGAGTGATCATTCCAAATCGGCGGTGGGGGACGCATCCTTACAGGTTGGCCTCAGGCAGTAAAAAGTCTTGAACTGGTCCTGTCTGTGTGTTTAGAAAGAGCCCTGAGCTACTTCTTTGCCAAAATGCAGCCCCCCTAGCACCGCTGGTTCACAAGATAGCTTTGTATATCCTATCTTAGGAACCAGTGGGACTGCAGGCTGTAATTTGGCACAGAGGTTGTTTGGGGGTCCTCTCTCTACCCTCAAAACTTGTGTGTGTAGGAGGTATGACTGTAGAATTATCAGGCTATAAATATCCGAAGCATAATCTAATAGCAAATCTGCAGCACGGGATCATACTGCGCATGCTGGGCAGCGAAATCTTTAAAGAGACACTGAAGCGAAAAAAAAATTATGATATTATGATTTGTATGTGTAGCACAGCTAAGAAATAAAACATTAAGATCAGATACATCAGTGTAGTTGTTTCCAGTACAGCAAGAGTTAAGAAACTCCAGTTGTTATCTCTATGCAAAAAAGCCATTAATTTCTACGACTTTCAAAGTCGTGGAGAGGGCTGTCTTCTGACTTTTATTATCTCAACTGTAAGTGAACAGTTTTCTTTTTATTTACCAGAGGAGAGGTGATTAGTTCACAGACTGCTCTGAAAGAATAATTTTGAATGCAGAGTGTTGTGTAATCTGCACATATTAGAGAATGATGCAATGTTAGAAAACACACTATATACCTGAAAATAAAAATATGAGAATATTTTCTTTGCTGCTAATCTTCTAGTAATTATTAATAGTACACAACCAATTGATTATATCATTTTTTTTTTTCGCTTCAGTGTCTCTTTAAAGAGAATCTGAAGCCAAATTAAAATAAAAAAACAGACAGGGAGAAGGATCTGGGTCCTATAGAGCCTTCCCGTTCCTCTCACGGTCCCCTTGTTCCAGTGATGTCTCCCACGTTCATATCTCCCGATGCAGGAGGCTTGGGAAGTCTTTTGGAGCCCGAGTGCTCCAGAAGACTGGTGGTTTCATACTGGGCATGTGCGAGAGAGCACTTGGGCTCCTGAAAACTTCCAAAGTCTCCCGCAGTGGAAAAGACCAGTCTCTGACCCATCGGTCAGAGAGTGCTAGTGGGGGAGACTAGGCTGGAACGAGGGGACCAGGAGAGGAATGGGAAGGCTTTATAGGACCTAGAGCCTTTCCCCTCCATAAGTAAATCTCTGTTTTGTTTATTCTAACTTGGCCTCAGGATCACTTTTAGGTGCCCACTAAGGATACAATCTTCATTGCTCAATCTTACCAAATCTATGTAGTAAAAGGGTAAACTGAGTTAGTACACTTTGAGTGGATATGAGACTGGAAGATATTGCTTTGTGCTTTGTATTACTCTTTGTTTGTTAAGGTGCTTTTATACAGTCGTTCACAGGAAGAACACCCTCGGAGCACATAACCTAGTATGTAAATACTGATTTTCCAAGACCGTTTCTATCAAGTCCCACCTCCCAAACCTCACCACATTTTTAGCAACTTCCTATGCATTGTTACCAGACTTCTCTATGTCTGCCACCATTCAGAGCATTTCTCTTCTTGGTCCTGTAATACTTCCGTCCACCTCTAAATACAGTGGGATGCAAAAGTTTGAGCAACCTTGTTAATTGTCATGATTTTTCTGTATAAATCGTTGGTTGTTACGATAGAAATTGTCAGTTAAATATACCATATAGGAGACACACACAGTGATATTTTAGAAGTGAAATAAAGTTTATTGGATTCACAGAAAGTGTGCAATAATTATTTAAACACAATTAGGGAAAAAAAGAAATGAAATCAATATTTAGTAGATCCTCCTTTTGCAGAAATTACAGCCTCTAAACGCTTCCTGTTGGGAGTCTGGAATCTGGTTTAAGGTATTTTGAACCATTCCTCTTTATAAAACATCTCTAGCTCATTCAGGTTTGATGGCTTCCGAGCAAGGACAGCTCTCTTTAACTCACACCACAGATTTTCAATTATATTGAGGTCTGGGGACTGAGATGTCCATTATAGAACGTTGCACTTGTTCCTCTGCATGAATGCCCTAGTGCAGTGGTCCTCAAACTAAGGCCCGCAGGCCGAATGCGGCCCCCTGAGGCTTTTTTACCGGACCCCCACACACAGAATGTATTACTTATAGATGCGGTCTGCTGCATCTATAAGTGTTGGTGGCCCACATATAGAATAGCAGTTCTGGTACCACCCTTCCAAGTGGAAGCCAGAAAGCAGTAATTCGCTGGCTTCTGGGTTACTAGGTGGAGGAGATAACTTGTAGCAAGCATATTCACATATTTTGGTCAGTGCTGTGCAGGAATGTTATTGTTCCTTTGAGAAGGGGAAATGGAAGGTTGTACTGCCTATATTTCTACAGAGATCGTGTGTGTGTATGGGTGAGATTTTGCTACATGCTTTTGCAGGCCATTGGGTGACATTATGGCTCAAATATGACTTGCTATGTTAGGGTCACGATATCTGCACTGTATTGGTGCCATAATAGCTGCACATGTTATGTTGGAGGGCATACTACCTGCACATGCTTTGTTGTGGGGCATACATTCTGCACTTGCTGTGTTGGGGGGGGGGGGGGCATACCATCTGCACTTGCTGTGTTGGGGGGGCATACTATCTGCACATGCTGAGTTGGGGGGACATACTATCTGCACATGCTGAGTTGGGGGGCATACTATCTGCACAAGCTGTGTTTGGGGGCATACTAGCTGCACATGCTGTGTTGATGGCATAATATCTGCACATGCTGTGTTGGGGGGACATAACATCTGCTCTAGTTAAATGGGAGACATGAGGGGTGCCCATGTTAATAGGCGCTGTCTATAATACCTAGGCTCAATGTTATGCTTTTCTACATCATTTTATGTATACTACGGCCCCCCCAGTAGTCTGAAGTATGTTGACCCGGCCCTTGACCAAAAAGTTTGGGGACCCCTGCCTTAGTGGATTTTGAGCAGTGTTTAGGGTCGTAGTCTTGTTGAAAGATCCAGCGCTGGCCCAGCTTCAGCTTTGTCACGGATTCCTGCAGGGCTGTGGAGTCTGGGCAATTTTGGGCACCCGAAGTTGGAGTCGGAGTCGTTGATTTCATTAACTGAGGGGTCTGAATCGGATGATTACTGTACAAAACCCACAGCCCTGTTAAGTATTAGGCTAAGGAGTCGGAGTCGGAGCCATTTTGGGTACCCGGAGTCGGAGTTGGAGTCGTGGTTTCATAAACTGAGGAGTCGGATTTGGAGTCGGAAGATTTTTGTCCCGACTCCACAGCCCTGGATTCCTGGACACTTTGAGCCTTAAAGGGAACCTTAACTGAGAGTGATATGGATGTTTCCTGTTAAACAATACCAGTTGCCTGGCAGTCCAGCTGATCTCTGTGACTGCAATAGTGGCTGAATCACACCCTGAAACAAGCATGCAGCTAATCCAGTCTGACTTCAGTCAGAGCACCTGATCTGCATGCTTGTTCAGGGGCTGTGGCTAAAAGTATTAGAGACACGGGATCAGCAGGAGAGTCAGGCTACTGGTATTATTTTAAAAGGAAAAATCCATATCCTTCTCAGTTTAGGTTCCCTTTAACTTGAACTAAGCCTGTGGTCTTCCATTTCCTCAATATGTTCCTAACTGTGTAAACAGACAGCTGAAATCTCTGAGACCGCTTTCTTTATCCTTCCCCTAAACCATGATGGTGAAAAATCTTTGTTTTGAGGTCATTTGAGAGTTGTTTTGAGACCCCCATGTTGCTACTCTTCAGAGAAAATTAAGAGGGAAACTTATAATTGACCGCCTTAAATACTCTTTTTCATAACTGGATTCACCTGTGTATGTACGTCAGGGGTCACTGAGCTTACCAAGCCAATTTGAGTTCCAATAGGTTTTGGAATCAATAAAATGACATGATAATTTTATTTAAACAATTATTGCACAATTTCTGTAAATCCAATAAATTTCATTTCACTTCTCAAATATCACTGTGTGTGTCTCCTACATGATATATTTAACTGACATTTGTTAACGTAACAACCAACGATTTATACAGGAAAATCATGACGGTTAACGAGGTTACCCAAACTTTCGCATCCCAC
Organism: Hyperolius riggenbachi; assembly: GCF_040937935.1. Taxonomy (NCBI): domain Eukaryota; kingdom Metazoa; phylum Chordata; class Amphibia; order Anura; family Hyperoliidae; genus Hyperolius; species Hyperolius riggenbachi. The sequence continues at coordinate 515,740,444 of NC_090646.1, read as the reverse complement.
TGTATTTTTAATCAGTTTTTCAAAACTAAACTCATCAAATCCAAACAGTCCCTCTTATACCCTCTTTATTTACTAACCACTAACCTCTTACTCCTTATATAGATCTCTTACCCACTTTATCTGATGGGACAGGATTCCTTTTCTCTCCTTTCCTCCTTTCTCTTGTAATTCTTGGTCTTGCATTTGTAATAATAATAATAATATTTCTCTGTAATCTGTACTGCAGAACATTACGTAGAGCAATGACCTCTGGACTGTCTGGTTTTGCTCAGGAACCTCACCTGCTGGCTCCAAGTGCTTAAATATGATATATTCATACTTTAAAATTTCATATCTGTATGTAAACCCATTACAAATCTATTTTTAGCACAGAATAAATAAAACATGCAATAACACTATAGATTACCTTCTGCAGATTTCAAGCATAAAATGTTGCCATAGTAACTCCCACTCTCTCAATTTGCCTAAATTGTTGAAATCAAATGAAAAAAAAAATCAATTTTCTTTTATTTTTGGCTGTAACTTGATGGTCAAGTGACAGCTAGGTGTCTTTTGTTCTAAAGCCTGGGCCTGCATAGAACAATGCATCCTTATTTCAGGTACAGCAGCAGATAAGCTAAGGGAATCCGTACGACCGCTGCTTTCAACCGGGAGGTAAAGAACACCTGTCATTAGGTGAGGATGGAAGCTGCTAAACTGACCATCTAATAAATGCTAGTTTTCTCACTATAATGCTGATCCATTGGCTTTAGTACTCTGAATCGCTTACATAGAGTGCAGAGACATATCAGGAACACCAGTGGCAAGTTAAAGCAAATACTTAAATTTATGTGCCTTTGTTCACAAGAAAGTTGTTTGTATCAAAAGCACATAAAATTGCCCCCCCCCCAAAAAAAAAAACCCCAGAATGCTCACCTATTAAAAGTTGTTTTATACTACTGTGGTTGCTCCCCCAGGTCCAAAGTGTTGATGCTGCAGACGTAGCTGGCCTTAAGTTCTATACCAGCCCTGCCCCCTCCCTTCTCGTGTGAAAATGGGGGAACTTCAGAGGGTATTTCGATAAGCACAGAAGACCAGCCACTTCTAGAACAGGAAGAGCTATACTAATCCCTTCTAGAGCACTCTGTATATACACACTCTGCATTATGCAGGGACAGCAGCAAACCAGTGTGGCAGTGGGGATGCCATGAAGGGTGTAAAGGTTTATAGTTGAGACAACAATTTTACCTCTTCGCTCAACATTCTCGTAATGTTCTAGTATATATGGTAGCCATCAGAAGTTAAAGTGAAGATGCTCCTGACAAAGGAGTTAAGCATCAAGAGAGAGCACAAACTTTGCCTTTTATAATGAAAATTATTTTAGTAAAAACACGAAATTTTGAATCGGGTTGATACCATTTATTGCCTATTTATTGTTTTTGTAAGTACCGTAACTATTGAGTTTTCACCAAATACAATGCAACTTTGTATTTTTGTTTATCTATTGCTTCCGCCTTCACCTCTTTATTGTCCGATCCCATGCTTCATCAATGGGGCAAATCAGAGTTCACGGAAAGTTGTACTTCAGTTTATGTGAGTGATCTTCTTCAATAAATATATCACCAAATATAAACATTTTAGTATAATTTGCTTAACAAGGTTTTCTTCATCTGCTTTTAGGAATTGCTTTAAAATCAGATGATGCTTTAGGTCACAATCATATAAAAATATTGAACATTTTCTGAGGGTCTGTAAACCTTCAAGCACCGCTGCCCACATTCACAAAGTCAGATCTGGGTGACTTAGCTTTGAATGAACAAAAGCATGTGGATACAAACCTATCTATCATTGGCCTGAGCTTTTCAATGGATACACCGTTAGAGGTTGCAGGCTTTTGAAGAATATTCTGATGCTGAGTTTGTCTTTTGAACTTCTGATCTACATTTACATTTTTGGACTAAGTTTTGATATGTAACAAAGGCCAGGGCACTTTTTGCTTGTGCATTTTATATCTTGATGCTCTCTTGTGTGGACAGGTTGAATGTTAGGCATCAGTAGGGATATTGTGTATATATGTTAGGTGTGCATGGAGGTTAGTATAATATATTAGAGGTTTTTGAAAGTGCTCACCCAGTATGTATACACTTGTTATTGTAGTGACCCAATAGTTGTTAGCAAAGATATTAATGAACACTTTGACCTTATTGTAGCTTGGACCTACATTTATCTTTTTATGATTTAATATTGAAATAAAGCCCATCCTTGCTAAGTATAGGAGGGGGTAAAATTCAGGATGATTGCTAGAGGACTGTATAGTGGTAATATCCACAGACTACAATACTGCAGGCAGCCACTCAGACTGTTAGTTTGCAGTTTTTAATTTGCGTTTGCCCCATGTACCCATTCATGGACAGGCATGTGTCCAATTAGTAAGGCTAGCCTGGCATCTAGTGCTGTGCTGCCTCTATGCCAGCAATCTTCTCTCTGACCGCATCTGAATCCTGCTGCTGCTTGAAGCAATTAAATATGTCTCATCCAGAGCGGATCATCCCAGGGAGACCCAATTTAGCATATTATCCTGTAATTAATCTCCTGTACTTATTGTGTGTTTAGGACTGTAATAGAGGGTACACAACTGCTAACACTGGCAGCATTGTGAGCAAGCACCCACAGCATATATCATCATTATAACCTTTCACAGACACTGTAATTCACAGCATTGTCTGTCTTGTCACTGTACACTGGGGTTAGCGCTGTTAACTCTCTCTGTGCTGTGCTGAAGGAAATCTCCCAGGAGGCATTCAGCTCTGAGACTTAAGAAGCAGAAATAATTTCCTAGCTTGATCCTGTAGATCCAGTTCAGAAATAGAGCCTCATGATCAGATTGGAATAACATAGCAGTGGCCCTTGTATTTCTGTGGTGTGCGTAGCACACTTGCATTGACCTCTGACAGTAATGCCAGTCATCCCCCGCATCAGCTTACAATGATTTGTAAGACACAACAGTCATAAATAGCTCACTATGACAGAGCCATTGACTTTGAAATGGCGATCCCGAGCCAATCTGCAGCTCTGTTACAGCTTGTTTTCCCCAGTAAATAATGTTATCAGTGACACTTAAAACAAACCTGTACTTAGCACATACTTCAGCATATAATTCCAAGCAATGTGACACTATCGGCATTTTAAGTAACACACATGCTTTGTCCAGTATGTTTCCATGTTGCTTCTTTCCTGTAGCTGATTTCGGCTGCCTTTTTCTTGCCTACATGGAAGTGGCCATTTTGCTTGTGAGAGCTGCAGTTTTCACAGCAGCTTACTCTAATCATAGAAAGTTTCAGACTACCTGCAGAGCGACTTCATACTTTTGCTTAATTCTTATGAACTGTACACAATGGGCAGCACGGTGGCGTAGTGGTTAGCTCTCTCGCCTTGCAGCGCTGGGTCTCTGGTTCGAATCCCAGCCAGGGCACTATCTGCAAAGAGTTTGTATGTTCTCTCCGTGTCTGCGTGGGTTTCCTCCGGGCACTCCGGTTTCCTCCCACATTCCAAAAACATACGGATAAGTTAATTGGCTCCCCCTAAATTGGCCGTAGACTACAGTACTTACACTACATAATATAGACATATGGCAATGGTAGGGGATAGATTGTGAGCTCCTTTGAGGGACAGTTAGTGACAAGATATATATACACTGTACAGCGCTGCGTAATACGTCGGCGCTATATAAATACTAAATAATAATAATAATAATAATACACAATAGCCTTTGTCCCCCAAAGCAAGCACTTCACTGAAAAGGAGGACCTAGTGCTGGAGGAGGTAATGTACGTTTAATCCACAACCACTGCACTACCCTGCATGGGATGGAACAGCAGACCGAGTCAGAATCACAATCACTTTTATTCGCCATGTACGCCAAAAAGACATGCCCGGAATTGTTTGTGGTACACATGGCAAAGGCAGTAGATCATTGATAGACATAGAGATGACAGCATGAGAAATTATCATGATACAGATATAGAAATGAGAAGCATACATAGGGTGAGGGACAAGTCCTGCACAGGAGTTCTTGGAAGGGCATGGTGGGCGTCGGGAGGAAGTGATGGCGGCCAAGGGGCTAGATTGTCGCAGGTGGGCTGATCTGGCCAGGGGAGCTGGGAGTTTAGTAGGTGGACAGCCTGGGGGAAGAAAGGGCTCCTGCACCTGGCGGTTCTGGACGGGATGGCTCTAAAGCGTGGGAACATGCCAGAGGTGGGAGTACAGTACTTAAAGGGGCAGCAAGAGGTTGATCCAGGCTGCTCTCTGCACCATCTTGTTGCAACATAGCAAGAAGAACACTAGAAAATGTATAACTAGCTCCACTGCTGGACAGTTTCCTGTAGAAGAGCAGAACTCATGAGCCAGTTCACTTATGTCAGATATTGCAGCAGAGAAATCCGATGCTATGCTTTGGACAGTGGATGTGTTTCCATTCATCTGACATAGTACTGTGAATGTGTGAGTGCAATTTAGAGGTGCTCAGTGAGATGCTAATAATTCCTGTTTGCATTCAAGTTTGTCTCCCTTTTTTTATAAGTGCCTTGCAGGCCGTCATTAACCAAATATATCATAAGTGTGGAATGGGTCCATGCTGATCTGTGATGACATCTTTAGGATGTACGATGTTATAAATCAGGATGATACCATTTATTGGCTAACTAAACATGAATAAAAATAAGCAAGCTTTCGGCCTTGCAGCCTTCGTCGGGCTTATATCCTGTTAGTTTGCAAGCTGGTGGTACAGACAGCTTTATACATGCAATATCAAAAGGGAAAGCTTGCTTATTTTTATTCATTTTTAGTTGGCCAATAAATGGTATCATCCTGCTTTAAAACGTCTTGCTTTTACTGATGGCTAACACGGTACAATACCCTACTGCTACATCTTTAGGATGTATGAGAGCCATAAACAGCCTGACATTTTCGTTGGTTGACCAGTGGCCAGTGTAGGGCAACCATATGTGATTCTTATACATACAACCTGATTTGGGTATTGAAGCAAACTCTGCTGTTCTCTGATGTTTATACAGAGAAAAATGGTTTGGTACTTCTCAGGTAAGTCTAACATTGTAGAGGTACCTGCATAGAGGGGCTGCTTTATGTGGTGATCTCGTACACCTCTCTGGAGGTACCTGCATAGAGGGGTTGTTTTATGTGGTGATCTCAAACACCTCTCTTCTGTACAGAGGGACCACGCCAACATTTTTATGGAATGCACTTCATGGAACAACTCAGAAAAAGTAGTACCCACAACAGCATAAACCTTGCCTGACAATTGCCATGATCAAGCAGATGTAATGATAATATTGCAGAATAACTATGTGGAACCCAATGTACAAGATGTATGTAAAAAAAGTATGCATGTGTTTTATTTTGAAATACCATATGTCTACTAAGTTGATTTTTCTGACCGTGGTCATTAACCACTTCACTACCCTGGTAATTTTCACAATTCAGCTCAGCTGTGATTACTTTGGCAATAAATTATCTATGTATTGTTTTTTGTGGCTGATATTTATTAGTAATTACCTTATTTTCTATGCATTTTAAAAGGAAAATAAGTAAAACAAAGTGAAAAAAAATCACAATTTATCAACTTTCATACATTATAGCTTTAATGTTAACAGTTCTATTGTACAATAAACCCACACATCTTATTTGTCTATCTCTCCTGTTTATTTAAACAGTTCATTTGTTTTGATAATGTATTAGATGTAACAATTAAGTACAGTCCTGGCCAAAAGTTTTGAGACTGCTTAAAATATTGGAAATGAGAAAAGTTGGTGCTTACGTTTTTATAATAGCAATTTGCATATACTCCGGAATGTTATGAAGAGTGTTCAGATGAATTGCATAGTCCTTCTTTGCCATGGAAATTAACTCAATCCCCAAAAAACCTTTCCACTGCATTTCATTGCTGTCATTAAAGGTCCTGCTGAGATTATTTCAGTAATCGTCTTGTTAACTCAGGTGAGAATGTTGAGGAGCACAAGGCTGGAGATCATTATGTCAGGCTGATTGGATTAGAATGGCAGACTTGACATGTTAAAAGGAGGGTGATGCTTGAAATCATTGATCTTCTATTGTTAACCATGGTGACCAGCAAAAAAACGCATGCAGCCACCATTGCGTTGCATAAAAATGGATTCACAGGCAAGGATATTGTGGCTACTAAGTTTGCACCTAAATCAACAATTTATAGGATCATCAAGAACATCAAGGAAAGAGTTTCAATTCTTGTTAAGAAGGCTTCAGGGCGTCCAAGAAAGTCCAGCAAGCGCCAGTAAATATGGCAGATGCCAGCGTTGATTGGCTTTTTAGCAGAGGTTGCTTGGTGCTGACTGGTTCCTTTCAAGAATTGATTGGTGCTTTACCTTAACTGACTGGTGCTGATTGGGGCTTTACAGTAAGAGACTGGTCTCCCCTGGTGCATTGCTGGAATTTACTATTGCTTCAGTGCTTCAGAGGAGTAGCCTGGTGCTTTGAAATAATTGATTAGGGCTAACTGACACTTTTTTAGCAGGTGGTGACTGGCAGTTTTAAAGCAAACCTGAGGCGGATTAAAAAAAAAGTTAGATACTTACCTAAGAAGAGGGAAGTCCGGATCCTCCCGAGGCTTCCCACATGCTCCTCAAAACAATTGCTGCTTTCCAGGTCCCTCTGAACAGTTTGCAGCCACACTCCCATTTGTGCACAAGTGCGCCTGTACTGTGCCAGAGCAGTCTTGCTTGCAGGTTACCATACAATCTGCTGAGGATGATGATTCCCACAGAAATCAAAGGGTGACAGTTATGAAAACATTAGACTGATGCACGAATGTGAACACTGGTCCATAGCATTCATGTGTATGCCTAGGGGAAGGAGAGAAGAACTGTGACTGGATTAGTATAGAATTTCCATCCTCCTTCCCAGAAATAGCCAGATGGGATGACTGTCATCTCATCTATGGATTCCTTTAGGGCACCCTGTAAAAAAAACACTTTGTTTACTTATATGAAGCAGCATGTGACATTACTCTGCTGTCAGAGAGAGGAATACACTCAAAGCTGCAATTTTCATATGGAATCTGAACGCTGGCTTGACCTCAGCCATGCCTATTGCACTGCACTACATTTTACGTTATTTGGAAAGAATTTAGATTTTCAAACCTCACTCAAAAATGTAAAATATCCTACCCAACTCTGGATATATTGCTTTGGCCTGCTGCGAGACGGTTTTCATGTACATTGCACTGTTTTGTCCAAAAAAACTACTGTATTTTCTGCCATATAAGACATTCCAGAATATAAGATGCATCTAGGTTTAGAGGGCAAAAAACAGGGGAAAAAATATACAATAAACCTGGTGTGTCCATGTTCCAGGAGCATCTTGTACATGTTCTCCCCCACATGTTGTCCTTCATGTCTCCACATATTTCCTCCTGTATCCCTGTGTCTCCTCCATGTGTCCTCCTGTATCCCCATGTCTCCCCATGAGTCCTCCTGTGTCCGCTTCTGTCCCAGTTTGTGCCGCAGTGTGCCTGGTCCCCCCCCCCCCCCTGCATACCTCCACTCCCTCTCCATGTCTCCCACACCCTGTGTGTGTAGCACCAGCTTGCTTGCCTAGTCCGCCATGCCTGCAGAGATTGCAGACATCCTTCTCCTCTGCACAGCTCCCACTAGTGTTTGGCTTGGATAGATCGCATCATCAATACAAGCCGTTTACTGTACTAGAGCGGGCTGCATGGGGAAGAAGGATGCCTGCAATCCCCTTGGGTATGGAGGATTAAATAAGCCAGCTGCTGCTACTGCCACTACACACACAGGGGGGGATAGGAGACACAGTGGTGGGAGCCAGGCACACAGGCAGGGAATTCCTGACGTGTCGGCGGCTCTTATCAACAGGTGTTGGTAAGTTGGGTATTCCCTGCCTTTGCCGTATAAGACACAGGGACTTTTTCTCCCCATTTTTAGGGGAGAAAAAGTGCATCTTATATGGCGGAAAATACGGTAATCTTCACAGATTTCTGAAACTCACTAGAAACTTGAATTGAGTCTGGCGTAAGGTGCCCAAACATGGTACAATCAAATAGTCCAATTTTCCCCTTTATTTGACCACAACGATCGAATAGAGATGAAATAGACAATAATCTTTTTTTCGATCAATAAAAAAATGGTCAATTATTCCCTTATTTTTATTTTTTTTTAAATCTGACAATCGAGTAACGATCATTAAGGGCATCATATGTGTGAGGCTTTACTCATGCATAATGTAGAAACTGAACAGATACATTGGGGATGTTGTTTAGCAATTAACGGAGTTCAGCCATGGAAGTTTGTTGGGCAAAAGAGAGGCATGGCCACAGTGGGCAGAGTGGCTGCACTCCCCCTGCATTGTGTTTATATAATATATTCACATAGTGCACGTTTTGTGCATTTGCATAGTCATTGTAGGCAGAGGTTAAATAGTGCAAAGTCTTTAAGATAAGGCTGTTTTATAAAACTCCCTCTGGTTGTATTTGTCTTTTGTCTGTCCTGCAAATTGTAATAAGATTTACGACAGCCTGTAGAATCCAGTTTCCAGCCTTAGTCTGCTACGCTTAGCTTCTGAATTGCTCATGTGACGTCAAATCATATCTATTAATGGAAAAAGATTAAGCTGTATAATCTCTGCTCTTTTTTATTATTTATCTCCATGACAGTATGTTGGGTGCTTGGAAACAGTGATTCTTCTGAGAAAACTTTAAGCTCTTTCCTAACAGATGTTAGCTGTGGCCATCCTAACTATGGGTGGAGGGGATCCACGTTTCACCTGAAACGCATTCTTAACTGTAATAGGTTACATGTTTGTTAAGGTTATCATTGATCTTGCTTGTTTTAGGATCTTGTTTATGATGCACTTGATCTGCTTCCTGTCTGGTTGTGGTGCTCATATCTAGGTCCTGGGGCAAACGTTCTTCTTCTATTGTTCAATTTAAAATATGCAAGAATTCAGAGCCTGGACAAATTTGTGTTCACAATGTATTCAGATATTTTTTCATTTAAATACTGAATGCACTCTTCTTACCCCCTGCTTAAATAATAAACTAATTTGATGAAATTGAAGCGGAAATTGTGGATTTGGGTGCAAATGTCTTGCGTTTTAACGTCTATAAATGTTAGTTTTATGTTTTACTTTTTTAGAGGTTATGCATACACATATTGGTAGACTGAAGAAGAAGGTTGATCTGTATATTAGTTTAGTCATTTAAAGTGACACTGAAGCGAGAAAAAAAACATATGATGTAATGAATTGTATGTGTAGTAAGGATAATTTTATAGAATATTAGCAGCAAAGAAAAGAGTATCATATTTTTATTTCCAGTTATATAGCTGTTTTTCTCTAGCATTGCATCATTCTCTAAAATTTGTGGTTTACAAATTACACTCTGTATTTTGAATGATGAAACAGAGCAGAGCTAATGACCCTTTGAACTACCTGGCAGAAATACCTTAAACAAACAAGAAACAGGTTGAGATAAGTGCTTTAGAAAATAGCATTGCTTTAGAAAATAGCATTGCTTTCTGACTAAATTGGTCGGAGAGCACAGAGAAGCTCTTTTGCATAGATAACAACTGAAGTTTCTTAACTCTTCCTGTACTGGAAACAATACGAGCCTTATATCTTTGCTACTAATTTTCTATTTCTTAGCTGTACTAGACCTACAAATCATTATCTCATAGGTTTATTTTCACTTCAGATTTCCTTTAACTCTCATAATTTAGGAAATCTGTGTAAAGTAATTTTTTTCTTTTTTTTTTTGTTATAAAACTTTTTATTGAGAAATTTTTATAACATACACATATAAGCATAAACAGAATCTGGAGGACAACAAGCATTTAAACAGGATATACTGTAGACCCCAATGCATTATATCCTATACAACATATTGTTTTGAGTAAGGTCATTAAAACATTAAGGGTCTAAGGATTAACAAGTGAACTTGATCATATTTCTTCTGTATTTGAAGAATTATTGTCTCTCCAAAGAGAAAGAACATAGCTGAGAAAGAAAACACAAATAGGGAAAAGAAAAAAAAAGTGGAAAGAAAAGAGGCCCATAACACAGGACCTTAGAAAACAAAGACATACAAACAGATTTGTCATGTTTCTTAACCAATCCCCACAGCAAGTAACCCCTAATGACATACCAGGCTAAAATAAATCTTTAAGTCCAACATTGTACCAGGTCTATGTTCATGAAACAGATGCATCAACAGTCCGCTATCTAGGATGGGGCCCAAAGTAGTATTCTTGTGCCATGTAGGGATTATATCTAAGGACTAATCCCTAATGGGTCTCTAGGAAGGAGGGATCTAGCTCCATCCGACTCTCTGTATTCGTACCAGACCGCCCATTTTCTGATAAAAGCTTAAGTAAAAATTTTTTTTAAATGTATCCAGTCTGACATGTAGACATGAACTGAGATAGCTTAACAATCACACTTAAACCTCTTTCAGGGTGTAGGACAATTATATAATAACTAGTAGACCCAAGCCGTTTAAAAACGGGCTCTAGGTCTTTTTTCTGCCGCCCGCCACGCACGCAACCGCCGCGCACCTGCCCGCCTAGCCCGCCTCGCTCCCTAGTCCCGTCTAGCTGTCCGTTACTGCGCACATGCGCAGTAGCAAAAAACAGGGACACAGGGACAGCTGGATGCAGCGACCCGGGTTTTATTGTATAGGATGAATAACTGGCTTGTCCCAATGTTTGTCTTCATGGCTATGAAGTGGCTGGCAGAAGTTCTTGACAACCCTTATCTATGAGCAGGAGACTATTGATTGGGACATGTGTTTATTCCTGGCTGAACGATCAGTCACCCAGAGAGCAGTCATTCATCATCTCTTTTACCTGGTTGCCAGCCTACATTTTTGTATGAACAAAAGATAGGAAAAAGAACCCTATACTCGTGGAAAATCGTAGTGAGCGTATGACGGTTCTGTAAAAGGAGTTTTTTTTTAAGATATCAATCCACATTTTTTTTTTTAACTTAACATGTCATCTTTATTGGAAATAATGCAGTGTGATACAAGGCATTGAATTAACCGCACGCAGGCGGAAAATATTTTCTTATAACAGGTTTGAGGGTTAATGAAGTGGAACAATAGAATAATATGTAGGCATTAAGAAGAGTAAGAAAGTCCAGGAGGGATATCTTTAGTTTGTAGGATGGGTTAACCAACAAGAGACATGTTATAACATAACAATATAACAGCAACCCTTACAAACAGTGAACATTATATACATTAAGCGGCCGAATACCCCACAAATCTACCCCACCCCCCCACGTCAAAGCAATGTAGTGCATGTAAAATAAAAAAAAAAAAAAAAAAAAAATCCAGTAGATAAGTCAAGTTCTACAACGTGTATAGCGTGAGTTGACCCAAGTATCCCATATAGCATGAAATTTACGTTCAGTCCCCCTACGTGTATATATGGCCTTATGGAAGGGAAGGACTAAATTCACTGCCCTCTTCCAGTCAATCAACTCAGGAACCTGTGGTTGTATCCAGTGTCTAGTAAGGACTTTGCGAGCTATATGTAGGACATTGAGGAGGAAAATTTTGGTGTACTTATTGTGGGTGTCATGAGGAACCATGTTAAGTAAGCAGAGTTTGGGGTCAAGGGCAACTGAGCAGCCCATTTTATCATTTAGGAATTTGACAATTTGCTGCCAAAAAATGTTTATCTCGGGGCAGGACCAAATCATATGGTAAAAGGTGCCCTGGGACAGGGCACATTTAGGACACAGAGGTGAGTAACCAGTTCGAAATTTGGCTAGTCTAACCGGGGTGAGGTAGGCTCGATGCATCACATAGAGACTAAGTAACCTGTCCGGAATGTGGGGGGAAACCCTAGCAGAATCTTCGAGGGCCTCCTCCCAATCTTCATCGGAGATCTCTCCAAGATCCTGCACCCACTGAGTCTTCCAGGTAAAGGCTCTACGAGTGGCACCAGACAGCATAATAGCTGCATATAACACTGATATTAACTGCCTGGGAGAGGGGCCAGTCACAAAGTTTAGTATGGCAGAGTCTGATAAAGAAGGTGGTAGCACAGTAAACTGGGCTCTGAGGGCGTGTGAAAGTTGCATGTAGTAAAACTTCATAGATACTGGAAGTTGGAATGTAGTTGCTAGTTGTTCATAAGGAACGATGGAGCCAGATTCGAGGACTTGGTATAAGTAAATGATGCCACGTTCAGACCATAGTCGACTATTAGGAAGCTTGCGAAGTTCAGGGAGGCCACGATTCTCCCATAATGGGGTGAATTTCAGAGGGGCATCTAACTCGAGGTACTTGTGTGCAGTATCCCATACCTTTAAGGTTTGGTGAAAGGTTATTGGTAGTTGCTTGGCATGGGGGGATTTTTTGGCTCCAGTAGCAATAACAGAAAGGGGATCCAAGTGACGAAGGGGGGGGATGTCATGTATAAGGGAGCATGTCCGATCTCTATTTATTGTTAGGTCATGGTATATATGTGATAATTGAGAAGCCAAATAGTATAGATGACAGTTGGGAACTGCCAGGCCCCCTAAGTCCTTTGGGTTCTGTAGGGTAGTGAGAGAGAGGCGGTGCCTCATGGAGCCCCAGATAAATTGCGTTAGGAGGGCGTTTATTTTAGAGAAAGTGACATATGGAAGATAGATCGGGGCATTCCAAGAGACGTACAGTATCTTGGGAAGGAGCACCATTTTGAATAAGTTTGCTCGGCCAGCTACATTAATGGGAAGTTTGGACCAGGCCAGGAATTTGGCAGTTATATATTGTAGTAGGGGTGACCAGTTTAAAGGGGTAAAATCTTGTGGTGTACGTGAGATCTTGATACCAAGGTATGTGATCTCTGATGCCCATTGAAGGGAGGAAGAGGCCTGAGACAGGGTTGGAGGGAACACATCAATGGGGAGAATGTAGGATTTGGACCAGTTGATGCGTAGCCCAGAGTATTGTCCGAAATTATCAATAAGGAAAAGAGAACGTTGAAGGGAGGGACCAGGGTCATTTAAGAATAAGAGCATGTCGTCGGCATATAGACTGATTTTATCAGTTTTGTTTGCTTTTGCCAGACCTAGGATTTGGGGATCTTGTCTTATTAGAGCAGCAATGGGCTCAATCGCCAAGTCAAATAAAAGGGGGGACAGTGGACAACCCTGTCTCGTGCCTCTGGATATAGGGAAGGCATCAGAGATCCAACCGTTAATTCGGATCCGGGCAAAGGGATCGGTGTAAAGGAGTTTAACCCAAGCAATAAAGCGGGGGCCGATATTAAAACGACGTAAAACAGACAGTAGGAAGTCCCATTCAATGGTGTCAAAAGCTTTGGCGGCGTCAAGGGACGCCACCACTCTAGTGCCGACATTCTCGTGTTCTACCTGCATGGCAAGAAATAGCCTTCTGATATTCAGGGAGGTTGATCTACCTGGAATAAAACCAGATTGGTCTGGGTGTACTAAGGAGGTGATTACTTTGTTCAGGCGTTGTGACAGTAGTTTAGCTAGTATTTTAACATCAGTCTGGATTAAGGAGATAGGACGATATGACTCACAGTGTAGTGGGTTCTTTCCTGGCTTTAGGATTAAGATTATTAGAGCTTCTCTCATAGAGAACGGCAGAGTGCCTATTTCCAGGGCATGATTATATAATGCTAAAAGCTTAGGGGCCAATAGGGACCTATGTTGTTTAAAGAATTCCCCTGGCAAGCCATCCGTGCCAGGAGATTTGGAGGGAGGTAGAGAAGAAATGGCGTCTTCGATTTCTTGGATTGTTATTGGAGCATCTAGAAGTGATTGGCTGGGTTCATCTAAGGAGGGAAGGGGAATGGTTTCTAAATAGGCCGCAGTTGCAAATGTAGAGGTAGTGGAGGTTGTGGAGTAAAGAGTTTTGTAAAATGAAACAAAACGCTGCAGGATTTCAGGAGGGGAGGAAAGAGAAGAGCCCTCCTCATCCTCTATTTTAAGGATAACCTGCGGGGCAAGCATTTCCCTAGATAGTTTAGCTAGCAAGGCCCCACACTGTTCACCAAATTCATAGATTTTCTGCTTGGAAAATAGGATTTTCCGGTTTGCTTTAGCTACCAGAATCTGTTCATATGCAGCTAGTTTAGATCTATAGAGATTATTAAGGGTAGGGGAGGGGTCCGCATTGAAGTCTGAAGTGGCCTGTTGTAGTGCCAGGAGGGCTGCAAGCTCAACTATGGCTGAGTTAATTTTAATGCTTTTTATTCTGGAGGAGAAGTGTTGTTTAATAAATTGTTTGAACACCTCCCAGATCGCTGTGGGTGATGCAGATTGGCCCTGTTGGTCCAGAAAGTGAGAAAGAGCCTCCTCAGAGGATTTTGACTCACTGACTTTGGCTAGCCAAAAGGGATGGAGCCGCCAGGTGGGTATTTTAGGGGGGAAAGACCAATTTAACTGGATAAGGTATGGAGAGTGGTCAGACATAAGGGAAGGGAGGAAACTTGCTTTACTTATGTTGGTAAGTAGGGAGGAGGAGACCAAAATGTAGTCCAGGCGTGAGTGGGATTTATGTGATGCAGAGTAGCACGAGAATGCCGGGGTAGAGGGATATTTCACCGACCAAGTGTCATATATGGAGACATCTTTAAGAAGATTTACCAGTTTAGTGTCCTTGTTAGTAAATGGGGTCGAGGGGGTTGGCTGGGGGATTTTATCAGTGCTGGGGTAGAAAACATAGTTAAAATCCCCGAGCCATATCGATGGGACCTGTGGGTGAAGGGCGATAAAGCTTAGTGCAAGCTTCAGTACGGCAAAAGAGAATGGAGGAGGTATATATATAGCAATAATCAAAGTGGGAACATTGTATAATAAGCAGTGCATAAAGATATATTTGCCTTCGTCATCAATAATTCGGTCGATCAGTTGAAACTGGACACTTTTAGCAAAAAACGGAGACACCTCTGGAGTGCGAGGAGAACATGGAGTGGAAGGACCAACCGATCCATGTACGGCGTAAAGCCATATGGAGGGTGCCGTCCAGATGTGTCTCCTGCAGTGCAATTATGTCCACATGTTGTTTGCGTAGAAAGTCCAGAGCCACCGACCTCTTAACCCTATCCCGCAGACCCCTTACATTCCAAGTCAGCAGAGAAAGGGGGGTGCTAATGGACCGGGATTGAGAAGCCATCTCGGGAGGGAATATAAGAATTGGAGAACATAGATCTTAGTTGGGGGGAGGCGGGGGCAGGGGGCCCCCGGCCGCTAGTGAGGGGGTTAGTATTGAACTTAATAGTATTACCCGACTCATAGCCCTGAACGCAGGGCCAGAGTTTCTTCCCAGAAACGAGTACCAACATAGGTATAACGAGATTTATATGTATAATCCTATAACAGACAAGGAAAATACAAAGATAACATAATACATAATAACAGAATAATGACATCTGTGGGTGCGACATCAATATATGGTGTCGCATACAGCCTTGCTCTGTACCTTACTAGGGCCACTAGATAGGTCCTGCGGCACAGGGAGCTGTATTTACCATGCTGCTTGGAAAGGTAAGTGCGACATAGCTGGCTCGTATAGTTCTGGAAGGAGTACGTGAATTTTAGCATAGGCCACGGCAGAGCGCCAAGTCATGCCGGGCCTCAGAGCCAGCACCAGCATAATAATACGAGGCTTGTACAGCTTAGGCCAGGGGTAATAGAAGATACCTTATCGTAGAAAGATGGTTCAGTCTTCCGGGCTAGGCTGGGGCTTGTTCTTTTCAATCCAGGTAAGGACCTCTGAAGGGGATTCGAAGAAAAGAGTCTTGCCATCCGATACGACTCTTAGACGGGCAGGAAAGAGCATAGCGTATTGCAGGCCCAGGTTTTTAAGCTTACGTTTTGCGTCCTGGAACTTGGCGCGTTGCTTCTGTGTTTCCACTCCGAAGTCAGGATATATGGATATGGAGGCGTTGTTGAGATGGATGTTGCCTTGTTCTCGGGATAATCGGAGAACGGCATCCCGATCCTTGAAGTTAAGAAGCTTGGCGATAAAGGTACGCGGAGGAGCTCCAGGCGGGTTGGTTTTAAAGGGTATGCGGTGGGCACGCTCCACTGAAAAGGCCGCAGAAAAAGAGTCCCTGCCATATTGCGTAGTTAGCATCTCTTCCAGGAATCGGGCAGGGTCATTTCCCTCTAATTTCTCCGGGAGGCCCACTAGGCGTATGTTAGATCTTCGCAGGCGGTTTTCCATGTCCTCCTGCCTGGCTATGATGGCTTTTATGTGGCCCTGTGAGGTGCGTACATCGGCTGGGAGCGTTCTGAAGTCGTCCTCCAGCTTGGAGATACGGGCCTCGGCATCAGAGACGCGTTCGCGGAGGTTGCGGACGTCTTGCCGGAGGAGATGTAAGTCAGCTTTAACCTCCTCTATTTTGGTGGTGAAGGTATCTGTGAGCGAGGTTTGTAGAGCGGAGATTGCCGACAGTATTGATTGGGCTTCAGGAGAGGGAGACAGGTCTGGCTGGGAGGCCATGTCCTCCTCTGTAACTGGTCCGCCGCCATCTTGATCCGCACGGCGGAACTTGTCTATCGGGCCGGTGACTTTTTCTGTGGTTTTGTCGGTCTTCTTTGGTCCCATTTTGCCCGCTGGGTTGGTAGGTATCCGATGAGAGGGGTACAATGTGCCGTGTGTAGCAGGATAATAGCAGGATAATGGCTAGTGTTACCCACGAGGTGAAGAGCTCCGAGAGATGCGACCGCTCACATCCCCGTTCCGGCCACGCCCCATATCAATCCACATTTAATTCCCATTATTCTACATGCCTCCCTTATGGTGCACCCGTTACAGTGCTGCTCCAGGTCAGTCTCTGAAGGTAGGAACATTTACGGGCATTTTAATGGACTAACTGTAAATGTTGGTGTGATGTTGTTACCTGATACTTCTTACTGCGGTTGAGATGCCCCAGTAAAGCTACAGTATGTTCATGCCAAGACATGGAATGGTATGAAACGACTGATGAATGATCGTTCCATGATCTAACCGACAGATAAGTAAGCAATTTGTTGTGAACAATGGCAGAAGACTGCAACATAAAATGAGTCTGAACCTTACAAACTATACATATTCAAATAGCCCTAGTTGTTCTCTTTTCATTATGGTGACATTTGTGGCCTTTATCTGATGACCAAACTCTTTTGGGGCTCTTTAAAAGAAGTCTGGTGCAAAAATACTTTGTACAAAAAATTGGTCTGTAGAAAGCCACATGCATGCTTCGGGGTTAAAGGCCTGCTAAATGCCCAGCTAGCTATCAAATGAGACATATGTGGTAACATTTTAACTGTGATAAGTAGTAAAATAGATTTTATGGTTGAGACCTGTGTCTTATTTTTAGTGACAAACTGAATCAAATGCATTAACATTGTTATTTTCAAATACTCTGTACCAAAATAAAACTCTTGTAAAAAAAAAATAGAAAAAATAATCCCAAAAGTAACCAAATTTGAAAGAAAGAATGCATAAAATTTTACCTTAGGGATTCATTGTTTTTAATATGTATGCCATAAGTGTATATTACTGTTATTTTTGCAAATAAGGGCTTGTAATTATTGATTGAGTACAATGAGAATACAAAAAAGAACCAGACGTAATAACCTTTATTTCTAAATAAAATATTGTACTAGCACTATTGTACTAAGAATACAATTTAAAGAGACACTGAAGCGGAAAAAAAATTATGATATTATGATTTGTATGTGTAGTACAGCTAAGAAATAAAACATTAAGATCAGATACATCAGTCTAATTGTTTCCAGTAGAGGGCTGTTATCTGACTTTTATTATCTCAACTGCTATTGAACTATTTACTTTTTCTCTGCCAGAGGAGAGGTCATTAGTTCACAGACTGCTCTGAAATAATCATTTTGAATGCTGAGTGTTGTGTAATCTGCACATATTATAAAATGATGCAATGTTAGAAAAAACACTATATACCTGAAAATAAAAATATGAGAATATTTTCTTTGCTGCTAATCTTCTAGTAATTATTCATAGTACACAACCAATTCACTATATCATTTTTTTTCCGCTTCAGTGTCTCTTTAAATGTGATGACCAGGACAAATAGACAAATTAAATGTTTGTTTTTTATTTACCATAGCACTATTTATTTTAAAACTATAATAATGAAAATTGGAGAATTTTTTTTCCTTATTTTCCCTTTAAAATGCATAGAAAATAAAGTAATTACTAACAGAAAATCTCACCCACAAAAAGCTTATTTTGTTCTAGGGGGGGGGGGGGGGAGGTATAAATCATTTAGGTGTGAAAAGTAGTGATAAAGTTATTGAGGAATGAATAAGAGCAGCACTGAAATGTGAAAATTGCTCATGTCCATAAGGTAAAAACAACCTGTGAGCTGAAATGGTTAAACTATGCAGAGTGAAGATCTAGCACCGTAGATACATAGTTTAGAAATAGTGGCTATCGCTGTACGCACTGCGGACTATGAATGATTATCTGCTTAAGTAATCTGTCATGTTGGTCATTCATAATACCAGAGTGCCATTGTGGATCTTTCCTTGCCCATTCACTGAACCTGTTGTTTCTGCCCTGCAATTTTGAACGATATCTGAACAATGCATTGTTCATTTGTAGCAATTTTTCATCCTTGTGTGTATGAGGCTTATGTTAATCCATGGATAACTAGAGACACAGTCCAGACAAGACCCAAAAGTGTGGAGAAGGTAGTCCCTTCAATAATGCAAGTCTGGTTGGCTGTTTTATTACCTCACCTAGAACCGGAGATATGCTATTGCAGACTTGTGCACCATTGCTTTATCCTTGTCATTGTTCTGAAGACTGCCAGGCCTTCAGAGAAATGTCATAAAAACAAATTAAGTTAGAAATACATATGGGGTTACTGGCTGATAATTTATTATGTGTTTATAGCACTGCTTCAGACAGCTTTAAAATTACTCTAATTTACAGATAATTAACCAATTAGCACATTTCTCATTGATCAAAGTGTGTAGATTAAAATCACTGGCATACCAGCAAGGCCTTGAGACAACAAATCTTTGCAGTGTACATTTTCTATTGATTTATTGTACACCGTAGTCTTCCTCAGCACTGAACACTATGTTCAGGATACACAGGGGATAGAAAGCTATTTTTAGCCTGCTTAATGGGAATGACAAACCCTGTTAGATAGCAACTGAGCATCAGTCATAAATGTGTTTTTTCTAAGCTGGGTGAAGGAGAGGGTGGAGTAGTTTGATTGGAAGTGTTGTGTATTCGTTTTATTTGAAAAATATTTTTTTAGGTATTTAAGGAAGCAGAAGGAAGCAGTGTTGGCATGTTTGTAATAAATATTCGTACATTAGTTTTATGCTTACAAAAATAATGCAATAAATAAACTGATATATTTGTATCAAGTAATAGCCTGTAAAGTACATATATGAAAAATAAAATGAAGTCAAATAGCTTTAGCTCTCCCAGGTACACTTTTACACAGTTAAAGCAACAGCATAGTCAAACGGATACGGAGGCCGTCATATTGCCTTTCTGTCCTGCTAATCATTGTGTCTTCAGTAGAGTCTAAATTGCACACCTGAATCAAGCATGTGTTTACTATAGACAAACTCTAATTAGAGCACCTGATCTGCATACTGTCCTGAAATAATTAGAGGGGAGGATCAGCAGGATATCCAGGCAATTAATATTTTATTTAAAGGAATTGACTACAGGGTCACTTCTAAGAGGAACTTTATCCCAGAATTGAATATCATTGCAATTAGCAGCCAATACCCCCTTTCAGTTTTATGCCCCTGAAGCCAGGCACCCTTCCAGAACGGCTGGTGTGTAGCGAGCATATAGCTTATACATTTTACAGAGCTACATCAACCACACATGCAGACAGCTGTTTCAGAGGTTTGCTCCTCATCAGTGCATGGCATGGATTGCTATGGCTCTATTGGATAGTACTACAGTACTACAGAATACACAGACAGCTCATGGTGACCCTGAACCGTATCACTGCTTCAGAGTACAGACACTATTTAGGACTTTAAAAATGCTTACATAGGTCTGGCAAGCGTTTTGAGACAGTTGAAGCATTTTTAATACTTTGATAGACGTCTATAGATAGACCTTCCCACTGCTCTGCAAATGTTTTCCAAATGCATTTTTGTGAACAGGTTCCTTGCTGACTAATTTCTGATGGCTGGTTGTTTATTTCTACTTTCTAGCTCTTATTTTAACAAAGAGAATGCAATAGGCTGCTTCTGAAATAGTCCGGGAATACTTGTTAAAGAACCAGTGACACCGATGCTAACCTAGAAATAAAAAACACATATATAAGTAGATAAATACTAGTTCTACTTACATAACACGTGTATTGCACTGTCCACGTTATGATTCCTGAGAATTTTATAAAAGAACAGCAGAAAATCCTATTCTAGACAGTTTCCATCTTGGTTACCTTTGAATAAAGCTAATCCTGACATGATTTACTCCCTCAATCCTCATTTTTTCCTCTTGCTAATTGTGCATTCTTTACCCGCCCTCCTCCTCCGGGGTCTTCAGACACTCCTACTGAGGTCTAAACTTGGAAGTGCCAAAATTCAAAAAGAGGCGGCACACCACTGGCTGCAAAGAGGCTTGTATTTGAGAACAGAAGCACTACATGTTATGGACACGTAGGTCCTTCATCAGGCGCCTGATGAAGGACCTGCGTGTTCATAGCATGTAGTGCTTCTGTTCTCAAATACAAGCATCTTTGCAGCCGGTGGTGTGCCGCCTCTTTTTGAATTTTGCCGCCATCTGGGACCGAGTGAGCAATCTGGCCGAGGCTTGGCACTGGCCAATCCCAGGATATGGTATACCTGGGGCACCTCTTCCTTGGAGTTTGTGAACTTGCGTCTATACTAGGAAGTGCACTGTCTTATGTCATTAGAAGGAGGGGGAAATAAAGTGAAGTGGAGGAATGCAGTATAGATAAAAAGACCCCCCAGCATGCAACTGTTTTACCAGTTGATGGCATGGCAATTAACCACTTGAGGACCACAGTCTTTTCGCCCCTTAAGGACCAGAGCCTTTTTCTCCATTCAGACCACTGCAGCTTTCACAGTTTATTGCTCGGTCATACAACCTACCACCTAAAGGAATTTTACCTCCTTTTCTTGTCACTAATACAGCTTTCTTTTGCTGCTATTTGATTGCTGCTGCGAGTTTTAGTTTTTATTATATTCATCAAAAAAGACATGAATTTTGGCAAAAAAATGACTTTTTTAACTTGCTGTGCTGACATTTTTCAAATAAAGTAAAATTTCCTATACATTTGAGCGCGAAAGTTATTCTGCTACATGTCTTTGATAAAAAAAAAACATTCAGTGTATATTTATTGGATTGGGTAAAAGTTATAGCGTTTACAAACTATGGTGCCAAAAGTGAATTTTCCCATTTTCAAGCATCTCTGACTTTTCTGCGCACCTGTCAGGTTTCATGAGGGGCTAAAATTCCAGGATAGTACAAATACCCCCCAAATGACCCCATTTTGGAAAGAAGACATCCCAAAGTATTCAGTGAGAGGCATGGTGAGTTCATAGAAGATTTTATTTTTTGTCACAAGTTAGCGGAAAATGACACTTTCTGACAAAAAAAAGAAAAAAAAAAAGTTTCCATTTCTTCTAACTTGCGACAAAAAAAAATGAAATCTGCCACGGACTCACTATGCTCCTCTCTGAATACCTTGAAGTGTCTACTTTCCAAAATGGGGTCATTTGTGGGGTGTGTTCACTGTCCTGGCATTTTGGGGGGTGCCTAATTGTAAGCACCCCTGTAAAGCCTAAAGATGCTCATTGGACTTTTGGCCCCTTAGCGCAGTTAGGCTGCAAAAAAGTGCCACACATGTGGTATTTCCGTACTCAGGAGAAGTAGTATAATGTGTTTTGGGGTGTATTTTTACACATACCCATGCTGGGTGGGAGAAATATCTCCGTAAATGACAATTGTTTTATTTTTTTTACACACAATTGTCTATTTATAGAGATATTTCTCCCACTCAGCATGGGTATGTGGAAAAATACACCCCAAAACACATTATACTACTTCTCCTGAGTACGGCGATACCACATGTGTGGCACTTTTTTGCACCCTAACTGCGCTAAGGGGCCCAAAGTTCAATGAGTACCTTTAGGATTTCACAGGTCATTTTGAGAAATTTCGTTTCAAGACTACTCCTCACGGTTTAGGGCCCCTAAAATGCCAGGACAGTATAGGAACCCCACAAATTACCCCATTTTAGAAAGAATACCCCAAGGTATTCCGTTAGGAGGATGGTGAGTTCATAGAAGATTTTTTTTTTTTGTCACAAGTTAGCGGAAATTGATTTTAATTGTTTTTTTTCACAAAGTGTCATTTTCCGCTAACTTGTGACAAAAAATAAAATCTTCTATGAACTCACCATACTCTTAACGGAATACCTTGGGGTGTCTTCTTTCTAAAATGGGGTCATTTGTGGGGTTCCTATACTGCCCTGGCATTTTAGGGGCCCTAAACCGTGAGGAGTAGTCTTGAAACCAAATGTCGCAAAATGCCCTGTGAAATCCTATAGGTACTCATTGGACTTTGGGCCTCTTAGCGCACTTAGGGTGCAAAAAAGTGCCACACATGTGGTACCGCCGTACTCAGGAGAAGTAGTATAATGTTTTTTGGGGTGTATTTTTACACATACCCATGCTGGGTGGGAGAAATATCTCTGTAAATGACAATTGTTTGATTTTTTTTTACACAAAATTGTCCATTTACAGAGAGATTTCTCCCACCCAGCATGGGTATGTGTAAAAATACACCCCAAAACACAATATACTACTTCTTCTGAGTACGGCGATACCACATGTGTGACACTTTTTTGCAACCTAGGTGCGCTAAGGGGCCTAACGTCCTATTCACAGGTCATTTTGAGGCATTTGGATTCTAGACTACTGCTCACGGTTTAGGGCCCCTAAAATGCCAGGGCAGTATAGGAACCCCACAAGTGACCCCATTTTAGAAAGAAGACACCCCAAGGTATTCTGTTAGGAGTATGGTGAGTTCATAGAAGATTTTTTTTTTGTCACAAGTTAGCGGAAAATGACACTTTGTGAAAAAAAAAAAACAATACATATCAATTTCCGCTAACTTGTGACAAAAAATAAAATCTTCTATGAACTCATCATACACCTAACAGAATACCTTGGGGTGTCTTCTTTCTAAAATGGGGTCACTTGTGGGGTTCCTATACTGCCCTGGCATTTTAGGGGCCCTAAACCGTGAGGAGTAGTCTTGAACCCAAATGTCTCAAAATGACCTGTGAAATCCTAAAGGTACTCATTGGACTTTGGGCCCCTTAGCACAGTTAGGCTGCAAAAAAGTGTCACACATGTGGTATCGCCGTACTCAGAAGAAGTAGTATAATGTGTTTTGTGGTGTATTTTTACATATAACCATGCTGGGTGGGAGAAATATCTCTGTAAATGACACATTTTTGATTTTTTTTACACACAATTGTCCATTTACAGAGAGATTTCTCCCACCCAGCATGGGTATGTGTAAAAATACACCACAAAACACATTATACTACTTCTCCTGAGTATGGCGATACCACATGTGTGACACTTTTTTGCAGCCTAGGTGCGCTAAGGGGCCCAACGTCCTATTCACAGGTCATTTTGAGGCATTTGTTTTCTAGACTACTCCTCACGGTTTAGGGCCCCTAAAATGCCAGGGCAGTATAGGAACCCCACAAGTGACCCCATTTTAGAAAGAAGACACCCCAAGGTATTCCGTTAGGGGTATGGTGAGTTCATAGAAGATTTTATTTTTTGTCACGAGTTAGTGAAAAATGACACTTTGTGAAAAAAACAATAAAAATCCAATTTCCGCTAACTTTTGACAAAAAATAAAATCTTCTATGAACTCATCATACACCTAACAGAATACCTTGGGGTGTCTTCTTTCTAAAATGGGGTCACTTGTGGGGTTCCTATACTGCCCTGGCATTTTACGGGCCCAAAACTGTGAGTAGTCTGGAAACCAAATTTCTCAAAATGACTGTTCAGGGGTATAAGCATCTGCAAATTTTGATGACAGGTGGTCTATGAGGGGGCAAATTTTGTGGAACCGGTCATAAGCAGGGTGGCCTCTTAGATGACAGGATGTTTTGGGCCTGATCTGATGGATAGGAGTGCTAGGGGGGTGACAGGAGGTGATTGATGGGTGTCTCAGGGGGCGGTTAGAGGGGAAAATAGATGCAATCAATGCACTGGGGAGGTGATCGGAAGGGGGTCTGAGGGGGATCTGAGGGTTTGGCCGAGTGATCAGGAGCCCACACAGGGCAAATTAGGGCCTGATCTGATGGGTAGGTGTGCTAGGGGGTGACAGGAGGTGATTGATGGGTGTCTCAAGGTGTGATTAGAGGGGGGAAATAGATGCAAGCAATGCACTTGCGAGATGATCAGGGTTGGGGTCTGAGGATGTTCTGAGGTGTGGGCGGGTGATTGGGTGCCCGCAAGGGGCAGATTAGGGTCTAATCTGATGGGTAACCGTGACAGGTGGTGATAGGGGGTGATTGATGGGTAATTAGTGGGTGTTTAGAGGAGAGAAGAGATGTAAACACTGCACTTGGGAGGTGATCTGATGTCGGATCTGCGGGAGATCTATTGATGTGGGTGGGTGATCAGATTGCCCGCAAGGGGCAGGTTAGGGGCTGATTGATGGGTGGCAGTGACAGGGGGTGATTGATGGGTGGCAGTGACAGGGGGTGATTGATAGGTGATTGACAGGTGATCAGTGGGTTATTACAGGGAATAACAGATGTAAATATTGCCCTGGCGAATTGATAAGGGGGGGTCTGAGGGCAATCTGAGCGTGTGGGCGGGTGATTGGGTGCCCGCAAGGGGCAGATTAGGGTCTAATCTGATGGGTAACAGTGACAGGTGGTGATAGGGGGTGATTGATGGGTAATTAGTGGGTGTTTAGAGGAGAGAAGAGATGTATACACTGCACTTGGGAGGTGATCTGATGTCGGATCTGCGGGCGATCTATTGGTGTGGGTGGGTGATCAGATTGCCCGCAAGGGGCAGGTTAGGGGCTGATTGATTGGTGGCAGTGACAGGGGGTGATTGATGGGTGGCAGTGACAGGGGGTGATTGATAGGTGATTGACAGGTGATCAGTGGGTTATTACAGGGAATAACAGATGTAAATATTGCATTGGCGAATTGATAAGGGGGGGGGGGGTCTGAGGGCAATCTGAGCGTGTGGGCGGGTGATTGGGTGCCCGCAAGGGGTAGATTAGGGTCTAATCTGATGGGTAACAGTGACAGGTGGTGATAGGGGGTGATTGATGGGTAATTAGTGGGTGTTTAGAGGAGAGAAGAGATGTAAACACTGCGCTTGGGAGGTGATCTGATGTCGGATCTGCGGGCGATCTATTGGTGTGGGTGGGTGATCAGATTGCCCGCAAGGGGCAGGTTAGGGGCTGATTGATGGGTAGCAGTGACAGGGGGTGATTGACGGGTGATTGACAGGTGATTGACAGGTGAGCAGGGGGGATAGATGCATACAGTACACGGGGGGGCGGTCTGGGGGGGGGTCTGGGGAGAATCTGAGGGGTGGGGGGGTGATCAGGAGGGGGCAGTGGGCAGGGGGGGGGATAAAAAAAAATAGCGTTGACAGATAGTGACAGGGAGTGATTGATGGGTGATTAGGAGGGTGACTGGGTGCAAACAGTGGTCTGGGGGGTGGGCAGGGGGGGGTCTGAGGGGTGCTGTGGGCGATCAGGGGGCAGGGGGGGGGGAAATCAGTGTGCTTGGGTGCAGACTAGGGTGGCTGCAGCCTGCCCTGGTGGTCCCTCGGACACTGGGACCACCAGGGCAGGAGGCAGCCAGTATAATAGGCTTTGTATACATTACAAAGCCTATTATACATACGTGCAGCGGCGATCCGGGTGCTAGTAACCCGCCGGCGCTTCCGAACGGCCGGCGGGTTACTACGAGCGGTGGGCGGAGCGAGTCCCCGGCGGCTGATCGCGTCACGAATGACGCGATCGCCGCATAGCCACTCCCGCAGCCGCCCCCGCCGATGGGCGTATTGCGGTCGTTTGGGCCCGGACTTTGCCGCCGCCCATCGGCTGGGGGCGGTCCTCAAGTGGTTAAAGGGCCAGTGCTCCTAATGTATGTGATAACTCCAAACCATAACAGCAGAAAAAGTTTTGAATGCAGGATTAGCATCTTTACCACTTAATACACTCAGACCAGTTGCTGTTGAAATTTGATTTTTATGGTGACAATCCTGCTTTAATGTAGTTTAAATTCAAACTGGAATGATTTCATAACCAAAAGTATTACGTAAATGTAACAATACTTTTGTGCAGTAACGTATGCAGTCAGAATTCTGCTTTTTATTAGCTTGATAAGTTTAATATGCTGAGATGGGTATTCTGGTTGGAAAAAGGAATTGTCTTTTCAGAGTCCAATGGGAGAGCGGAAAGCAGTCAAACAAGCACCATATTCCATCCTCTAAAAAACAGAATTGTAATTTGACTTGCACACACTAAAGGATCTAACCCGTGGAGGGAGTGCTCCAGCTAGAAAAGAGGGATGACACCCTCTAAACAATGTTCAAAACAGGTAAAGAGCTGGAACATCCAAAGTAATATCTTTAATGGTTCCATGTAAAAGCATAGGGCCAATGTTTCAGAGTCCCGTAGGGCCCCTATATCAATGCAAGATTTGCTCACAGGCAAAATCTCTCTGCAGCCGTGTAAAAACTCCTATTTGAGTAAAACATAAGCTGCGCTACCAAGGTTGTAAGCAATCATTATTTAATTTTATTGAACCACAGATCAAACAATACAAAAACATTTAAAAAGGTGTGTCAAATGACACAAAGGCACCCTGTCATACACATACAGTATTTGAGGAAACGATATTGATAGGTGCCTCATCTCACAATAAGTATAAGCCTTGTATGCTGTATTAATAAAACCCACCAAGGTTCTGTTAAGAGCCCTGTATGGGGGATAAGCCCAACTCACGGCTCTTTCTTATATAGGCGTTTTATACCTCTGCAGACAGATTTTGCCTGTGAGCTGATCTTGCCTTGATAAAGGAGCCCTATGCAGTTCCGAAACGTTGGCCCTATGCTTTTACATGGAACTTATAAAGATATTACTTATGTGCCAGCTCTTTACCTGTTTTGAATATTCCATCCCCTGACTGGGTGTGTCACCCTCTCTGACTTGTGCCTTTTATTGATTCTACAGCTTTGGCCAGGATGGGATTGAAGCAAGTGCGTTTGGTTCTTTTCCATTAGCCAGGCGCATCCACTAGGTGGCGATAAAACTCCACCAGAGTTACATCTTTCCCTACTATCCATGGCGGCCTGGAGGGGGAATAGTAATTAACGCCCCCTGGTGGTTGCGTCCGGCTAATGGAATAGTACCATGCGTATGTGTTGGCATGACAATATACGTTTATACATGTGTTTATACTGCATTTTGCTGTTTGCCTGTAAGTTTGGTTTAATATTACATGTGTTCCTTGTCTGCATTGCAATTGTATTTACACCTGTATTTAGAGAAGGTAGTCCAATACTGCATCTGAGATGATGTAGCTTTCCATAATTATTAATGTATGGATAAGTAAGGAGCACCAGGAAATGATCGCTGTACTTTAATTATTCATTAAAGCAAACCTGAACTGTAAATTAAAAGTCAAAATAAACAACTTCCTGGTCCTGTTAAACTGTAATATCGTGAGCCATAGGGAAACATGGACACTACCTTGCTCATCAGTTGTCCTTTTAGTTATAACTGACAGCAACTGATAGATAACTGACAGCAACGATATATTTCAGTTCTGACAAAATCTTGTCAGAAATGGAAGGAATGGTTGCAAGAAGAAAATGGTGAGCTTCTGAGAGGAACTGATGGTGAGGTAAGTATGTAACATTCATTTTCAGGTACATCGTTTATTTTAAATAATTTTACTTGGTTCAGGACCCTTTAAGATGACAGTTTAGGAACAATTGCTATAGTGGCACCTTGCTCTGCTCTCTGCTAAGCTGCCTGTTCTGCTCTGTTGAGGTTGAGGCCCCTGCTGCAGAGGACAGGGATAGGAGAACTACAAGCATCACTTATTTGCGATCAAGCATGATGGATCACTAATGAAAGCACCACTAACCTCAGAGGACACCTGAACTCGCGTATTTTCACCTGAAAAAATCACACGCGAATGTTTTGGGTTATAAAAATCTAAGAAGCTTGTACACCTGTCTGCTCCAGAAGCCAGCTTATACAACAGCATGTACTCTTCTTATGATTACCTGGAAAACGTGTCAGACTGTATTGTGCAGAATGTCCTTCCTGCAGACAGAGGGCAGAAAAACGTGTTGAATGACTCTTACAGTACGTTCCTTGTTTTGTAGAACTCCTGGTCTGGAACAATAGATTAAAGGATTTGTAAATGATATGTTGTTGATCATAAGCTGTACACGACTGCCAGCTTATGAACAATAAGGGAAGAAGAAAGAGTGATGTTGCTTGTAGTGCAGTGATGGATCTTATTATGATCTCCACTTGAAAATCTGAACCTTCAACCCACTCCTGCATTCCAAGTTATTTATAAATCGATTTATGCCGCATTTCATACTAAGAAATATTATTTTTCCAAGAAACTGTGTTGCATTAGTGAATGGCTTCTGTGAGGTTATATGTCCTAGCAAAAATTCTGCCTGCTTCCCTATGATCATTTATGTAACAACAAATATGCATTGGGCATGATTCACAAAGCTTTTTTACCTGTTTTCCTCTGTTTTCACCTTATCTATGTTACATTTTTAAGCCCTCAAAGAGCAAAAATATAATATAGTTAAGGTAAGAAAAGTAATGTTGAAATGAAGTTAATCAGGATAAACTTACTTTGAGTGATTATTTTGCTTATAAATGTGCTGAAAGGTTATTTTTATCAATTAGGGGATAAATGAGTCATTTATGCGAAGTTTTGTGAATAGAGCCCATTGTATCCTGAAACTGCCATTACTTGTTTGCACACAGCTCATAACCTTAGCATTATTGCAGGAAACTATTGGCTGCAGCTATTCGCTCCTAAAGGTTGACTGCAGTAATCTGCATTAAGCAGAATGATGTGCGTAAAGTTTTTCACACGAGGAGTAGAGCGTTAGTGAATTGCATGTAATTTATTATTATTTAGTATTTATAGAGCGCCGACATCTTTTGCAGCACTGTGCAGATTATATATTGTCTTGTCACTTAACTGTCCCTCAATGTCTAATTAATACCATAGTCATATTTCTATATTGTATAGTGTATGTACTGTAGTCTAGGGCCAATTTAGAAGGAAATCAAGTAAATTATCTGTATGCTTTTGGGATGTGGGAGGAAACAAGAGTGCCAAGTGGAAACCCACACAGACACAGGGAGAACATACAAACTCTCTGCAGGGAGGGCCTTGGCTGGGATTCGAACCGGGGACCCAGAGCTGCAAGGTGAGAGTGTGAACCACGACGCCACCATGCTGCACTGTGTATTGCTTTCTGCTCTACTCATCGTGCTATAAGACGTTATACACTCTATTCTGCTTAAAGGGGCACTATGGCGAAATAGTTTAAAATTTAGAATAAATGCAAACATAAACAATAAGAAGTACGTTTTTTTCCAGAGTAAAATGAGTCATAAATTACTTTTCTCCTATGTTGCTGTTTCTTACAGTAGGTAGTAGAAATGTGGCAGAAGTGACAGGTTTTGGACTAGTGCATCTCTTCATAGGGGATTCTCAGCAAGGCTTTTATGCTATATAAAGATATTACCGAAAAAAGGATATAAACAATGATGCTGGCCAGCTTCCCTGCTCGTTACACAGTTTTTTGGCAGTTGGACAGAGCAACTGCCATTCACTAAGTGCTTTTAAAAATAAATAAATCCCTGAGAATCCCCAGATTTCTACTACCTACTGTAAGTGACAACAACATAGGAGAAAAGTAATTTATGACTCATTTTACTTTGAAAAAATGTACTTCTTATTTGTCTGTTTGCACATATTTTAAATTTTAAAATGTTTCGCCATAGTGCCCCTTTAACGTAATTTACTGCGTACACCCTCAAGTGAAGAGTTGCACCCTTGTCTCTATTAGCATCCCTGCTGTAAGAGGCATTATCGTGCTGGAAGTAATCATCCAAAGATGGGTGTTCTGTGATCATAGATGGGTGGACATGGTCAGGTAGGCTGTGGCATTTAAACAATGCTCAATTGGTACCAAGGGGCTCAAAGTGTAGCAAGAAGATATCCCCCGCATCATAACACCACCAGCCTGAAATGTTGATGTAGAGCTGCCAGAGCAGAATAGATCCATGGTTTTATGTTGTTTATGCCAACATAAAACCAGATGACATTTTACAATCAGACCAGATGACATTTTACAATCTTGTATTGCACAGTTTTGGTGAGCCTTTGCAAATTCAAGTCTCAGGTTCCTATTCTTA
This sequence comes from Hyperolius riggenbachi, assembly GCF_040937935.1. Lineage (NCBI taxonomy): Eukaryota > Metazoa > Chordata > Amphibia > Anura > Hyperoliidae > Hyperolius > Hyperolius riggenbachi. Next base: position 515,709,924 of record NC_090646.1, on the reverse strand, counting down.
GCTGACTGGAGGGGCACCCGCTGTGGTCTTCTGCTGCTGTAGTCCACCTGCTTCAAGGCTCGATGTGTTATGTATTCAGAGATGATATTCTGAATACTTAGGTTGTAATGAGCTATTTGAGCTATTGCCGCTTTTCACTCTGCTCATTCTCCTGACACCTCTGACACAAACATTCTCTGAAAAACCTAGAGATGTCTCTGTGTGAAATACTCATACCAACCCTCCTGGCACCAACAATACAGCATTTAACCACTTAAGGACCACAGGCTTAAACCCCCTAGTGACCAGGCCATTTTTTACTAATTAGGCCACTGCAGCTTTAAGGCCTCGCTGCAGGGCTGCACAACTCAGCACACAAGTGATTTCATAACATACACCCCCCCCTTTACTGCCCACCAACAGAGCTTTCGGTTGGTGGGCTGTGATCGCTCCCCCAATGTTTATTTTTTAATTTTTTTTACAAATATTTGTGTTAATGTTTGCAATAAATTTTGCCAATTCTTTTATTATTTTTTAACCCCCCCCCCTTCCCGCCAGCCAATCAGCGCGATCGGCTGTCATTCTCTTCAGTCTATGACAGCGGATCGCTTCCCTGCCTCCAGAGGGGACAGCCGTGTCACACGGCTGTCCCCAGTACAGCGCTGCCATAGATCGCATCGCTGTACTATCTAAATAGATGGTGGTTTTGCCATCTAACAGTCTCCTAGCGGTGATCGCCGCTGGGAGACTGATGACGTGCTCCGTCATTCAAGCGGAGATGCCCGCACATCAACGCGCACAATCTCCTGCAAAACCCTGCCCCAGGACTTGACGCCAATTAGTGTTTAGTGGTCCTGGGGCTGCCGCCGCAATCGCACCCATCGGCGTGACACGGTTGTAGACACGTTAAAGTCACTTAAATCCCCTTTCCTTTCCCATTCTGATGCTGTGTCTTAACTTTAGCAATGTGTCTGCACTGCATGTGAATGCCTAAATGCATTGACTTTCTGCCATGTAATTGGCTGATTAAGCTATTTGAGTTAACAAGCAATTGAGCAAGTGTTCCTAATAAAGTGGACAGTGAGCGTATATATAAAGCCATTGACAGGCTTTAAAGCATTATGGACTTTACAGAGTTAGGGTGTACATTTTAGAGCTGCTTTAAAATCACATACTTACCTAAGAATAGACTCTGGATTCTCCAGAGGTTCCCATGCTGTCCTTGGGGGACCCTCTGGAACATCGGGGCCATGCTCCTCTTCTGGCACAAGCGTTTGGGCATGCATAAGGGGCTCCAGCTTACTGCACAGGCGCAGCCGTACTTGTGCAGACGCAGTACAGGTGCACTTGTGCTTGAAGAAAAGCACGGCCCCTTTCAGATTTCCAACAAGCCCTTGTCAATCCAGAGGACACCGTAGGAATACTGTACAGGATCCAGAGGCTTCCATCTTAGGCAAGCATGTGATTTTTAACCCGAGACAGGTACACTTTAATGTCACTAGATTATAGTGATTCTCATCCAGTAATGAATTGACCAGCGCTCAGTTGCTGTACATACTTTCAGGTAAGAAAGACTTTTATAATCACCATCTCATTCCATGTCTGGATAGATTTTACTGTGTACGGTAGAGAGCTGTACCCCTGCCACCTCCAGCTGTCCATGATTGCTGTCTGCACAGCATCTGGCCATGACAAGCGGGCAATCTTCCATCTGTCACCGCAGCCAAGCAACGAGATGTGTTGGTTTTATGTCCGTTTATTTTCCTTAGTTATTTATTTTTGACACACAGGGCTATGCTCACTATATGAAATAACTGTGAGATGTTACAATGTCCCATGTTAATATATTAGGAAGTGGAATCTTCTTGTGTCACTGTGCATATGTTGTTTACTGGTAACAATGACTGGAAATGATGTCCATTTTTAAATAAATCAAACGAGAAAAATTCTTGCAAACTTTAGACTAGATATTTGAGATTTGTAATACCAGACAAAATAGATTACATTCTGATGTTACTGCTAACAGTGATTCTATTCATATTTTTTAATTTACTTTTTTATCCATCTCTTTATCGGCTTCCCATTTCTATTATAGTCCCAGTTAGCCAATAAATGGTATCATCCTGACTCAAAACTTCCTGCTTTTACTGACGGCTAACATGGTACAACAGTCTCAGGTGATGCTCTGTTTAACAAGTGTAAACCATTGTGTTCTGGGTAATGGAAATCTAGGAATGAACCCCTTAAATTGCCATCAGTACCCCGTGTAGAAAATACACTAAGGGGGTGGGGACATTGGGTTGTTTGATGGATGGTCCACACTGAAAAGCTGTGATGATTGAATTTCAGCCAAAATCTGATCAAAGCTATTGCAGTGGAATTTTGTGGCGCTTCAGTTTTTTTCTGCTCTTTAAAGTAATAAAACATGATTGGTTTATGTTTATATTGGTGAAATTATTAGATTACATCAAATTGAGTGTGTTGTGTGTGTCTACTTTCAGTTGGTATCAAACCCATCACCCTTTACTAACTTTGCAATGTGTGAGAGTTGCACTCAGATTAAAGTAATCATTTTTTCCAAGCCAGTATGCCACTTTGAGATGAGGAAGGGTTAATTGCCAGTCTGTGCTTTCCTTGTTGGGATACAGGGAGCCAAGACACACCAGACCTTTGCTCCTTGGTGATTTAATATTTAGTGCCACTGGAATTGAGTCTCTATAGCAACCAAATCTTGAGCAACTGTCTATGCTTAGAGAGCTGAAAAAAGCATGGATATTAATAGTGTGTATGGTAAGAAAAAAAATTATAAAGTACAAGTGGTTATAGCACAATAATAAGAAATACCATAAAAAGCAAAGCTGTAAAAATGGCAGCAATTTCTGCCTTTCATCAAACTACAGGTTACTGACACAAGATATCTCCCAGATTATAATACATCATAAAAAACACAGGACTTATCTCATCAATTATCTCACCTGACTTATTTTTCACCTTCGCTATGAGAAGAAATAGTTTATGGAGTAAACAAATATGGAGAAATCATTTGTGAGATAAATTATCAGTGAAGACTTAAAGTGGACCTAAACTCTTGCACAGGACACGTAAAACTGAGAAAAATGTGTGTGTTTGTAGAGAGAAGAGCCTGATCCCCCCCATCTTTAAGTAATCACAAGTGTAATTTGATCTCTCAGCCGTGTTAGCCCAGAAATTCGTCAGTCTCCTGAGACACAACAAATTTGTAAACATAGAAGGTTAACCCTTTGTCTGCTTCCATGAAAGCAGGAAGTGGACACACTGCAAATTTATTGCAGGAGTTTTGTACATGTTTTTCTTTAAAGTGTACCAGAGACGTTTAAAGCAGCAAGATTTGATACTTTCCCGGGGCTTCCTCCAGCCCCATAAGCACAACTGAGTCCCACTCTGTCCTCCGGCAGTCAGCCATTCAGCCGCGATCAGCCCCGGTAACAGGCTCAGTCGGGTCCAGTCTGGGTCTTCTGTGCATGCGCAGGAAACCCGCACTGACGCGACTGAGCCAGTTACCGGGGCTGAACTGATCGCGGCTGAACGGTAGACTGCGGGAGGACAGCGAGGGACTCAGGCGTGCTTATGGGGCTGGAGGAAGCCCCGGGGAAGTATCAAATCTTGCTGCTTTAACGGCTCTGGTTTAGTTTAAAGGTTATTATCCTGTTGCTTATCTTTTAGCGCAGAGAAGGAGTTCTGAGTTCAGGTCCGCTGCAATAAGGAGAAATGATTCATGAGGTATACAGATACAGAGTAATAACTTATGAGATAAGGGGATATGGTGGGATAAGTTCTGGCATTGTGATTGTTTATATGCTATTCAATACAATAATGAGAGGCTGTTCTAATGTACAAAATTCCCAAAAATAGAAAACCTCCAATCTTTACTGCTGTCTTAAGCTTGCCATACACTTATAGATTTCCACCCAATTTTCCAAAACGATTGATTTGTTTCTGATAAGAATCGATTCACAATGTATCGATTCCTACCATACACTACACATCAATTTCCAATAGAATCCTGCAGGGAATCTTTTGAAAATCGATTAAACTGCAGAGTTTCACTGCTTGATGCACTGCAAAGCTATAGGACAGCGATCTGCCAATGCTCTTGCCTTACCCCGATTGTTTTTAAATTTTAGTCAAAATCGATAAAAAAATCTATTTATCTGACATATTTGGGGATCGATTTCCAGCAAATGAATTGAATCTGCAAGGAAGCGAATGAGAAATTGAATGAGTGTTTGGCCACCGGTACTGATGAATTGATGAATTTTTATAGGCTGCTGTGAAACACTGCAAATTGCAGGGTCTCTGTGACTTATTACCTTTCTATCATCTGAGATCTCCTTACAGATTCGGTTGGTGTGTTTGGATGTGCAAATAGTAGGCAAATGAATGATGCACAGATCAGGCAGACCCCTATGCTCACAAGTTTAATAGGATGATAACGTTTGTAGCCTCAGTGTATCCGATCATTGCATCTTTCATTAATTGTGTTGTAAGAAACTACTAATGATTTGCTGTTGACTGACTACATGCCAAGAAGTGTTAGGTTCGGTTCACACTACCTCTCTTTCACGGAACGGACCACTACAAGCCAACAGACTGCGGCCTACTGATCCTATGTTAGATGTAGGATCTGTTCAAAGATGTGCTGACCTGGTCAGAAACTGAACTAATTTTCCTGATCTGCATGATTTGTACAGAAGCCAGATATATCATCATAGCAGTTCTATGATGACACATCTAATGCAATGGATATATAAGTTCTATTTGTTCTGTTCCATGAATGGTGGCAGCGTAGAGAGCACTTAGACTTAATATGCACATAAAATTAGTGTTTTTGTACACATAATGCCATTGAGATGTGTAAAAGGAAAAATAATCCTGACCAAAATGGGCCAGCTATACTTACCTTGCAGCTCCTCTATCAACTGCCATGTTTAAAGTGACACTGTGGTAAGTCATTGCATTCATGTCTGGTTGTAAGACTGTGCACCAGATAACCTTACTGCCTCCATAGCATTGGCCGCCATCATAAACCATTCTACTAAGCTTCAGTAAATCTGCAATCAGATAAAATCTTATCCATTGATCTCGGTTGCAGATTTTGTTTCTAGTGGAAATCTAGTTTTTATGCTTATGTAAGTAGAGGGAAGCCTCTGGATATCATAGAGCCTTCCCATTCTTCCATTTTGTTAGGGCCGGTTTCCATTTAGCCGGCATGCGGCTTGCAGGACGCACGCGGCACTTGCAATAATGCCATGCACAGCCATAGGGATTTGGCTGCTTTCTGCAGAAAACTGTTGCATGCCGTCCAGAATCTAACCAAAGTGCAATGGCAAAGCATTGGAGGGAAAGGCAGTGTTTCCCTGCCCGAGTCGCCTGCAGATTTGGTTTAGTGGAAACAGACCCTTACAGTTCTGTCCTCCAGTTTAGCTATTCGTTCGAAAAGTTCTTCAGAACTGCTCGAGTCCCCAAGTAGTTCCAACAGGGCCGGAGCTACCATAGGAAAAAATAGGCAATTGCCCCAGGGCCCCAAAGCCTGTAGGGGACCCCAAGGTGTCCCTCCCCCATCTTAACTGTTGCTCCCCAGGGACTCTCCAGAGTCTGTTAAGTTGGGAGGTGATTGGGGGAGGGTCAGCAGCCAGCTCAAGGGCCCAGGAGGGAAATGTGGCTGCAACAAAGGGTCTCTAATGACACTTTTTGGTTGGGGGTTGTCTGTAGGGGGGGCCCAGGCTAATTTTGCCATAGGGCCCAATTGTTACTTGAACCGGCCCTGAGTTCCAAGGAGGAGCTGCCAATGCGCAGTAGGGATTTGCTTGTCCTTGGAAGCTGCTCAGGGATTTGAGTAGAGTAGGGTCAAATATATATCTGGAACTTTCCATCTACTAATTTTCCTCTTTACTTCAGGTTTACTTTAAGTATAAAGTTGACTCCAACCTCTCTCCTTGTCTGGTTTAGTGTGGATGTAGAGTCAGTCAATTACATCAATAGGTGCGTGGGAGGTGCATAGCTGGCAGGTGTGCAACATGGGTGGAAGGGTGGCTTGGCAAGAATAGGAAGGAGCATGAACAACACCTCTGTAGGCCTCTGTGTGCCTCTTGATGGCTAATATTTTTCTCATGCATGGGAAGTTGTCCGCTATTAATACTGACTGATACTGACAGATGGATTAATGGGGATTCAGGACGATCAAATCATGGATTAAAGGGCTTTACTCACTATTCATCAATAGAATCTCATTGCTTTAAACTGCAAAGCCACTGCCTGCACTGGTGAAAAGGTTGGAATTAGCCTGGTTACCATAGACAACCGTTTGTATCTTGGGTCATTTGATAAATACAGTCAACTTTCATTCATTCATAGTGAAGCTTGCAGGAATGCTTTAACAGATGTCTTAACTGATTTGTTCTCGGGTTACTAGTTTCCTGTCATGCGCTGTGGCTTGACAGCTTCAATATCTGAAGTGAAAGCAAGCATACAACCCTGAAGAAAAACATTTAACAAGACAGAACATAAAAATCTTATTACTCTAATTCAAGTATTTATCTATAAAATTAACCGACATGTTTACAAGACAGAGATGGCCACAGCCTTTTAATAGGGCTTCAAATAAACGTTGAGGAGAAGCAGTCATCATCATCATAATGAAATGTAAAACACATCAGCTCATAAATTAAGCAATCCAACTGCCAGGTCAGTAGACCAGTGCAACTTCTATATAAAGATCACTTTAGGGCTCATTCACACTATGAGCGGCTGTGAGTTTTGACGCACTGCACATAGTGTGCGTTTTACATGGTAACGTGAAAGTCCATAAACTTTTATTTTATCATTCACACTACAGCAGTGAGTTGCTGTGCAGTGCATTTCAACTCATCGGGAGTTTTAAACTCATGGAAATGCACAGCAACTCACAAACCCATTCGCAAACATTCATACTTTTTTTTGTTTTATTCATGCATGTTCATGCATTTCAACTCACTGGCAAGTGTGAATGAGCCCTAAATAAAAAAAATCTACAAGTTTGGTGACCATCACCTCATTTGAGCAATATTACCACCAGTAAAAATACCCAGCAATATGGATGGGCGGGACACCAGATGCTACTTAAGAAAACTGCAAACATTTATATAAACAAGTATACAGCTGATCGCCCATAGGGCAGCTATACATTACCACCAGCTGACATCAATCAACGGGCAGCAGAATCAGCTCGGCCTCAGCAACGGCTTCAGCAGTCTTTGCCCAGCAACAAGCAAGGTAATAAAACAAAGAAGGCAGGAGTAAAACCTGTCCAAAGGCAGTTACCTTTGCCTAGAACATATACTGTGGCTCACTAATACTTTAAAATAGAACATATCATGGGTATTTATAGGGGAACTCTGACCCCTTAATTGGGGGGGGGGGGGGATAAAAAAACACTAAATATATACATACATATATATATATATATATATATATATATATATATATATATATGTATGGGCTCCAGGTCTCTTCACCTCTTCACGCCGCCACTGCCACCACACCCTACGCCCACCGCACTCTCGCCACCTGCCGCATGCACACAAATCCGCCCGCTCGCCCAGCCCGCCCGCTGATACAGGGACAGACGCAGGGACACTTGTACTTTTTATATATATATATATATATATATATATATATATATATATATATATATATATATATATATATATATATAACCACAAAGTAAATAATAAAGCGAGAGAAGAGAATATACTCTCTAGGTGAGAAGATGTGGTTGGGGGGAGGGAGGGTGCGTGTGTTGGGCTGCTGCACTGTTTGTCCCTTGCCCTGCCTACAGGAAGAAGTGACACCATAGGATGTACATGACCCAGGGTACTGGCAATATCAGTAATTGGCTCCCCTGTGCAATTAAATGTGTGACCTGGATTTTACCAAGCAATAAATATTATGAGAAGAAGTGTGACTTGTCATGTTGTTCATCATTCACACAACAGAGTGGTGACCGGTGTGTGACAGTCTGTGAATCTTACCCCCAGTGTTGGAAAGGTTAATGGTGTCACATACGGTTTACTTGTTTCCTTAGAATGAAACATGAAGAGAGGTGATACGTTCCCTCCACAAGTCAGATGGAAAATAAATTTGTCATATGTCTATCTTGTTGTTTCAGGTTTCCCCAAATGACTTCTCTAGCAGTCATTTAAAAAGCAGTAAGTGGCGTTCCTTGGGTGACTGATTCTGGCATCTTTGGAGGTGCAGAGATTTCTACTTCAAGATGCTGATTAAGGAATATCGCATCCCACTTCCTATGACTGTGGAGGAGTACCGGATTGCACAGCTCTACATGATTCAGGTATCAGCTTTGTAATTCTTTTATGTGGGTTTTTTTCTTCAGAGATAAATGCCGGTAAACTCAGAGGATAACGGACCTTCATATAACTGATTCTTTCCTTATTTCACTATAATTGCACCATGTTGGTACATATGTTATAACCTCTAGGTTTAGCTAAACAAAATATATCAGACACTTTTTTTATTACTCTGTTAATTGGATGTTTGTATTTGTGTAACTCTACTAATTACCCCATCCAAAAAAATACTTAGCAAATCATTTCTATATAGTTGGCTCAGCCGCTCTGCATGTTCCATTTTGATCATTGCCTTACTTTTGCCGCCAAAGATGGGAGTGCTTACTCTAGAAGTTATTGTTATAGAGCCAGTACTTTTCCAGATAGGTACCTTACTCAAGATTAGTTGTCAAATAGAACCAGGAAGAAAAGCATAATAGGGAGGCAGTTCCAATTTCCTTCACAGGGGTAACAACAAATGTTAATGCATTGCCATGTTAATGCATGCTAATGTATGGCCTATTAATATTAACAGCCTTGCTGCACTCCCTAGAACTTTCTGAAATTTGTCTTGGTTTTCTTGCTGGTCTTGTACTCCTGTATGGTGTCCCCTCTACAAAGTAGTGGCTCTCAGGACCTGACACACTAATTTTGTGGGCCTGAGGGTTTTATGAGGGGGGGGGTTGTTGGAGATAGACGGCTGGGACAAACTACTGAAGGCACTAGACTTTTACACACTATATGTGTATTTGATCTGGCTAAAATTAGTCATACTTGCCTTGATGGCAGCCCATGTGTTTGTGGAGTAGTGATTGAGGAATCACTGTTGTGCCATTTGCTCTAGATCAGATTTCAGTGGAAATGACTGAGTTGTTGTTTTGCTGCTATAATTGTTTTGTTTATTGCAGTATAAAAAAAATGCAATGCTTAATCCCCTACATGAATATATACCTCCAGTCAGGCTGAGACTAAAATAAATAAAGATAAAATATCCTTATTATATGACCACATTAATTTTTTCACATTAACATAATATCCGAGCAAAAGACAGAAAAAGGAGTCCCATAAGCTTGCCACAAGTTAAGTCCTCAGATAGACTCCATTCAGATCCAATAAAACAACTTCAGCGCTAAAAGTCACAAACCCCTAATGACGCGTTAGCGAAACCTGGTCGGGCGGACGGATGGTGGAAGGGAGAGCGGCACTCCACTGAAATGTTTATATACACGCGCTGTTTTACTGCGGATCCCGTCACAAGGGCCCGGAAGTGAGTATTTGTATATGGTTTTTATGCTTAATAAATAAGTGATCCTTTTAAATGGAATACACTTAGATCTGCTTATTTAATTTATCACGCATATGCTGGGAGTATCTATGCTGTATGAAAGAGGATGGCAGGCATATATGGAAGCTTGAGACAAACCCTTAAAGCTGTGATCGTGGTGGTTACCATACAAACGCTTAGACCTTATGATTTGAGTCTGTTTAGAAGCCAGTAAGCCTGCACTTTGAAGGGTGTTGGTGATGGAATTAAATATTGGAGTACCTTTTAGCACTGAAGTTGTTTTATTGCACATTAATTTTTGATCAGACTCCCCACCCCATAAAAGTAGTTGCCAGACTTGTGTGCATTTATGTTGCAAAGTACAAGGTAGTGTAATCCATTGTATGGTACTGTGCAGATCAGTCGAATGAATGGGCCCCTGATTTCTCCATGTGCACTGAGGGGCACCAGACCACATTGAATCTCACCTATACTGTACTTTGCACTGTAGTGATCTGCTGGACTGACAAACTGCAAGGCAGCCAGAAATGTAGTTTATGTAACCATGGTTTCACTCTAGAGAGGGCTGGACTGACACTCGCTGAAAACTTTTAACTGCAGCCTGTTATCTCTATGATGTGTGTAGTACACTGAGCAGAACAGCAGCCACAACTTCTAGTTTGGCAGGCAGCCCACACCAACTCCTGTGTGGCAAATCACGGGTCACAACATGATCAGTATTTAATGTTTCATATGTGTAACAGTGAATATTATTTGACAGAGGTGCTAGCAAAGACACAAAACAGTAGTCAATGGCATTCTTATATCATTTCCCTGAATGGATTGTAAAAGTTATTTGGCTACAGACAACTTTACTGTTTAAATTTCTCCTTATTATTGTTTTAAAGATTACATGCAAGAACAAAACAAAAAAAACTAAACATTTGACAATTCATATAATAAAGATCCAAACCTATATATGATGTACACTTGTTGATTAATCAATCACCAAACATAGGTTCAATCAAAGGTAAACAAAACCTGCAAAACAAATTAACAATGGGAGAGGGTATATGTACAAGAACACAGGGTGGAGGTATATACAGGGACAGGGTATCCAGCCAGATAAGGACCACAGAAGAGTGAAGATGGGAACTTTTAGAGTCTGTTTAACAAACTACATTATAGCATATCCCAGAAGGCCATTTAGTCTCTGAATACTAAACAACAGGGCCATGTAGAAATATATTAATTTAGTTAGTCATTTTCTAAACCCCATAATTCATCCATCCTCATTAATTCATTAAGGCTTCCACCCAGCCTCTTAAAGAAGAGTGTCAGGTATAGCAGTATTACCTCACCAGCGGAGAGTGCTGCGGCCGCTGCTTCCTTGTCTGACGTCACTACGGCGGCGGCCGCATCCTCTCAGACATCTTGCACAGCCCCTGGCAGGACAGGTCTCTCCTCTGCACATCAGATTAGGTCAGCATGCTCGCGGACGGGGTGGCAGGACCTTTATAATCTGAGTAGACGGGTCAGCTGATCTTGCGGTCAGCTGACACCAGCCTGCCAATCGCACGCGGCTTGAATTTGCTTTCTGTATTTAAGCTGGGAGATGTAATTGGCTCATTGTCTGTTGTTGCGAATACTTTGTGTTAGCGCTCAGACCTTAGATAGCTGTAATAATAACTGCTCTGACTATTCTTTCTGCCTTGTGATTTTGTACCTCTGCCCATTTGATCTTGTTCCCAAATTTTGCTTGAACTTCACTCTGATTCTGCTTGTCGATTCTGTACCTTATCTGCCAGTCTGTTGCCTACCTGATCTGTCTGACTATTCTCTCTCACCAGTGGGCCCTCGCCACTGGTGAGATTACCGCTGTGGTTCTATCTGTAACCTCCATCGTCACTGGTGAGGTTACCGCTGAGAATCTATCAGAAACTTACTGTTTGCACCAATCACTACACTTTGTGCAATAAAGCTAGTGACTTTTGTCACGTCTTACACGCCATTTGCTTACTATATCTGTATTGTTGGTAATTCTGCAGATCACCGTGTAATCAGATATAGTATCTGTATTATTGGTGATACTGCAGATCACCACATAATCAGAAATCTGTTATCCTGCTGACACTAATTGTTACAGAGAGGGAAAGGCATCTTTCCCAGGCATCTTTAGGTGCCTTTTATTTCCTATGGGGCATATTTATAAAGCAACGATTAACTTGCTATGCTCATTCATTGTATTATTGCTGCACTACTCCCAGTATTTAGCCTGTTATTTCTGTTATTTCTAAAACCATGATGCCTGAAATGCAGCACCAAAGCCAATTTCCAAACATTGGAATTAAATCAAGTTGGCAATAACATGGTGATAACCAGAGGAAGGTTGTCAGGTGTTGCTCTCGCCCACTGACCTGCATTGGTATCGCCACCTTCAGGACAGTGTTATAATGCAGAGTAATTCAGGCAGAGGTAACATTTGCTTTATAAATGCATAAACACTCACTTTTCAAGCACTTGACAATACTGTAACCAAGGTTTGAACTTCATCCCAATCAGTAGCTGATACCCCTTTTCCTATGAGAAATCATTACCTTTTCTCGAATAGATCAGAGACGTCTGTATGGCTAATACTGTGGTGAAACCCCTCCCACAGTGTTGAGTCAGGACCCTAGGTTCTGACATCATACAGTGGGAGCCCTGTTGGATTGTGGGAAATAACAGCTTCCAACTGCCTATCAACCAGTATTTCCCTCTGTGCAAATGTATATCTGAAAAAACAACCTTAGGCCTCTTGCACACTACATGCGATTCTGATTTTTTTTTATGTGATCCGATTTTGGATTCCGATTAAAAAACTTACTGCATGCTGCTGAGATTTTTAAACTTAATCCAAAATCAGACATATAAAAAATCGGAATTGCATGTAGTGTGAAAGAGGCCTTATGTATATCTAAAAAAAACAATCTTTTAGCATATCGCCTTGTTAAGGGGTGTGGTGATAGATTATAGCAGTTGATGCTGTCTGTGTTTTTTTTGTTTTTCATTTCTGTCAATAGCAAAGATGATTACTTGCAGGTTGATTGTGGATCATACAATATGAAAACATTACATGGCGAATATCAATCATTTCTTGATCTCTTTTCTATTTTATAAGTTTTCACTTTGCAATGTATTTATTGTTTTCCCCTTTTCACTGTAGTTCCTTTTAAAATACCAAAACACCGCAAGAAAAGAAAAAAAATTCTCCTAGGAGATACGCTTTTGTCTACTGTTTAAAATAACCAAACAAGTAGGGGGAAACCGACTGTCAAGCATTCTCTTGCTTTCTGGTGGCTTAGAGGGCATTTTAATGATAAGGTGTGACAGTATCACCTAGGAGAAAACTTAGGAAAAAATTGAATAAGGGCCTATATGTTCTCATGCACAGGTAAAAGGGGAGAATTTTATAGCTGATATTTCTTACTGCACCCTTCGATTCAGCTATTTATTCAGTATGTTGTGTTAACTTTATATTTTCAGTTTTATGTAATATGTTTGCTTTAAAGGGATACTGTAGGGGGGTCGGGGGAAAATGAGCTGAACTTACCCGGGGCTTCTAATGGTCCCCCGCAGACATCCTGTGTTGGCGCAGCCACTCACCGATGCTCCGGCCCCGCCTCCAGTTCACTTCTGGAATTTCTGACTTTAAAGTCACAAAACCACTGCGCCTGCACGCCCGTGTCCTCGCTCCCGCTGATGTCACCAGGAGTGTACTGAGCAGACACAGACCATACTGGGCCTGCGTTGTGCACTCTTGATGACATCAGCGGGATCGAGGACAAGGCAACGCAGGCGCAGTGGTTTTCAGACTTTAAAGTCTGAAATTCCAGAAGTGAACCGGAGGCGGGGCCGGAGCATCGGTGAGTGGCTGCGCCAACACAGGATGTCTGCGGGGGACCGGTAGAAGCCCCGGGTAAGTTCAACTCATTTTCCCCTGACCCCCCTACAGTATCCCTTTAAGCTATAATTTTGGTTTTTAAACCATGACTATAGAGATAATATAGTTGGAACAAGACCGATTCAATAAATACCTGTGTTAAAATAAATTCAATTGGGAGTCCCGTCTCATTGAAAGTAATCATTTTTGTGTGAATTAAAAACCTGAATTTGTGTTCGCCAACTGCAGAAAAGCCATAGTTTTAACAATTGTGCAGATATGAGAGCAGAATACTCTATATCATCTCACAAAGCTAATTAGGTTAAAATAATCTTGTATCATGCATGAAGGATGCATATTACAGTGCGAACGGAAAGAGAGGGTCTCAGCTGCAGGCTCCATGGTTACGGGTGACATCAGTCTGTGCAGCTCTAGCTATGATGTGCTGGGGATGCAGTGCATATTATCCTAAAGTAAACCCAGAGGATTGCTGATGTAGCCATGTTTCCAAGGCAACAGATGCTGAGGACTGAACCCAAAGTGAGAGTTAAGCCTGTGGTTTATGTGACTAGCTGTGGCAGGGAGAGAAAGAGGAGAGTTAGAAGTCGTGGCATACATACGTAGTGGCAGTCATGATCTGGCAGAAATAGATCTGGAAGCAGGAAAGGAGGGGGGGGGGGGGGTGTTTGTGTACACTGATAGGGGCAGACAGCGGTGTAGGGAGGAGTCCATGTACCAGCACAGTGCTCAGGTTTTGCCTGGATGAATCTATATTACATCAGTAAATTCTTTGGTGTTTGGTTGTACTGTAGGAAAAGTAGGCTGTTGAAAGGTACAGAATGTGGCTAACTCTAAAAGCAGAACTAAATTCGAGTAACGCAGCACAGCATAAAGTAAAAACGCCAGTGGCAATATTTTAAATTTCTGCCTTTAAAATTATGGCATTATAAAACCTATGTTATTGAGAGAATTTTCACTTACAGTGGCTTGCAAAAGTATTCGGCCCCCTTGAAATTTTCCACATTTTGTCACATAACTGCCACAAACCTGAATCAATTTTATTGGAATTCCACATGAAAGATTAATACAAAGTGGTGTACACGTGAGAAGTGGAACGAAAATCATACATGATTCCAAACATTTTTTACAACTGCAAAGTGGGGTGTGCGTAATTATTCGGCCCCTTTTGGTCTGAGTGCAGTCAGTTGCCCATAGCCTTTTCCTGATTAGTGCTAATGGCTAAATAGAGTGCACCTGTGTGTAATCTAATGTCAGTACAAATACAGCTGCTCTGTGACGGCCTCAGAGGTTATCTAAGAGAATATTGGTAGCAATAATACCATGAAGTCCAAAGAACACACCAGACAGGTCAGGGATAAAGTTATTGAGACATTTAAAGCAGGCTTAGGCTACAAAAAGGTTTCCAAAGCCTTGAACATCCCACGGAGCACTGTTAAGCGATCATTCAGAAATGGAAGGGGTATGGCACAACTGTAAACCTACCAAGACAAGGCCGTCCACCTAAATTTACAGGCCGAACAAGGAGAGCGCTGATCAGAAATGCAGTCAAGTGGCCCATGGTGACTCAGGATGAGCTACAGAGATCTACAGCTCAGGTGGGGGAATCTGTCCATAGGACAACTATTAGTCGTGCACTGCACAAAGTTGGCCTTTATGGAAGAGTGGCAAGAAGAAAGCCATTGTTAACAAAAGCATAAGAAGTCCCGTTTGCAGTTTGCCACAAGCCATGTGGGGGACACAGCAAACATGTTGCAGAAGGTGCTCTGGTCAGATGAGACCAAAATGGAACGTTTTGGCCAAAATGCAAAACGCTATGTGTGATGGAAAATGAACACTGCACATCTCTCTGAACACACCATCCCCACTGTCAAATATGGTGGTGGCAGCATCATGCTCTGGGGGTGCTTCTCTTCAGCAGGGACAGGAAGCTGGTCAGAGTTGATAGGAAGATGGATGGAGCCATATACAGGGCAATCTTGGAAGAAGCTGGGAGAATGGTAGGAGGCGCCCGTGGACATGGCGCCCAGGACATACAGGTGGACACTTTAGGCACACCCATAGACCTGAGGAAGCGGCTCGGCCGCGAAACGCGTTGTCACTTGTGCCCCAATAAAGCTTGAAAAACTTCAACTACTACTGTGCGTATGAGTCCTACTGTGTTAAGGTAGGAAATCTAGTATCTTATTCTAATTACTACTACATTTACAATTATGAGTCCACGGGCGCCTCCTACCATTCTCCCAGCTTATCCTACCCCTGTTTAGGGGAGTGCACACTTGGAAGGCCTTTCCAGTGGCATACTTTTCTTTTGGAGCTGCGACCAACCATACTGCTAGAAGTAAGGCCGAGTGAGGACGGTACTTCCTCACATGCGATCAAAAGTGGTTGCATATATCTAGCAACCCAAACTCTGTGAGTATATTTCCTCCTATCTGCACACATACTCTGGTGTCCTTTTGATAATACACCAGATCGGGCTCCCGGTCTCTCTGTGTCTTTTTTGTCTCTTACTAAAAACCCAATCTTGGAAGAAAACCTCTTGGAGTCTGCAAAAGACTTGAGACTGGGGTGGAGGTTCACCTTCCAGCAAGACAACGACCCTAAACATAAATCCAGGGCAAAAATGGAATGGTTTAAAACAAAACATATCCATGCGTTAGAATGGCCCGGTCAAAGTCCAGATCTAAATCCAATCGAGAATCTGTGGCAAGATCTGAAAACTGCTGTTCACAAACGCTGTCCATCTAATCTGACTGAGCTGGAGCTGTTTTGCCAAGAAGAAAGGGCAAGGATTTCAGTCTCTAGCTGTGCAAAGCTGGTAGAGACATACCCTAAAAAACTGGCAGCTGTAATTGCAGCAAAAGGCGGTTCTACAAAGTATTGACTCAAGGGACCGAATAATTACACACACCCCACTTTGCAGCTATTTATTTGTAGAAAATGTTTGGAATCATGTATGATTTTCGTTCCAATTCTCACGTGTACACCACTTTGTATTGGTCTTTCACATGGAATTCCAATAACATTGATTCATGTTTGTGGCAGTAATATGACAAAATGTGGAAGACTTCAAGGGGGCAAATACTTTTGCAAGCCACTGTACCTGTTTTCATGAACCTTGTTGGGTATTTGAAGTGAAGACAAAGTGAAAAATTATCTTTAGAATAAATGTAGATAAATACTACTTCTACTTACATAACAGGTGTATTGTGCTATCCACATAATGATTCCTGTGAATTTTACAAAGGAAAAGCAGAACATCCTAGTCTAGGCAGGGGCCATCTTGCCAAGCTAATGCTGACATCATATCCTCCCTGACTTTTGTTTTCCCCCCTCCTTTCTCTTGCTCATTGTGTATTCATTAGCTGCCCCCCTCCCAAAGTCTTTTTTTTTTATTTACACATCCAATCACTGAGTCACCTCAGCCTTGCTTGTAAACACAAGTGATCAGCTAGGCAGGGAAATAAATGAAAGAGGAGGAATATATTATAGATAAAAATAACTCCCAGCATTCAACTTTTTGGCACTGTTTGGCACTAGGGCCAGTGCTCCTAAAGTATGTGATAACTACAAACCATAACAGCAGAAAAAGTTTTGAATGCAGGATTAGCATCTTTATCACTTAATACACTCAGACCAGTTGCTGTTGAAATTTGATTTTTATGGTGACAATACCGCTTTAAAGAAAACCAGAGATACACTTTGGCACAAAATTAACATATTCCCTGATAGATTTTACAAAATAAATACTATACCTGGTATATTCACAGCTCTTGTGTGCCGTTTTTGTGTTATTTTTAATAAAACTCCATGCAAAACACAGTTCATCAGAAAAGCATATTATTTCATGGGCTGTGTGCAAAATGAAATCACCATTTCTAAAAACCTCTTATGACTAACAAATATAGATAAAAATAAATACGCTTTTCATTATACCCTTTACATTAGCAGCTCCTCCTATCTCATAGCAGCTCTCTGTGATACTGTGAGCAGGGCTGTGGAGTCGGTACAAAAATCCACTGACTCAGACTCCTCAGGTTAGGATTCCACCGGCTCCGACTCCTCGACTGACTCCTCTAATTTGCATATTAAATCTTTGTTGATTGAAAGGATGTAACATGAAATGCATCTCCTAACTGCCAATGCATAGGAATTTTAAAATACAACTGAAGTGAGAGGGATATGGAGGCTGCCATATTTATTTCCTTTTAAACAATACCAGTTGCCTGGCCAGCTGGCTGATCTTCTGCCTCTAATACTTTTAGTCATAGACTAAAACTAGTCCTTGGTAAGAGTACTTGTAGAAGACAGGAACAAAGAACAGCTATCAGGCCCTAGGCAATGTAACTGTGGGTACATGTAAGAATGATGTGCAGGTTCTCTGCAGGGGAATGAGGGGATTCTTCCTCTATTACACACTCTTCATGTACAATCTGAACCAGGTTTATAGGCGATAGACAACACCTCTGTGTTCAATGTGCACAATATTCTAGGTGGATTCCCTACAGCAGGATTCCAGGAAGAGCCGGCCCAACACCCGGCCAGGGTGTTGCTGGTAACGTGAGCCGCCGGAGGGACACGGAAAAGAGTCAGGAGGACGCTGGGGGACCTCGTGGACTAGGGTGGGCTGGAGGAAGCCCCAGGTAAGTGAATGTTTTCATTCTATGTACTGCTGTACTTCCCGCTGATGAGCCAGCCTACAGTACAGGCTTTTATCTCACACACAGAGAGTATAGAAATAGCTGCTACAGCTGAGCTGAACAGAGAAGGACGTCGCTGCTCTCTAAATGACGGCCAAGATCTGTAAGAGGTGCTATATATTATCCGATCCAGCCGGCATTTGTAACAAGATACACTAACTACCGGTAATGTGTTTCTCTTACTATTAGAAACATGCTATTAGGTGCTACTAGGGTTATCCCAGCAGCCTAAAATTCCCTGTACTGCTCCCTTAAAGTGAGAAAAAAAGCAACAGAGCCTAGTTCTATGTAGGCTTGGGACTGTACATGCACATGATTATTACATCATGTCACATGCCAGCTCAGGTACACCTAAACTGATTGCTAGTTAACTAAGACACCACTTATTTAGATTTTGGTTATATATTATCTATCAATTATTTTATTTATCACAAAACTTACTATAATAGATTTATTGTAACACACTCAGATATCACCTAAGCCTGCTGCAATCACTCCCTTGGACATGTGTACTATGTGTTGAAAATCTAGGTAATTTATAATGTCTGGATGCCTGTATTTTCCAAATCTGTCATGCAGAACTCACCCTGAAGAGCTGGGGCTTTTCATGTGGATACTGTATGGTAATGTGGAATAACTCTAGTGTCTACATAAATACCACACTTCATAAAAATGTTATCTGAACTCAAGGGGTCTTATTGCAAGATGCTTATTAAAAAAACCACTGTGTCATGATGTAACACTAGGCGGTTTTGGTAAGATGCCACCAGACCAGAACTGTTTTGGGCCTTCGGGCAGCTGGCGATGTTTGCTATTTTATTAATTTTTATTATGTGTTTCCCTGCTGTTCTGATGTCGAGATAGGTGCTAGCTGAAGTTAGGGCAGAGACACACTGCAGAATGCTCTTTGATCTGTTTTCATTTTTAAAAACCTACTCCAATGGGCTTGCCTTAAAATTGCTGTAGTCACAATTTTTTGAAAATTCACGATTGCTACAATTTTGCTACAATTTTAATGCACGTCAATGGGAGCGTGTTTTTAAAAACTAAACACGGCAGTGCATCTCTGCCCTTAAATTGACACTGAAGCCCCCCAAAATTATGATATAATGAATTGTATGTGTAGTACGGATAATTAATAGAAAATTAGTAGCAAAGAAAATAGTCTCATATTTTTATTTTCAGTTATATAGTTTTCTTTTTATAACATTGCATCATTCTCTTAATATTTGCAGTTTACACACTACACTCAGCATTCGAAATTATTTTGCAGAGCAGGCTAGTGAACTTTAGAACTTTACTCTGCAGAAAAAACTAAATACAGTACCAGACACTTAAGATAATAGCTTCAGAAGACAGAGCTCTCTGCGACTTTGAAAGTCGTGGAGCTCAATTAAAGTGAACCCCCGGACTAAAAATCTACTCAGCAGTACTGAAAAGGCTTGGTGTTTCTTTAACAGTTTCACAGCATCAGAACTTTGTTTTTCTTACCAAAGCATCATTTTTAGCTGCATTTTTAGCTAAGATCCTGTTTCCACTACACGCAGATTGGATGCAGAATGGATGCAGAAAAACTGACTCCAATGAATGTCTATGGGCCTGTTTCCACTAAACGCGATTTTTCTGATGCAGATTTTCCCATAGGAATTAATTGGAGTCAGTTTTATCTGCATCCATTGTGCATCCAATCTGCGTATAGTGGAAACAGGCCCTAAGGCATTCATTAGAGTCAGTTTTTCTGCATACAATCTGCGTTTAGTGGAAACAGGCCCTAAGCTCCACCCATCAAAGAAAACTGCCCTGGCTTTTTTTCCCCTGATGCTGTGCAAAGCATGATGGGATTTCTTGTGTTGTTGTTTACGTTGCCTAGCAACTGGGATGGGTGATCAGCACACAGGACAGTTGGAACTGTGTCTCATGCTCCCTGTCACCACCTTTCATCCAAAAAGATGGCTGCCCTCATGAAATCAAACATTTGCCTGTTCTTTTAAAACAGGGTGGGTAAGAGATTATATTACCTATATATTATATAATAGCATAACTAATGTAACTTAATGACAGTATGTTTGTTTAGGCTGAAGTCCCTCTTTAAGCTCTTTTGCATAGATAACAACTGGAGTTTCTTAACTCTTCCTGTACTGGAAACAATATTAGACTCATCTCTCTGCTGCTAATGTGTTCTTTCTTCTACAAATCATTATATCATAAGTTTATTTTCAATTCAGATTCCCTTTAAAGTGTAGCTGTCGGGCGTAAAATCAAAAATCAATTCTTTAGTTTGATCTAGTAAACAAGTAATAAGGAAGCTAAGCAGGCAACCCAAAAGTTAAAATCATTATTACTTTTCTTGTTGATAAATGATCATCCCCCAGTTTACCTGACTCTTATTTGGTAATCACAAAATTTGGTACACAGAAAGGAAGTTGCAGGGCATGCTGGGTTGTCCTTTTTTGCTTCATTACTTCCCCTCAGACTTAACTAATGCAGCCTGATTGGCTGAAGCCTTTTTCCCTCCCATTTTCCCCTCCAACATCTCTGTTCCTCTCTGATTGGCCAATATTTCTCATGCTGAGACAATGCACTTTCTATAGTGAAGGACGGGAAATTAGGCAGAGGAGAGTAAGGGAGGAAATGACATCAGGATTGGCTTCAAAATAGCCACCGTTTAAAATGGGAAATGCTAAGAAGCATTTTCTCTTTCTTTGCTGTAGAAAAATCACTAAAATCAAAACAGGACAGTGCAATACATATGTTATGTAAGTAGAGCAAGTATTTAGCTACTTATATATGTGTTTTTTTTCTGAGATAGTATGGCTAAAAGCTCCTCTTTAAAGGATACCAGAGCCGAAGGGTGTGATGTCACAGGACAGGAGCGCCCTCGCTCCCCCACATCTCCAATCAGCATGCATGCTGGGACGCAGGAGCGAGCACGCTCCTGTCCTTTGACATCACTGCATGGCCACAGGGGAGCAGAACGGACATACTGCGCATGTGCAGCACAGTTTGTCTGGGTTTTAAGTTGCCCGGGAGAATGGCACTGATTGTAGCAGAACGGCGAGTGACGGAGGGGAACGGGAGACGCGGTACTACTTTCTTTTAACCCTCTACCCACTGCACATTCCATTTTTACCAGAGCCTTTCGACTCTGTTATGCTTTAATGTTGATGTTAAAGGACCACTATTGAGTTAAAAAAAATGTATATTACATGTAAGCATACAAATAAGTATTTTTCTTCCAGAGTAAAATGAGTTATAAATTACTTTTCTTCTATGTTTCTGCCACTAACAGTGGTTAGTAGAAATCTGATGGAACTGACAGGTTTTTGACTAGTCCATCTCTTCGTAGGGATTCTTAGCAACCCCTGAAAAGGATCTATACAAAGATGCAGGCAGCCCCTTACCTGTTTGCACACTATTCTAGCAGTTGGACTGAGCGACTGCTGTTGATAATGTTTATGCACAGAGCTTTGTTTGCTGATCTTATTCATGCACAGTATCTATTTTAAAGGCTGCATATTAAATTTCGCTTCCAGTTCGCTTCATATGTTAACCATTGCAGATTCTAGCCATGACAGCAAACCATTTTGTTGTTGCCAAGTCTGTGATATGTAAATTGTAGATAGGAGGCTACAGTACTGTAAATATGTATTCTAAGCGGCACAGCTGCTGCATTCTTATCCTGTCACTTGGCTAATGCAGTAGTGACCATTAAGTAAATTAGTAAAGCTGCCTGAACATGGTACCTTCTGATCTATATCTGCACGCAGCAGAGGGTGCAGAAAGCAGAGCGAATGCAATATATTTGACGTCAGATTTAATGAACACAAAAGGGTCATTAACAGAGACCAGGCTGATTGTGGCTGCTCAAGGAGTGGGCTGCTGCTGCTAGCATGGCTTTTTATTTCCCCCAATTATTATTATTATTTTTATTCGCCATGTTGGCAGCTGAGCCAGAGTCACACAAGTGGGAGAGATTCTATATTTAGATCCATGCGTGCGCTCAAAACAGATTTGATGGTTTTAAACAGTTTGTGTGTTTATTTAGCAGTTCAAGCAGCAATGGTTCTAGAATATGGCCTCAATTCACTAAGCTTATCTCCTGTCTTTAATAACTCTTCTAGAGTTGTTACCATGGTGATAAGGCATGTAGTATTCAGGA
The DNA here is from genome assembly GCF_040937935.1 of Hyperolius riggenbachi. NCBI lineage: Eukaryota > Metazoa > Chordata > Amphibia > Anura > Hyperoliidae > Hyperolius > Hyperolius riggenbachi. Next base: position 515,687,516 of record NC_090646.1, on the reverse strand, counting down.
AACATTTTACCTCAGGCAAGCCTAAAGTTAACTCTTCTGTCTTTAAATTAACTCTCCAATCCTTAAAATAACTCCAGAGTTAAAGACAGGCTGTTAATTAACTGCATGTGAAAATAACTACAGAGGAGGTAAATTAACCACTTAAGCCCAACTGGACGAGATTTCTCGTCCAGTTGGGCTGCGCGCACTCCCGCGGGTCGCGCGCGCTCCCGCGGGCCCCCCCCCCCCGTGCGCGCCCCCGCTGCTGGCCGCTAGCCCACCGATCAGTGAAAGGGATTATAAATCCCTTTCGCTGATCGGACCCCCCCGGAGAAAAGCCGACAGCGTCTCTTCAGACGCTGCGGCTTTTCTGAGCTCTGGTCTCCTTTCTTCTGCCTGGGAGCGAGATCGATCGCTCCCAGGACTTTTTGATTCTGGCCATCTTGTGGCCAAATAGCAAATTACACCTAAAAAAAAAGTTTTAAAGATAAACATATAAATATATTAAAAAAAACCCCTGTTTACCTCCCACACCAAAAAATACCCACATACAAGTTTAAATTTAAAAAAAAAAAAAAAATTACAATAAAAAAAAAACAAAAAAACATAAATAGTTACCTAAGGGTCTGAACTTTTTAAATATGCATGTCAAAGGAGTATATCAATATGATTTAATAAATTATGGGCTTCTAAACAGTGATGGACGCAAAACGGAAAAAATGCACCTTTATTTCCAAATAAAATATTGTCACCATACATTGTGATAGGGACATAATTTTAACGGTGAAATACCCGGGGCATATGGGCAAATACAATACGTGAGTTTTAATTATGGAGGCATGTATTATTTTCAAACTATAATGGCTGAAAACTGAGAAATAATGAATTTTTTCCATTTTTTTCTTATTCTTCCTGTTAAAATGCATTTACAGTAAAGTGGCTCTTAGCAAAATATACCACCCACAGAAAGCCTAATTGGTGGCGGAAAAAAACAAGATATAGATCAATTAATTGTGATGAGTAGTGATAAAGTTATTGGCAAATGAATGGGGGGTGAAAGTTGCTCGGATGTAAAAAAAATTCAACCCTTCGGGCTTAAGTGGTTAACTACAGAGGAGGTAAATTAACTACAGAGGAGGTAAATTAACTACAGAGGAGGTAAATTAACTACAGGAGAGGTAACTTAAGGAATGAAGAGGTAAGATAACTCTCTCACGTGTGGAGGTAAGTTTTCTCTTGCTTTATTATCTCTAGCATGATCTTAGTGAATTGAGGCCAATGAGTTGGATTGTTAGCCTACATATGGGTAAAAGGGTGCCGAGTTGCCTTTCCTGGATGCTGTGTCTCCAATTAGCAGATTGGAGGAGAGATAAGAAATGATATCTGACTTATAAGGAAATTGGGAGGGTGGTGGTGTCAGCATTATTTGGACTATACAGTAAAAAAAAACAAAAAAAAAACAAGCTGGGACTGGGGTGATTGGGGAATCGTGGATAGACAGACTGAGCTATCTGTCCCTTTGCTTTAGTGCTCCTGAATTTGAAATATTTGGCGTTGCCAAATATTTTTAAAGTAAACTCAAGCCGAAGCTCAGGTCAAAAAGGACATAGTCGCCTAAAAAAAAGGAAGCCTCTGGATCCTCTAGAGGCCTCCCAGGTCCTCCTCGCTTGTGCTTGCTGGTACCCTCCAGAAGATCCAGGCTGGACTCCTCTTCTGGCACAAGCGCAGCCGCTCCTGTGCAGTAACACCGAGCCGCTCGTGCACAAGCTGCTCAGGCTTAGGGCCCGTTTCCTCTAGGGCGTTGGAGTCGAGGAGTCTGAGCAATTTTGGGTACCTGAAGTCGGATTTTGAGTCAGAGGTTTCATAAACTGAGGAGTCGAAGTTGGAGTTCGATGATTTTTGTACCTACTCCACAGCCCTGGTTTCCACTACACAGCTGTACTAAACCAATGCACGGCAATGGAACAGTTTTCCTTGCGTGAAGGTTATGCGGAGCAGTCCGAGAGTCTGTAGCATGCTGCAGATTTTTGCACGACCGCATCCGCCCATCGTCTCCTCCTATACACTTCCGCATCGGGAGATGCGGAAGAGACAGGAGCGGAAGTGATGCGATGCGACCTGATAGTTGCATTGCATCCCTTCTGCAAGTGGAAAAGGGCCCTTACTGCGCAGACGCTGCAGTACTTGGACAGGCACAGTACAGCTACCCTCCTGCTTGAGTAGGAGCACAGCCCCATTCAGATTCCCAACAAGCCTTTGTCTGAAAACATTGGGCAGACCCTGAGCAGCAACTGGGGTCCGGAAGACGGTGTGGGAAGCCTCTACAGGATCCAGAGGCTATCTTTCTCTATCTATATGTATTTCCTTTTTGACTCAAGCTAAGGCTCGGGTACACTTTAAGTAAAACTCTAGTTTTCTCCTAGGAGATAATTTTTCGTCTGTTTAAATAACATTTTCAGCACTCAGCAATTGAAAAATAGGTGTTAGTCCTCGTTCACATCAATAAGCGCAAATGGCGGTGCGATCGGAACGCAACGCGTACACTCACAAGGCATCTGCGCTGCTGATCCCATTTATTATAGTGAATGGGTCAGTACTGCGATGTCCGAAAAATGTATGCAGCAGTGCGATTGCGCATCGCACTGCTCTGCAGCGCATATGATGGGAACGGTAGAAGGGATGTCTATGCCCTTCTACCTTTCTTGCTTGTCGCACACTATACACGCTGCCGAAATGCACACGACTGCGCGTATAGTCGAAATGAGGCCTCGTTCCTACTATACGCCCTTCCGTGTAAGGCCCCTTTCCTACTATAAGCACTGGGATCAGCACGCAGATGGCGTTTGATCGCACACGTTGCGTTCTGATCGCACAGCCATCTGCACTAATTGAGGTGAACGAGGCCTATGAGTACTACCAAAATTATTTTGAGTATTTTCTTGCTTGCTGGTGGTTTAAAAGTCATTTTATTTATTGACAAGTTCAAAATATCACCTGGGAGAAAATGCAGGAGAAAAAATGAATTGCATGCGGGCCTAAGTGTTAATGAGAGATAGATTGGAGCACCTGTGACTGAAGAGACATACTTGTCAATCCATGGATTTTGTCAGGGAACATTTTACAGACCTTACTGCAAGCATCAATAAATATTCTATATTTAATATTAGATATTTTTCACAATATATAAATTACAAAGAATACAACCACACCATGAAAAATTCCTTGTAATTAAATAAACTTTTTATTAGTATTCTGTGTCTATTTCCCAGTATTTGTTTATGTCAGTTCTTCCTCCTATGTTCTTAGAAGCGTGTTTTCTGTCTTCTGTACTCTGGCTAGATTGGATAATCATAATACAAAAACCTTGAGGAGCGCTCAGGCTATAACTAGAACTGATACCCTGATTAGGGGAGCCTGTTTACAGCGACATAGACAATGGTGCTACTCAAAAAAGCCCAAAAAGTCTTCTTCACAATTCTTTCTTTATTAGAAAAATATCAACTCACAACCACATATAATCCCTCCCCGCCCCCCCCTAAAAATAACACAGCCGTGTTATGACATCAGCTGACTACACTTGCAGACATACATTCAATCACCTATGGCGTCTCATGCCAAGCACTAAATCATAAAGTGCACTGTGATCTCAAGCACCTCTATTGCACCAAAAGAATCTTCCTGCTATAGGCTATTCCGCAACACATGGATCTGTATATAACCAGCCCATTGCTCAGCGTTTGTTTCACTACTTGCACATTTAAGCTGTCCCTATATGGTGTAGCTGCTTGATTTGCCACACAGTCACTGTGATTAAATGACCTCAAACCAGGGGTCAAGTTAAGCAAAGAGTCTTAGTTCATATGCTCACAATGTGTACCACATCCATTTGCAATATATCAGTGTGCTGTACCCAGCATTATACCTACGCCATATCACAGTCACAGTATATAATCTCCGTATGGGACACTGAGGTTTGCCACTGCGGGCTCTCACCACCGCTGATATTGCTTTCTTCAGTCCCCGGGCAGATGTTGCTGGAGGGGTTCACACTGCGACTGGCTTGTCAGCATCCATCCAAGCAGCATCCACTGGTTGGGGCCTCAGTGTTTAGAACACTTCGCGCTGGGCTGTAGTAGTGTCCGCTGGGATCCGCTGAGGTTACGGAGCCATGTCACGGCTCCATGACGTCAGCGGATCCCAGCGGACGCTACTACAGCCCAGCAACACCCCTCCAACATCTGCCCGGGGACTGTGGATTGGAAAATCTCCAGCTATTGTGTTTATTTGTTGCTTCTCTGATGCATACTGACTAGAAACCTGGTGATCCTCAACAGCAAATTCAAGTAAACCAAAGAAGAAAATCAAAATTTTTAATTTCAGTCTTCAGTATAGGAAATGATGACACAAATAGTTACTAATAAATGCACACATTTATTATCATCTTATGTGGACATAAGATGGAAATAAACTACTGCATCTCAGATATTTATTTAAAAGTGTGGAAATGTCTTCCACCAGTTGAGTCCAGATCTGACTCTCAGTATGTTGTCTGCTGTAGCGATGAATTGTGTCATTCATAGATTTCACTGGGAGTTAGGTTGCTGTGCTGCATTCATCCATGACGTGAGTGGATCTCTTTACTGCCTTGTACTGATTCCAGGAAATAGTTTGATGCTATTTAGAAGACTTGAGTTATGACTATTGCTCTGCTATTCCATGCCAAGAAGGTGCAACATAGAGTGGAAGGAATAAATAGAGTGCTTCTAGTAATAGCTTAATGTTTATGTATAAATCTTAAATTGTCTGACAGTTATTCTGATATATGCATTTATTACTTTGATGGTTGTTAAATAGGTGAAATATAAGACCTAAGCGACCAATTTCAGCCCGAAATTGGTAGCATTATCGGTCGGGCTTGCACTTGGCGGAACCGGTTTTCAACCGATTTGATTATAATAATAGATTCAGATGGTCGATCAGACGCCAAGTCGCTTGATGTATGGCTATCTTTACTTCTGAGACCTGACCACTGCTCTCCTCACATAGCGGGATGCTCAAAGCTCACCACTCATTGGTATGGTCAAAGATATGCTACCTTTATATGAACACTGCAGGTATATATCCAAATTAAAACATATTAAAAATGCCTCTAAAAGGCTGTCACAGCTGTCACCGATGAAATGATTAACATAATCATCACAACATAGTAATAAAATTGACCAAATTTCTGGCTATTATTATTAATATTGATTTTATAAAGTGCCAACATATTCCGTGGTGCTGTACAAAGTAGGAAAACAAACAGTGGATACATAATGATATAGACAATGATATACATCAGATATGGACACTGGTACAATATACAGAATTGGTGATTACAATGACAGATGTAATATGATAAATAAAATGTATAACGGAGAGCAAGCTACGAAATGACTAACAAATTCCAAGACACAAAAGGGTGAGAGAGCCTTGCCCTTGCGAACTTACAATGTAAAGGCTATCAGAAATAATAACACTGTTGAGGGTTCATGGAGCTCCCACACCGGTGAAACCTGGGTTCAGGATAATAGTGCGAACATTGTGTTATAGTGAGTCCAAGTACACTTACCATACCCAGGAATAAGATGCTAGCAACAAAGCAGAGGATCACGACAGCGGCAGCCCAAGATTGCCCACAGCCCCGCTAGTTCCAGCGGCGATTATACCGCTTTTTCAGTTGTAATAAATATTTGTTGGTTGCTATAGGCAACAACACTACACCTGTTTGGCACCATATCACAGAACGTGTGATAACTTGACACTCATCACAGCAACAGCACAGAAGATAGAACTGCTTAGACGTCGTCAAAGGTTAAGGTGTTTATTCGGAAAACAGATATACAGATGTGTTCAGCAGCAAGCTTATCTTCATTACATATTTTGTTACCTCTGCAAAGCAATCTGTTTGTCTTAAGCGTTGTGGCTCTGGGTTTATACCTTGTGAATGGTAACCAGGCTTTATCTTACGAAAAAAATGATACGTTGCACTTAGGCCTATGTACAGCATACAGGTAGATGACTGGAAGTAAAGTGAAAGTAGAAGTGAAGTCTGAAGCTAGAAGGTGGAAACTGGAAGTGGGCTCTGGAGCCCGTGTTGGCTATTTTATACTAGCCACTAAAGAGTTAAATGTGACATCACCCAGCAGGGATGGATCAATAACCCATCGCCTGCTATTGGCTGATAAGAACACGTGATAGCATGACAAGCACAGTCTTAACTGCGCATGCACTGGAAAATTCAATTTTCCAATGACCTGTTCCCTTATTCTTAGGAGAACACTGTTTTCTGTTCCCTGGTTATTGTTTACCTTTAGGAACTATGAAAACACTCGATCTTTACCCCACAAGGCCTGGAAGTCTGTACATCGAGCTTGATATCTATTCTACGGCCTTGTGGAGCCAGAGCACAATGTTCTACTGAACATGGTGTCTCCCGGAATGAGAGAAATTCTCCTTAAAGAGAGACATTCTGCAGAGCTAGTCCTTTTACTAAACCAGTTATGTAAAGTGACTAAGGCCTCCGAATTCAAGCATATCATACTTCAATTCTAACAGGAAGTACCTGCCAAAATTGCAGTCCTGTGTCCTGCACAATTTCTGTGCAATTTTCGGAGAGCGATCTAAGAGAGGAGAGTGTTGGTCCAAAATCACTTTCCTCTAAATTGTATTGGAATCTCTGTTCTTTAAAGGACAACTGAAGTTAGAAGAATATGGAGGCCGTGATATTTATTTCCTTTTAAATGATACAAGTGGCTTGGCAGCCCTACTGATCTATTTGGCTGCAGTAGTGTCTGAATACCACCAGAAACAAGCATGCAGCTAATCTTAACAGATCTAACAATTATGTAAAAACTAAAACCTGATCTGCAGGGTCTATGGTTAAAGATATTAGAGGCAGATGACCAGTAGGACTGCCAGGCAACTGGTATTGCGTAAAAGGAAAGAAGTATGGCAGCCTCCATATCCCTTTCATTTCAGTTGTCCTTTAAAGGGACACTTAAGTCAAGAATAAAAGATCAGTATTACTTGCCTGGGGCTTCTACCAGCCCCCTGCAGCCATCGCGTGCCCTCACAGTCACTCACAGAGCTTCTGGTCCCCCACCGCCAGCTACTTTCATTTTTGCTGACAGGCCCTGACAGGGAGTTGACGGTCTTTCTGCACATGCGCAGGTCTAGCCACGCGTATTCTTCTTCATGTTCCTGTCCTCAATAGCATTCTGCACAGGCACAGGACGCTATTGCGAACATTGACGCAAAGAAAAATACGCGTGGCCATGACTGTCGGCCTATCGGCAAAAATGAAACTAGCTGGCGGCGGGGGACCGGAGATTCCGTGAGTGACTGCGAGGGCACGGGGCAGGTAGAAGCCCCAGGAAAGTGAAACTGATTTGTTTTATTTCTGTCTTAAGTGTCCCTTTAAGATGTGTGATCGATTTGGAGTGATTTTGCAAACACAAGTAGATATGGGATCTAAAAGGGGCCTGAAGGCCTGGGCATACAGATGCATTGCGTTGCAGATGCAAGTGGTCATGCAGTATACAAATATGCATAGCACCTGTGTTGCAGTGCAGTCCCATTCAGCTAGTTAGTGGTTAGGTGCTGTGGTGAGTTTAAAATGTGTGCAGCAGTGCGTTGTCAATGCTTTGATGCGTAGGGCATTAGGGTACAGGATAATGACCTGATAGTGCTTCTGATGTAAAACTGCTTATAGGCATTCCAATGGTTGTCGCCTCATCTAATGGCTGGATTAGGCAATACTGGGAATAGTGTGGCGGGCACAATCCCTCTCATTCCTAATAGTGCTCAGGAGACCTGGCAAACAGCGGAACTGAATTTTTACAGCTTCTTCCTATTTCATTCACATATTACATAGGAAGAAAAAAAAACAGTCTTGTAAAAGTAATACCTTTTAATGGCTATCTGATAGCGTTAGATGATGCAATCTTTCTGGGATCTAGTCCCCTTCTTCAGGCATATTTCCAGATGTTAGCTGAAGTAAAACACTGATGCAGGTAAATAGTAAATACGTAGATCAGATTACTATTTACGCCCTATGCACTATCTAAGCATTTATGTCCATACTGATCATTTATAGATAGGATAAAGGGTAGTTGGATCATGCTAAGCACTCTTTCTGCGTCTGAGTCTTGCATAGTTTTAGAATGCACTTTACAGTGAGGATATTCAAAACATGAATATGGGGTGAATGGCAGACAGGTTATTTACGGAATGCATATGTTAGTGCCTGATAGGAACACAGAGGCATGAAATTATGCTTTTTATTTTTAGTAGATGCTGTTGAATTTGTTCTTGGTTCTTTGCAAACTATAGAAAACCTCATCCCACTGGCCTGTTGATTAGGAAATGACAACAAAGTGTTTTGGATCTCAATCCACTTGTTATTTGAAGTCTGGCAGAGGTGTAGATAATTTGACAGAGCTTTCATTGTGATTGAATCCAGTCATGAACATCAGAGAGCATGTTGCAGAAGCGTAGAATTAAGTGTGTAGGGGGATAGTTGTGTCAGAACAGGAGAGACCTTTACCAGACTCTCTGCATGGAAGGGCAGATGCACTACATCTCAGCAAAGGCAACCTGAGGTGGTGACGTAGCTAGAAAGCCAGTGGGAATTTAACACAGCTACCAGCAAACTGATTGGCTGCTTTCGGTTTGGTAGCTGCCAGTCCTGCATCTTGCTTAGTGATATTTACATATAAGGCAGTCCTCTGCACATCTCTTCCCACCACCCATGCTGCTCTGACCAATCTTTCTTTCCACCGATTAAAAGTGTGATGAAAAAGATTCTCAGCTATGTAAGTAGCATTAGACACATCATACAGTCTGATCTTCACTGTCTTTATAAAAATAAGTATAGGTGTTGTATAAGTTACACAGTAGTTTTGAATTTTCAACAAGTGTAAGGGGGGAAAGTTCTATTTTTTTATCTCTGGATAGTATGAGAAAGGGTTCAAAACATTATATGTTAACTGTTAGTCCCAGGGTTTGAAATGGACGTTCTAACTTCTCCCTCTACATTAAAGCGGAATATAACCCTGCATTTCAACTTTGCTGTAAAACATTATTTACAGCATATTATATGCAAAAAGCATTTTTTTTTACTAGACCAGCATTGGAAGGGTTAAACACAGAGGTTTAAAGTTCCGTGGAGAGATATGCAGAAGTTCAGATTGTTACATTCTATTTAGTTATATGTATCTATTGAGAAATGTAACACACTCTTTGGCTGTCCTCCAGCTCCTTCTCAGTCAGCGTGAGTGAGTCACATTCAACACTTAGATACATTTATGTAAACAAATGTATCTATGTCAGCTTCGGATGCGTCTGCAGTTCTCTCCAGGAACTTTAAATCACTGTGTAACCCTTCCAATGCTGGTCTAGTAAAAAAAAATGCTGGTTGCATAAAATATACTGTAAATAATGTTTTAGAGCAAAGTTGAAATGCAGGGTTATATTCCACTTTAAGGACCGGCTCACACAATGGTCCTGATCCAGTTCACTTTTTCTCCTAAGTTTCCTCCTAGCTGATAGTTTTACATAATAAAATGCCTTTTAGTACTGTTGACAGTACTTTTTCACTTACCTTTTGGTACTTTTCCAATTGTAAGTTGCAAAAGTTATTTTAAACACAAGCTGAAAAATTGATTTGGATCATGTCTCCTCTATCAGGGGTCCCCAACCACCGGGCCCGCGCCCACTGCCGGTCCGTTGGCAGTTTCCAGCTGGGCCGCGGCGGGTCTGTCATCTTGCCCCTCCCCCCCGCGGCCGCCGCTTCTGTTACTTTATGAGCGGGCGGCCGCTTCCGGATTCCCCCAGGCGCTGCTCTCCTTCATGAAGTACTATCTCCTCCTATAACAGCAGCGCGTCTTGCGTCTGCTGTAAGGAGGGAAGGAGGTGGGGCAGCGGTTCCCATGGTAGCGGCGATGCATATCGCCGCTACAGGAAGCCGCTGCCCCGCCTCCTTCCCTCCTTACAGCAGATGCAAGACGCGCTGCTTTTATAGGAGGAGATAGTACTGCGTGCATGAAGGAGAGCGGCGCATGGGGGAATCCGGAAGCGGCCGCCCGCCCGCTCATAAGGTAACAGAAGTGGGGGCACCACCTACGCATACTGGGCACTATACTAGCTATAGCTGGGCACTATGCTAGCCATGCTGGGCACTATACTAGCCATGCTGGGCACTATACTAGCCATGCTGGGCACTATACTAGCCATAGCTGGGCACTATACTAGCTATAGCTGGGCACTATACTAGCCATGCTGGGCACTGTGCTAGCCATGCTGGGCACTGTACTAGCCATGCTGGGCACTATACTAGCCATGCTGGGACACTATACTAGCTATAGCTGGGCACTATACTAGCCATGCTGGGCACTATACTAGCTATAGCTGGGCACTATACTAGCCATGCTGGGCACTATACTAGCCATGCTGGGCACTATACTAGCCATACTGGGGCACTATACTAGCCATGCTGGGCACTATACTAGCCATGCTGGGCACTATACTAGCCATGCTGGGACACTATACTAGCCATGCTGGGCACTATACTAGCTGTAGCTGGGCACTATACTAGCCATGCTGGGCACTGTACTAGCCATGCTGGGCACTATACTAGCCATGCTGGGGCACTATACTAGCCATACTGGGGTAACCATACTAGCCATGCTGGGCACTTTACTGGCCATACTGGGGCACTATACTAGCTATACTGGGGTAACTATACTAGCCTAGCCATGCTGGGCACTTTACTAGCTATACTGGGCACTTTACTAGCTATACTGGGGCACTACCTACCCATACTGGACACTATATTAGCTATACTGGGCGCTATACTAGGGCACTACCGACCCATACTGGGACTATACTAGCTATACTGGTCACAATACTAGCTATACTGGGCGCTATACTAGGGCACTACCGACCCATACTGGGACTATACTAGCTATACTGGTCACAATACTAGCTATACTGGGGCACTATACTAGCTACACTGGGGTAACTATACTAGCCATACTGGGGCAACTAATCTCCCTATACTGAGGCAACTATGCTAGCTATGCCGCCGCACCCCAGCCCCTCCCCCCGTAACCCGCTGCACACGACACTGTCCACTAGGTCGCACGCGCAATAACCCCCCCTCCCAACCAATAACCCCCACCCCCGGGCCTCTTAGAAAAATTTGGTCAGTAAGTGGTCCCCGGGCCGGAAAAGGTTGGGGACCCCTGCTCTACATAATAGATGCTAAAAATTAAAAAGTAATCACACCACATGAGCCACCCTCGGGTCTGACACGGGTGTCGCAGGAACGTCTACAGATCTTAATTCTGCTGTATTGTCCTCTTTCGACACCCCAACTATGATACCTTCATCACAACAGACTGCTAGTCACTACATTAGCCTACTGCCAAAAGACCTCATCTTACGTCTGTGCCTAACCATTTTACAGTACCAACAGGAATAATGATATTTGGAGTATGGCAACTGCTGGCCTGTAAGATAGAATGGCGTTTGGTAGTTCTTAGATACGACCACTGATAAAGAATGGACCTGGGTCAAAGTAACATCCAGAAAATGTACAGAATGCATAGAAAATAGTATGAATGTTGTCACGGGAAATTATTCTTTATATATGAGTTGTTAATGTCTGATCTAACATATGCAAGGGTTGGGGGTGGGGATTTGGTGATAGTTTACATTAAAATGGGTAAATGGATCAGAATAATGGGTTTGGTATCTCTCCCCACCCCCCATTTCCATCCTCATCAATTCAAGATAAAGACTATGCTTTTTATACATACTGTCAGCTTGGAGATATATTTTTCCCCTTTGTTACAACAGCTTGTCAAACTGCTCTCAGCTCAGCGGAATCCAAAGTCTGCAGAAGTACAAGTTTTGACAAGTAACATAATTCTCTTATTAATAGAGGGCTCGGCAGTATATCATAACGTTTGGTTTTAGCTAGACCACACAATAATGCAACAGAAATATTTTAGAATGTGAAGGAGGGTGAGACTGAGGACATGGGTGGCATTTAGTAAGGTGAGCAAGAATAATTATGTACAAAGGATACAAGTCCTTGAAAAACCGTTGCAGATTTGTACCTCTGCATATCTCTCTACTGAAGTGTCTTTTTGTTGATGTTTTTTGTGATGCGGGTATATAAGTTTTCTTTTAATAAAAGATATGTACCTTCTCAGGGAAAGCAAAATTTCCAGTTCAACACCTGTTCTCAAGTGCTGCTAACTTTGGGCCCTATCCCTATCCCAAGTTCGAAAATCAGGCGATAGTTATGTTTTACCCTTGGCGAGCAGTGTTGAAAAAAACTCGCTTGGTGGACTTTAATCCCCAGTGATATCTTTACACCCTATCCTATTCACCCTTTCATTCTGCCACAGTGCTTTCCATGAACTAAGAGCATAAGCTCAGACTTGCTAGGAGCAGGTACAAAGTCCCTATCCCACATCTTCTGCTGCATTAACCTAGCATCTGGGAGACTTTACTAAGAAGACCTCCATTCTCCCTGCAGGACTATAGCTTCACCCTGCCCCTCTTTTGCCTGCACTACCAGCCTTGTCAGTCCCCGCTCCTCCCAACAGCTCAGCTGTGCACCCCGACCCTGTCGCTACCTTTGTGACACCAACACTGTAGCTGTACTGGGAGCCCCGGGAAAGCGTCTTTTAACCTCCTGCCAGGGCTCCCCATTGGTCCACGGCCTTTCTTCCTTCGGTCTGTTTTAAGTTTTTTTTTTATGGTGAGCAATTGCTTCATGTGTTAACACTTGCTAAAGTCTGCTTGCCGAAACGTCGTGTTATCTTTTGCTATGGTAAAAACAAATTATTGCTAATTTGCACTAAAATCCAGGTTTGAGACCCAGTCATCTTTCTTCGTTGCTGTGTATACCTGCACCTCAGGTGGATCCGGGTGTGGACTGGTCGACTCCCTGGTGCTAAAGTTTTGCAGTGTTAGCAGCTGGATTTTTTTTTCTTTTTTGTTTTCTTTCCAATAAAAATCCTTCACAGTTTTACAGTTCAATGAAAATCCTCCTCTGGGAGGATTCTTATTGGTCAAGACCGTAGACCGATATGTAGCCTCACTGGGAGGTTCAAAGAAGCTTCCAGTATTGCAGAGCAACTGAGTGCAGAGCGGCGGATGTTTGTGACAATGCTGGCGTCATAGATACAGGTAGCTGAGGGTGTCCAGCTGAGGTGTCGAGAGATGTGCCTCTGGGAGTGGGGACCGACTGTGCTGGTCGTACCAGCAAAGGAGCAGCAGATAGTGACGTGAAGCAGCAGTAGTACGGGGGAGAGCAGTAGCAAGGAGCAGATTTTTCTATCAAGAAAAAAGAAGCAAGGAATTAAAAAAGGAAGGACTAACATGTAAAACAGAAGAAGAATGTTTTAATAATATAGCTCGTACTTTTCACTTAAAGGGAACCAGAGAGGAAGCACCCTTGTGTATTTTACCATGTATATCAGTAAGAACATTAGAGAAAACACTTACCATGCTCTCTGTTTCCTCCTCACTGCTAAAAGTGTCTGTTAACAGCAGTCACAAGAATCCCAGACTGAGCAATTAAATCTGGCTTTGCTGGGAATGATTATTGCTGAGTCATTATAGCAAAGCCACAAGGGGGCAGGCTTGGGCTTGAAATAACACCACAGAAGACAGACTTAGCTATAATCTTTCTGTAGCAAAGCTAGACGGAGCAGCCTGACTTCTCAGTCGGGGATTCTTATCAGACGTGATAACAGTCAGATTACACAGAGAACAATGAAACAAAGGGCAGATTAGGTGTTTACTGTCATGTTCCCACTGATTTATAAGGTAAAATACAAGAGGGTGCTTCATCTCTGGTTCTCTTTAAGTATTAACAGGTGACCCTCTGTACTAATTGAACTGGAAGCGGACGGACATCTGTGAGTCCCCTTTTTGAATGGGCCATCAGATTCCAACATAAGACCCCCCCCCCCCCCCCCCCCCCCCCAGGACATATCACAACATGGATGGGGTAGTTACTTATACCTCCACCTGGGCAGTGGGTGAGCCCCTTGTCCATGATATGGACATGGCTTTGTAGGAGATGGGGGAGGGGGACGCTTTGTCACCCCTCTCTTACAGAGCCCCATATCATGTACCATGAAGGCTGGTATGGCTTAGTATGAGGGTCATTTAACTGTTTCCCACCTTTACTATGGCATAAAAACTTAATGTATCACCCTACCTCTTTTCTTTCTCCCCATTACTTTAGATTGTAAATTTGCAAGGCAGAGTTCTCTCCCTTTATTGTCTCCTAGGTTTTTTTTTTTATTAATCACTATATAACTGTCAGTATAACTTATTACTTGTCTACCATTTTTATATTTTGTAGTGTGAGGACCTGATGCAGTATATGCCATTATCAGGCATCAGTACACTACTGTCTGTATCTTTATGTACCCATGTTTGTGTTTATTCTGTACAGCGTAACAGCAGATCATGGCGCTATATAAATCAATAATAATGATATCTATCTGCTAACAAATTATGTATGACACCCAGGCCTAGAAATATGTCCAACTAATTCAATGTATCTATCCCTAAGCCAAGTTTTGTTTTATGCAAGACAGCAAACTTATTATGGTGAATCCCAATCAATGACCTGGGCTTTGTTTGTTCCTACGTAAAAGGTAATCTGAGAAGTCATTTCTATGATTAATCCAGCCTCTTATGTGTCGGAACAGAAACAGATGTGACTGATGAGATTTGTCAGATTAACCAGTTCACCCCCAAGGGTTTTTATCCTAACGGACCAGAGCAATTTTCAGTTGTCAGCGCTCCTCCCTTTTATTCCCTAATAACTTTATTACTACTTATCACAAGAAAATGATCTATACCTCGTTTTTTTCGCCACCAATTAGGCTTTCTGTGGATAGTACATTTTGCTAAGAATTTTTTTATTCTAAATGCATTTTAATGAGAAAAACAGAAAAAAAAAGAAAAAAAAATCATTATTTCTCAGTGTTCAGCCTTTATAGTTTTAAAATTAAACATTCTCCTGTGGATAAAACAAACACGTTTTATTTGCCCAGTGGTCCCGATAATTAAACCGTTTAGATTATGTCCCTACCACAATGTATGGCGACAGTATATTATTTTGAAATATAAGTGGTTATTTTTCTGTTTGTTCTGGCCATAATTACAAGCCCCTATGTAATAAATTAAAATTAATTTTCCCCCATAAAATATAGAATAAAAAAAGCTGAGTCCCTAAGGCAACTATTTATTTTATTTTTTTAAGCTGATTTTTTTTTTTTACAAGTGTTTTTTTTGGGGGGGAGGGTTGGAAGTGTAATTTTATTAATGATGTGTATATACTTAAAAATGTATGTATTTTGTAAGTGTAATATACTTTTTGGCCACAAGATGGCGCTGGTGAACACTCATAGGACGTGTTCACTTTTTTTTTTTTTTTTTTTACACACTTTATTAAACTGTTACATTTCCTGTTTATGTGAATGGACGTAGCCGCTGTTCGCGGTCACGTCCATTCACTCCAGGCACTGCGATTGGGTAGAGGACTGTTCAGTCCTCTTCCCCAATCGCCCAGCACGGGATCCCGACGGTAATGGCGGCGGTAGCGGCGGACACACGGCGGTAGCAGCGGCGGGAATGCGCGACGTATTAAAACGTCATGTTGCTGTTAATAGCGGTAAGCATGACGTTTTAATACGTTAGGATGTCGGTAAATGGTTAAGGCCTCCCCATCCCCATAGAATCTGTAACGTCCCCTTTTATATAAACCATGAAAATATCTGATTTGGGGATATGCAGGTCAATTAACAATAAGGAGATATTTTGCAGGTGTTAACTAAAACAAAACAAAAGCACATCCATCATATTAAGGAATAAAGCCTGCTAACCCTTGACCTGTTTTGTAATGTGATCTACAAGGGCAGTACAAATAAGTAATTAGAATGATTGAGTAGTTATATGTAGTGAAATCCCTAGATAGTTATTACTGTTAGTGATGTATTTTCACCTCTGATGATTTTGGCCCAGATTCTCATCTTTACATTGAAAAAGCTTGTCTTTGCCATGTTGACTGTTGTCAGTTTGTGTTTATAATTCCTGAATTGATATGGATTCATATTTATTCATACTACTTTAATTATATGAACATTTTGTAATCAGCATACATCAATAAATAGATTTGCATTAATCAACTCAGAATATTGCAGAGCACAAAAAAGGAAAACATTTTGTTGCCTAGTGTAATGCAAGTATCCCATTACATGCAGCTTATATATCCGTCTTGAAATGTAATCTAAATGTTGCAAGTATTTATCAGGGAAGACACCATCAACCACGTGACGATTAGTTCATGCTTAAGACATTCTTCTGGCATCAAGCTTACTACTGACACCAAGACTTCTCTGGTGGCATTCTGGGATCTGTCCAGTATGGAACCTTGTGCAGCAAAATAGTCATAAAGAGCACCATTCTCTTAGACTCTTAGATAGTTTAATTTCTAAGCTGCCCTAGTTATATCAAAAACAATTACGTGGTTTATATCTACAGAAAATGTATACAAAGTCCATTACTTAGGCCTAATTTTTCTTAAGATTTCTGTGAGCACATCAAAGTAGTCACAGAAGAAAATGTAAGATAAAATGTTCTAGTCCTTAAAGAGAAACTCCAACCTAGAATCGAACTTCATCCCAATCTGCACAAGGATTCAAATTAAGCGCCTCTGTCTCACAGAGGCGCTTAATTTGAATCCTTGTGCAGATTGTTTGATACTCCTCCCTTTATTGCCTGATGAAGCGGGGTTGAACCTGCGAAACGCGTTGCATTTCTTTTTGGAGTTCCTAATAAATGTGTTTGACTGTCTGAATCGCAGTCGTTGTCGTGTCTGCTTGAGGGAGGTAAGACCACTACTTCCTCCTTCAATTTTGCCATTTAAGTTGGTTTTTAAGCTCATTTAATCTAATCTTATACTTTTGGCGCCTCTGTTCATTGTATACAATTTTGAGTCCACCCTTGGTGGAGGGTTGCTACCCTTTTTTCCTGTCTACAGAGAGTGACTTCTTAATACTGAGTGGAGTCAGGACAATCTCCCCACCTGCCTTTACAGTGGTTGCCTGCTGGTGACCCTGACTTGTGAGTATTTAGCAATACAAACTTATTGCCACCTTGTCCAGTACGAATTACACTATTGGGGCTCTTGGTGTTCCCTGTTTTTAGCTTTTCACAAACAGACCATCAGGGGGTGCTGTATGACTGATTTTGTGCTAAAACCCCTCCCACAAGAAGCTCTGGGACCACAGTACTCTGGGCAAACTGCCACAATGTAACAATGTTCACAGACAGGAAATAGCTGTTTACAGCTGTCTCTAACAGCCAAAACAGCTAGCAGCAGCTACATAACCTGCCCACAGTAAAAATGTCACCATGTAATAAATGTCAGAATGTAATTCGGGGAGAGGAAAGATTTTACAATGAGCAAACACTGACTAAATCATTTATACATAATTATGGTAAAAAATTAAGCACTTTTTTTACTACATTATTTTCACTGGAGTTCCTCTTTAAAGGACAAATGAAGTGAGAAGAATATGGAGGCTGTCATATTTAGTTCCCTTTAAACAATACCAGTTGCTTGGCAGCCCTGCTGATTTATTTGGTCACAGTAGTGTCTGAATAACACCAGAAGCAAGCATGCATCTAATCTTGTCAGATCTGACAATAATGTCAGAAACATCTGATCTGCTTCATGCTTGTTCAGGGTCTATGACTTAAAAGTATTAGAAGCATGTGGTTCATCAGGATAGCCAGGCAACTGGCATTGCTCAAAAGGAAATAAATATGACCACCTCCATATCCCTCTCACTTCAGTTGTCATTTAAGTGGCCAAAGTAGCATGATCCGAAATCGATTAAGTACATTTAAGATTTCTTCTTGTTCAGATACACTTTTTTTCAAAATAGAACAGGTCAGGTCTTTTGCTTTATGCACCCCATTGAAGTATTTTTTTTCCTTATTTCATGGCCAAAGTGGCAGGTCTTTCCCTGAAGAGAAGGTGGAGCAAGGGTGGCCATGTACCATACAATTTAATTATCCTATCTTGCCACATCTCTTTAGTACAAGGGCCAAAATGTTGTGTGTACTTTGAGCAGGTTTTATAGGTAAGCACTTTACTACATGAAAGTGGTAAACTTGCTCAATCAAGATTGAAGTGTTTATGATCAGCTTAATGGTGCCCATACACTTATTGATTTTCCCCAGCATCACTTTGCTGTTATCTGCTGGAGATTTATGCCCCAACATGATCCTCCAATTGTAATTTCAATCAATTGTAACCTGACTGTACTGAACCCTCCGGCTTCAGTTCATCTAGAATAGTGTTCCCCCATGGCTTGTGATGAGTATTGGCAGCAGAGCACACTCCCCAGTCCTCCTGCGCTCCCTCCTCTGTCCTGTCTCCATCCCCACCGGCTGAAATCTATTCAAAATGTATTTGCTGTGTGTGGCAGGAATAGGTCTTTCCCTGATCAGATTTCGATCAGAGAGGGATCAATCTGTTGGTCTAATCTGGGTGACCATCTGCAAGTTATATGGATACACAAGGAAAACAATTGGCTCTTGGGTGCATGCAAAAAACTACAAATTTTATTGTTATTGCTTATTGTATCAAAAAGAAGATTCAAAATACACATATATGTTACACAAGTACTACAAATAACAAATACAAAAACCACACCCATTAAAATAATCTATCTGGCTCTGAACCCCCCCCCCCCCCCCCCCCCCCCTAAAAAAAACCCCATACACCCTATGGAGGCTGCAGTCCTCCCCCTGAGACTAGGTACTGGTACTATAGTGCCAGGGGCGTAGCAATAGGGGGTGCAGAGGTAGCGACCGCATCAGGGCCCTTGGGCCAGAGGGGCCCCAAAGGGCCCTCCCTCAACTACAGTATAAGCTCTCTATTGTTCCTATGCCCATAATAATCAGTTCTATAAATGCTTTGAATAGTAGTAATCATTAACAAACTGTTCCCCATCCCCTTCTTGCACCTTGGACACTGTAGTTGCCATTGGCAGGTTTTGGTGCGCCGTATCAGTTGTTATGTATAGAGTGCTTGGGGGGCCCCAATGTAAAACTTGCATCGGGGCCCTCAGCTCCATAGCTACGCCACTGTATAGTGCACTTGCATTGATCCTAGCAGGCGTTAAAAATCATCTGATAATTGTTAGTAAGCAGAGGATGAAGAAAGCAAGCGTAGACAGGCACAAAAATGGAAACTGTTGAAGCGCCAAAGTTGATTGACAAGGCATAGGCTTTTTACTCTCTCTCTCTCTCTCTCTCTCTCTCTCTCTCTCTCTCTCTCTCTCTCTATATATATATATATATATATATATATATATATATATATATATATATATATCTCACTCATAGTGCTGAAGGTCTCCACTTCCATACACAGTTCAATCCCAGTCGCAGATTGCCGCAAGCAAAGCAGGTAATATGAGAGGCAAAATTCCTTTTCAATCAAAGCAGGTATCATGAAAGACACAGTTTCTGGTGCAAAAACATAAGAAAAGTGCAGAGGAGACTCACTCGCAGTCCCAAAAAGTGCCTTCTACTGTGGATAGCTTCCAAGTCTCATGCCACCATCAAAGATATGTGCCAGTTTTTTTTCTCTTCTGGAGGTTTCCCCATTATTACTTACACTTGCCCATTTGAATATTATTAGTTATATGTATTTTTGGATTTTCAGTTTTGGACAGTTTACAATTTTTGTCTATATTTAGTTCCTTTTTTTCATATAAATTTATATGTATGTATATATACTTTTTCTTCCTTCTTAAATTTATGTGCGTCCCCCTTCCCCCCTTCCCCCCTTCCCCCCCTCCTTATCCCCCTTCCCCCCCTCCTTCTCCCCGCCTCCTGTCTATCCTTGGCCGCATATGATCTCCCAGCCAGAGTTCCTCTATGCACGCATGGTCCCTCCCAATTGGGCGGGTATTATGTGATGCAATCGTCCGCTCACCGTCCGCATTGGTCTCCGTGTGGAGCGCATTGTATGCGTTCCAAGGAGACATGCGTGACTTTCCCTGTTGCGGCTCGAAGGCGTGCTGGGTGGGGTCAGCGGATTTTTGGGACGCGGCTGGTAGATCTGGATCCCGGATGGAGCGCGCCTCATGCGCTCCACCCTGGTATGCATGACGTCCTCCTTTGTCTTTAGCCCAGCGCTTACGTGGTGGGCGGGCCAGGCGGACGTCAGAGTTGCGGCCGGCTGGGATCTCCTTGGACGGGGGGATAAAGGGGAGGGTTCATAGACACAATTTCAATGGCGGCTCCGGTGTTTAACACACAGGGAGTGTTCCTACATATGGCGCTTCACATCTGAGGAGGCTGACATTGGGATCAGCGAAACATGTTATGTATTGAGCACCATTTGGATCATCTGCAATGACACCAACCTCCTGCTCTCCAACCACCCTGGTGATGACTGGGTCTGGTAACTATAATATGATCCATGATGTTGCTATATGAACTGGCACATATCTTTGATGGTGGCATGAGACTTGGAAGCTATCCACAGTAGAAGGCACTTTTTGGGACTGCGAGTGAGTCTCCTGCACTTTTCTTATGTTTTTGCACCAGAAACTGTGTCTTTCATGATACCTGCTTTGCTTGCAAAGGAATTGTGCCTCTCATATTCATATTATCTGCTTTGCTTGCTGCAATCTGCGACTGGGATTGAACTGTGCTTTTTATTGCTGCAATCTGCGATGGGGATTGAACGGTGTATGGAATTGGAGACCTTAAGCACTATGAGTGATATATATATATATATATATACACACATGGAGTACTTTGGCGCTTCAACAGTTTCCATTTTTGTGCCTGTCTACGCTTACTTTCTTCATCCTCTGCTTACTAACAATCATCAGATGATTTTTAACGCCTGCTAGGATCAATACAAGTGCACTATAGTACCAGTACCTAGTCTCAGGGGGAGGACTGCAGCCTCCATAGGGTGTATGGTTTTTTTTTTAGGGGGGGTTTCAGAGCCAGATAGATTATTTTAATGGGTGGGGTTTTTGTATTTGTTATTTGTAGTACTTGTGTAACATATATGTGTATTTTGAATCTTCGTTTTGATACAATAAGCAATAACAATACAATTTGTAGTTTTTTGCATGCACCCAAGAGCCAATTGTTTTCCTTGTGTATCCATATTTAGTATTTTGTTGGCATGGTGCATGCACGAAACATTGTGAAGCAATTTTTTTCATATTTCACATGGTATTTATTTACAGGTCTGGCTTTTTTGTGTTGCTGCCCTTTTCCAATACTCTGCACATCTGCAAGTTAAGGCCACCTTTAAGGATTCCCAAGACAAACTCCTTTTTCAAATTCAGGCTCCAGGAATGTATGGGCGTGAGTCCTCATGCCCACCGCTCCCCCGTTCACGTCCAACACCCTCCTTTCTGGTGCAATAGACCCTGTAAGCCCCGGCCAGTTCACGCTCTACTGTGCTAGCCTGGCGGTGCAAGGCCTTGATCGCATGCGCACAAAGAGTCTTTACTTAGTGTGCATGAGCAAAGCATAATCAAGGGTGCGCACATCCGTGCCAGCGCTTGCACGGTAGCGTGTCTATTACACCAGATTGGAGGGGTCAGACGTGAACATGGGGAGCAGCAGACATGAGAATTCATACACAGACATGCCTGGAGCCTTAATTTGAAAAAAGGAGTTCACTCCGGGTGTACTTTAGCTTTCCAGTGGGCACAAAGATAAAAATAACTTCAGTAGAATGGAAAATGATCCAAACTTCTGTCAGACATTCATTGCTTCTGTCTTCATTACGAAGATTCTTTTAGTTTCCTCCACAGTGATGGATGTCGGTAATAACAAACATATACTCAGGAATGAAACCTGACTGATGAGGCAGTACTGGCTTCTGCATGCTGTCAGTGCTCAGGTCCTCATTGCCAGTTTTGGTACTCGGGACAAATGGTGGCTGGTGCTACCTGTCAGAGTAGGAAATGAGTGGTGTAGTGTTTTTTTTTTTTTGTTATTTTTTTTTTTTCTTTATGCCAGCATCAGCAAATCATCATTTTCAACACTACCCCTAGTCAGATGCTGTAAATTCAATTATTCTGATCACAAATCATCTGACTATATGTATTACCTTTTGCATAATCTAATGTCTTACTTGTCTTTGCAAAGGCAAACATACGCACTAACATACGCACACCATACATGGCTGCTCCCCCCGTTTCTCATCTTCGTTTGGGCTCTGGTATCCTTTAATAAATTTGCCGAAACCTCAAGTAAACTTTTTTCACATTGTCATTGGGGTGTTGTGTGTAGACTTCTGGGGGGAAAATGAATTTTGCTGTTATATAACAAAATGTGGAAAAAGTGATGCGCTGTGAATGCTTTCCACATGCACTGTATATTAGGAATTGTCATACACAAGCACATAAAGTATACCATTTCTTAATTCAGTCAATAACTGAGTCCTTTTTTTACCTTTTCAATGCTCAACAATCGAGCACAGACAGCACCTAAAATGGATTAAAATGCACAGTGCTCAATATGCAGGGATTTGCATGCAATAATCACACAACAGATTGCACAGGAAGCATAGGTCTCAATAGTTAATGCAGATACAGTACTGATAGTGTGTTCCTATGTCCACATTTCAGTGCAGTTTAGTTGATACTGCAGTGTTGCAGCCATGCACAAGCAAGTCACCGATGACAGGCAATTCCTTCAGTAATAAGGAAGCAGCTTACGCAGGAAGCATAAGTCTCACCAGCTGGTGCTTTTATGATAATCCACACAGGCCCAGAGTAGTGTGCGGACGGTGAGCAGGCTACAAGTGGCTGCCAGCCCCGCCAACTGACTACAGCTCATGGGTCTCCCCCTAACACATCATGCATTTGTCGGCCCACTTTCCACTATAGCCTGATACAGAATACCGCAGGGGCCAACAGGTTTACTAGAAGTTGTATTATATCTGGGTTTATTATACCAGGTGTTACTCCCATATACTTATAATGGTGCTTGGCCAGGACCTGGATGTTTACTTTACTATACCCAAAGTTTCACTATGTCAGTTTATCATAACAAGATTATACTGTGGTGTGATATTTTGTTTTACCTACTTTTTTTCTGCGATTTTTCAATTGCAAAGTGCTGAAAGTTTTATTTTATTTTTTGCTTATTGAATAAGGTCCAATAAGAATATTTCCAATAGCAATTGGGCAGACCTCAAAACATTCAGCTAGTCAAACAAACAGTAAAGTTCAGAATCGTTATGCGAATTGTAACCAAAATGTATTTCCTCAGCAGTCGAACGGCTGTCCAAAATGAAATATTTCCCACTTCAAGTCAGACTAAATTCTATTCCATACAGTACAAAAAAAAAATAAATGTAGTCTGTTATCTAATGTAGACTGGTTGACTGGTTCCCAGAGCATATTTTGCGGGTGACGGGTATATGATGCTGTGGTTCAGCATCATAATGTCCTTGGAAGGTATTTCTGGATGTTGCCAAATGTTGTATTCTGCGTGTGTAGGCAGCAAGTGCAGAAATGGCTGCTGGCTGTAACCTTTGCTATTAAATGAAGACGTTGCTGTGAAATATGTGGGAAAACATATTCTTGTTATCCAGCAATAGATGCATAGTGTGGTACTCCTGATGCAGCCTCTGCTTCCAGCTCCAATCACAGATTATGTCCTGTCTTGCTCTACCCTTACCTGCTCCATTGCTTGGAAAAAAGTAGCTGGTGTGGAAATGCAGATCTTCAAGACTAGGAAAGAGTAGAAACGAGGGAGGGAAGAGCTGAAATTCCGTGTTCCCCATATAAGACAGACAGAATTTTTTTTTTATAATGGCCCATATGCACTTAACTTTTTCTCCTTCGTTTTCCCCAGGAGATAATTTTCATATTCTCTTTAACCACTACTCGCTGGTTTAAAACGTCCTGTTGTTCCTTGTTAACATACCAACGAACATTTTAAAACGTCCCACTCGCTGCCGCTACCATTCACGATCGCTGGCAACCCTGCCACGCTTACCACTGGGACCTGCAGGGCTGAGATTGGGGAAAAGGAAGAATCCTTCACTGAACCAATCAGAGTGCACGTAAGCAAAGCTCATGGCTTTAACCAGAAGCCAATGAGATTTGCTCTTACAACACCTTCTCTGTTTTATAGAGACAGAGAGTGTGAGGACATCTAGTCTAAAAAAAAAAAATACATGTGACAATTAAAGAGAACCCGAGGTGGGTTCTAAGAACGCTAATTGCACACAGAGGCTGGGTCTGCATATACTGCCCAGCCTCTGTTGCTATACCGATCCCCCCACAGGCCCCCCTGCGCTCTGCTTGACCCCCATAATTTATACGCCAATCTGTCGACACGCAGCGTGTCGCAGCCAGCTGTTTACCTCTTCATGTGTCACTCTTGCCGCTCCCCCGCCTCCTCCATAGCTCCGGTCCCCGCCCGTGTCCCATCCCTCCCCGCTGATTGGACACACATTTTACACTACGTTTTACATTTATTAAATTAAATAAAAATAATCCCTCTCCCTGAACTCCCCACTCCCATAGTTACCAAAATAAACGCATTTGTAAAAAAAAATTAAAGCATTTAAAAAAAAATACATAAAATTGTTACATTAAGGACTTTTCTACTGTGTATGACATGAGAGGGTATATTACTGTTATATTTGTATATATGGGGTTATAATTAGGGATAGGTGCAAAACTGAAAAAATGCACCTTTATTTCCAAATAAAATATTGTCACCATACATTGTACTAGGGACATAATTCAAATGTTGTAAAAGCCTGGGAAAAATGGGCAAATAACATATGTAGGTTTTATTCACAGTAAAACGTTTTATTTTAAAACTATAATAGCCGAAAACTGAGAAATAATAATTTTTTTCAATTTGTTCCTTATTATTCCTGTTAAAATGCATTTAGAATAAAATAATTCTTAGCATAATTAACCATTGTTGTGACAAGTAGTGATAATGTTAATGAAAGGGAGGAGTGCTGACAGGTGAAAATTGGGTCCGTTAGGATAAAAACCCTTGTGGGTGAAGTGATTACAATAGCTTTAAACATTTGAAAACTGAAAAAGTACCCAAAAGTTGGTGAAAAATTGCTATCAAAATTATTTTGAGTATGTTCTTGCTTGTCTAAAGCTGTCTCTCACTATTTCTTGGCTGTTTAAAGAGACTCTGAAGCAATTTTTTTTTTTTTTTTTGCTATATTTACCTTTTAATTCGCTTCAGAAGTCTCATCAGCAGTAAACCGCAGTATTCCCGCCGAAAAACGAGTGCTGCAGACCCCCCAAATCCCCAGGCAAACATCCACGACCAACTTGGTCGTGGATTTTGCTGCCCTGAGAGGCAGAGCTTTCTGCTGTAGCTCTGCCTCTTCTGCCATCAATCGCCGCACGGATCTCCGCCTCTCCCCGCCCCTCTCTGTGAAGGAAGAGTGAGAGGGGCGGGGAGAGGCGGCGATTCGCCGCGATTGACATCAGTAGAGGCAGAGCTACAGTAGAGAGCTCTGCCTCTTTCAGGAAGCGCTGGGCAGATTTCCCCCCCCCCCCCCCCGGGATTTGGGGGGTCTGTAGCCCTCGTTTTTCGGCAGGCATGTGGCTGTTTACCGCTAATGAGACTTCTGAAGCTAATTAAAAGGTAAATATAGCAAATTTTTTTCGCTTCAGACTCTAAGTGTTTCAGAAAACAGGACTGTATTTGTGTGGAATAACTCAGAGAAGCTCTTTTACATAGATAACTGAAGTTTTTTTTAACTCTTCCCGTACTGGAAAACGAGGCTTTTTTTTGTTGCTACTAATTTTCTTTTTCTTAGCTGTACTACACATACAATTAATCCATTATCTCATAAGTTTATTTTCCCTTCAAGGATGCCCGAGGGGACATGAGACATGATGAGATAGACATGGGTATGTACAGTGCCTAGAACACAAATAACTATGCTGTGTTCCTTTTTTTCTTTCTCTGCCTGAAAGATTTAAATATCAGGTATGGAAGTGGCTGACTCAGACAGGAAGTGACTACAGTGTGACCCTCACTGATAAGAAATTCCAACTATGAGACACTTTCCTAGCAGAAAATGGCTTCTGAGAGCAGGAAAGAGAAAAAAGGGTCAATAGTTCATAGATTTTAGCTCTGGCATACTTCAATGAATGTGTCATTGAGTAAAAACAATAAAACTTAAAAAGTAGATTTAAACATAAAATAAAACTGTGGAATATCTTAAAAAGTCATTTTGAGGAGAAGGAAGATAGATACAATCATTAGTTTCATTTGTTTATGTTCGCCTCGGGTGTCCTTTAAAGCCAAATGCCAAGACAAAGGACAAAGCCAGTGTTATGAGCCACATGTACAGAGAAAGAGAAGACTAGGACAGTACTGGAGCATCATCCCAGCAGAGAAGACCAGACTAGGGCCTAATCTTTTAAAGCTGAAAGGAAGTTCTGAGTTTAGTTCCACTTTAAAGCAAACCTGAAATGACACCCGAGGCGAAAATAAACGAATGAAATTAACGATTGTATCTACTTTCCTTCTCCTAAAAATGACTTTTTAGTAGCCAGATGTAAAAAAGCACTCTGAACACCACTGTTGTGCACATTCAATTACCAATGCTTACCGTAAGTCTCAGCTCTTTGGTATTATACAGTATTTGTACGGATAGAATAGTCTTGTGTAAAGAAAAAAAAAATCTGTGCATTTTTAAGGTCTAGTTAGCTGCTTGGTTGGAGTGAATTTTGTTTTTCTTAAATGGTGTTAATGAACCATAGAAAGTGATGGAACGAGACACTGAGCTGTGCAGCTTCTGACAAGATGGATGAGACATCTCTGGACAGTATTTGCTGCTTGCAGTTTTCCTTTGAGAATGTCAGCTCCAGCTACAGATGGCTTTTGTGGGAACATCTGTCTCATTTTTGCTTTCTGCATTTATACCTACAATATACTTCCTGAGCAGTCTCTGCTATTAACTTAGAATGATATTCAGCTCAGTGGCTATTTTATAGTGTTTAATATAATTCCCCTTCATCATCTTTTATACAACTCCCAACCTGATAGTTATCAGTTGGGGAGGGGGAACCAAAATATCAGTTGGGGAGGGGGAACCATTTTAATGAATGGGGCACTGTTGCATATTCAGTGTTTCTCAGTTAAACGAATGATCTTTTGCAAGATGAGCAAGTTTTAACATGTACATAAGGCCTGAACGATTTTAGGAAAAATTAAATTAATGCGATTTCTGTCCAAAATCTGAATTCATGATTTCCTTCAAATCAAGCTTTGTTCCCCCTCTGTGCCTCTGTCCCCCTGTTTCTCTCTGCCCCCTCTGGGTCTCTCTCTCTGTCCCCCAAGCTGCAGCAGTGCTGTACATACCTTCCAACACGAGTCCAGCAATGCCCATCTATCGACTTCGCCTCCTGCAGGCTCTAATGCGCGGCATACTAATTGTATGTCATGTGACATACGAAACAAGGTAGTATGCCGTGCACAAGAGCTGGCAAACGGCGATAGAGGACAGACAGCGTTGGACTAGTGCAGAAGGTATGTTCGATGCTGCGGGCTGCACACGCCCGGACCTTGGGGGGGGGGGGGGGGCAGTTTTAAGCTGTTTCTTCAAACTTCCCCATGCAGAAATGCCTTCATCGCGATAATCGCCGCTTTGACGATTCCGAAATCGTGATCTTGGTTTAAATTCGATTTATTGTTCAGGCCTACTGTACATGCAAAAAAAGTGCCTGGCCACTGCAGTTCTCCGGTTGCACTCTGTTGAATAAGCTCTCTAGGGCTTAATACCGAGATATACTTGTTTTTATCTTCACCATAGTAAGTGCATTTGTATTGCGCATCTTTGTTTGATTAAAGAATATGACACTACGGAGCACTCCTCCTCCTTTGCATTTATACTTTACCTGTCCTGTGTCGCGGTGCCCGTCCTTCTTTTGAATCCGCCGATCTTCCACTAGCCCTATACACGTCACACATGCGCCGGCGATGTGTATAGGGCTAATGGAAGAGCGGTAGATTCAGAAGACGGATGAGCACTGCAACACAGGACAGGTAATGTATAAATGCACACATACAGTACATGCACATTTATACATTAGGAGAGAAGCGCTGGGGGTTTTGCCACGTTTGTCGCTCATCCAGATATCACTCGCTGTTGCCACTGCGCACACAATCGACCACAACGGCCTGACATTTTGCAGCAGTTCCTATCGACATGCTCGGCCCATAATTGGTAGGTGTGGAGTCGCACTCACTTGGCATCCATCAGTCTCAGATGGTCAGGTGTGCAGATCAAATAGTCCCGGACACCATGGAACTTAAACAGTAGCAAAGAAAAAGAATGATCCGCACCACCTTCAAAGAAAGCTTGGTCTGTTTATTGGAGTGAAAACATACAAAATGTAAAAAGAACTATAAGGCAGGACAGTCCACTGTTTCGGGATCCTGCCTATCATCAAGCTGCCTAGTTCTACTACGACTAGAACTAGGCAGCTTGATGATGGGCAGGAGCCCGAAACAGTGGACTGTCCTGCCTTATAGTTCTTTTTACATTTTGTATGTTTTCACTCCAAAAAACAGACCAAGCTTTCTTTGACGGTGGTGCGGATCATTCTTTTTCTTTGCTACGGCCCATAATTGGTTGCATTGTCGATCGGGCATGCACTTGGCGGCACCAATTTTCATCTGATTCGATAATTATTATATCGGATGGTCGATCGACCGTCAAGTCGCTAGATGTATGGGTACCTATAGATTTGCAGCAGATTCGACCATCAGATGGATTTCTGTCAGATGTCTCTCAGGTCGAATCTGACAGGAATCTGATGTGTGCCACACACTAGGAACAGATTTCCAATAGATTTCAGTATGAAATGAGATCTATTTGACATCAATCTAAATGCATTATTGGATCATTAGATCCAATGCAACTCTATGGGCCATCGATCTGCTGCCAGCAGCAGATCGACCAAGATTTTCCATCCTGTCAGATAGATCAAATCATTCGAAATTGGCCGCAAATCAATCAATAGATTTGATAGAATTGATTTCCAATCGATTCCATAGCATCGATCGATGGCTGAAATCGGCCAGTGTATGGGCCCCTTTACTGTAGGAGCTAATCTTTTGGCCGCTATTTTTCACTCCCTTCCCTGTGAGGGTGAGATAGAATTCTTCTACTGCATCCCCATGCTGCTGGCTGAACAAGGCCCCCTGCAGTGTTGCAGGCACAGCCCTGGACACCAAACCTTGCTCTGGCTTCAAGCTGGTTCTACTTCTTGATCCTTGTGTGTGCAGAGGGGTTCTGAGATCAGTGTAAAGGTGCCCATACATGGTACAATTTTTCATTTTTTTTCGATTAGATAATTTAGTACGATTATTCCGCTAGATCGAATATAAAGATTTTTCCAGCATGTCCGATCAGTTTTTTCTCAAAAAAATAATCGTTCGAATTTCTTGATTGAATAAAAAAATATTTTCAACTTTCATTCGATTGATCATTTAGATCGAATATACGGGAAAATCGAACGTATTTATTGTATCATGTATGGGCACCATTAGGTGGCCACTATTGATTTAATCTTTTTCATCCAATCTTCCCATTTCTATGTAATATAAGGTAACTGCCTAAATTATCCATTCAGTTTATTCACTCAATTTACCCTTATACCCTGGATCATTAGTGGACACCTTAACTCACAGAGCCTCCTGCCAACAATACAGAATAGCTTCTGCGGCATCCGGGGAAGAAGCAGTTAGGGCCCGTTCTCACTAGGGCGATTAGCGGGTAATACCAGCTAATCGCCGAAACGCTAGTGCTTTGTAAAGTGCTAGTGCAATTATAACTATATGGTAGTGATCTCACCGCCGCGATTGAGGGCATTCTTTAACGGCAATCGCGAAATGTGTTGCCTGCTGCATTTTGCAGCGATTCTCGAATGATTGCAGTACAATGCTTAAAGAGGAGCTGTTAGGTATAAGGTCTCAGAGAAAATAAACACATATATCAGTAGCTAAAGATTGGCTGTACTTACATTACATATGCATTTCACTGTCCACGTTTGTACTTCACATAATTTTTATATAGTATTTGCAGAGAATGATGCTCCTGACAGCTCATGGCAGGTTCCATGTTTGTCTGTCTCCTATGAAGCCAAATGTGTCGTCATGTCCTGCCTGCTTCCTGATGATTCCACTCTCACAAACGCTGGTAATGAATAACACTACTGTGCAGTGAATATTAATTAGCCATGTGGCTAGGAACAATAGCGGACTCCTGCAGTTTACTCTGCCCGAGATTTATTAGTGCTGTGAGCTAGACTGTTACATGCTGTTGAAACTTGAGCCTCACTAGCAGCCAGGGGAGGGCCCCAGAATGCTTTGCAGTATCTGTTATTCGGCTTGCGTCCTCCTTAGGAGCCTGGGAATATGGAGCCTTGCTGTCAGCAAACATCTAAAGTAAGAGAAATTTTTAACTGCAGTATTGCCTTTTTGGCTTCCTTCTAAACTGTTTAACACAGGAGAATAGAGGTTTAAATTAGCTTTTGCAGCCTGACAGTTACTCTTTAAAGAGACACTGAAGCGAAAGAATATATATGATATAATGAATTGGTTGTGTACTATGAATAATTACTAGAAGATTAGCAGCAAAGAAAATATTCCCATATTTTTATTTTCAGGTATATAGTGTGTTTTCTAACATTGCATCATTCTCTAATATGTGCAGATTACACAACACTCAGCATTCAAAATTATTCTTTCAGAGCAGTCTGTGAACGAATGACCTCTCCTCTGGCAGATAAAAAGAAAACTGTTCACTTACAGTTGAGATAATAAAAGTCAGAAGACAGCCCTCTCCACGACTTTAAAAGTTGTAGAGATTAATGGCTTTTTTTGCATAGAGATAACAACTGGAGTTTCTTAACTCTTCCTGTACTGGAAACAATTACACTGATGTATCTGATCTTAATGTTTTATTTCTTAGCTGTGCTACACATACAAATCATAATATCATAATTTTTTTTTCGCTTCAGTGTCTCTTTAAACAAGCGCTGATTGCGATCATCGGGAATCACGAGAGTGTCCAGTGATTTTACTGTACTAATTGCAGTGAAATCACACATGCAAAACGGTAGCGCTTACTATTTTGTAGTGTGAATGGGCCCTAAATGTTAGCTACTTTGTTCAGCAATTACTTAATTACAAGACAATTAGATAATTTGTCCTGCAAACCTTATTATCAATTAGCTTTAGTAAAGTGTAATCGTGCCTTTCATTGACATAATATATTTTCATGTTTCGCTTTTTTTTTCTGTTTCAGAGCAAAAATGTAGTATTTAAGTTTCATACCACTTTAACATTTGCACACACATATTTACCACCACCTGTTTTAAAAGGCATCAATCACAACTGGTGCTGCAAGTCTGACTTAAAAAAAAAAGTGTGTATAACGGTCTGCCACACCCATACAGGAATGTTACATATTTCACACTATTATCGTCTTCAGATATGAAGTGTTTCTTAATCTCTAGTTACACACGTTCAGAAATTCAGCTTAGCTATTATTAAATATTGCTTAAAGAATTAAAGGGGCACTATGGCGAAAAATTGTAAAATTTAAAGTATGTGCAAACATAGACAAATAAGAAGTACGTTTTTTTCCAGAGTAAAATGAGCCATAAATTACTTTTCTCCTATGTTGGTGTCACTTACAGTAAGTAGTAGAAATCTGACAGAAGTGACAGGTTTTATTCTTTATAAAGATATTCCCTAAAAAGGATTTAAACAATGATGCTGGACAGCTTCCCTGCTCGCTACAGTTTTTTAGCAGTTGGACAGAGCAATTGCCATTCACTAAGTGCTTTTCAAAATAAATAAATCCCTGAGAATCCCCCATGAAGAGATGGACTAGTCCAAAACTTGTCACTTCTGTCAGATTTCTACTACCTACTGTAAGTGACAGCAACATAGGAGAAAAGTAATGTATGGCTCATTTTACTATGGAAAAAAAACATACTTCTTATTTGTATATGTTTGCACATATTTTACATTTTAAACATTTTTGCCATAGTGCCAGTTTAAAAAGGAAAACAAAGCAAACATGTTTGGCTTTTTTTCCATTCTTCAAGAACACACACACACACACAAACAAACACACACACGTCACTTGACTGCACCTCCTAATATTGCATAGGCAGAACAATGCATGTGTACAGGTACAGAAACACTAAACAATGCAAACAGTTTTAATGGGAAACGATAGTGATGAATGCCAGTCTTGGAAAACTGCTATAGATATCTCAGATTTAAGTACATCAAGATACTTTTGGGGATGCAAAAAAGAGTGGGGCAAACCATGTGGTGCGTGAAAAACGAGGGGGGAGTCGCTGCACCAAATAATGGGTGTGGCCATGGACCAGGATGTTGTGGTCACGGGTGGAGCCAGGGTTTACATGAACTTAGCAATGGTGGGACATTAGACTATGAATATGGTAGGGATTAGATTGTGAACGCCTCCAACACAGGTGCCCCCCAGTTTAGGTGGTGACAAGGACCTCCCATGTTTAGTGACAGGGACGCCCCCCAGTTTAGGTTGTGACAGGTGCCCCCCAGTTTAGGTAGTTACAGGTGCCCCCCAGTGTAGGTAGTGACAGGTGCCCCTCAGTTTAGGTGGTGACAGGTGCCCCTAAGTGTAGGTTGTGACAGGGACCCCACTCGCCATCAGTCATCTCAGCAGACAGCGTCAGACCTCAGAATCAGCCGGCGACCAGTGAGAACGGGCGCATGGTGCCCCCGTGGACACCACGCTGCATATGTGGAAGTGATGTCACTTCTGCATATCAGTGCGGTGTCCGCGAGGTCCTAGTGCCCGCACTCACTGGTCGCTGTCTAACCCTGACTGCTGGGATGCAGCATAAAATGCACCACAAATTACCTTTTTCCTATGTATGTTGCTTTTCGCCCTGATGCTGTTTGAATCCATATTAGTGTTTTGCCTTTTAGGGTCAATTAACCACTTCAGTACCAGTGATTTCTGACCACTTAAGGACCAGAGGCCGCTGGCACTAACAACCGCTGCATACCGTCAAATCGCCACACTGAATTGCCACTACTGCCATACACGCTGCATACCCATCACTTCAGCCCACCTGCTCTGCTGTCTCCATGCTTCAGAACTCTGTGAGCCGGTCAGGAGCCGATTTCATTGGCTCCCGACCTTGTGATCAATGTAAGCCAATGAGATTTTCTCACAGTGATGACAGGGTCAGGAGCCAATAAAATCAGCTCCTGACTGACTCACAGAACTATCAGTGTGTGACAGCACACACTGATATGAGTGAGCTGCGGTGGGCAGAGATCGGACAATTATTGGCAAGAGTGACAAGACCGGTGAGAACACCCGGCTGTGGTGAGGTGAAATCTACGCCCTGGCAGGAATAACAGCCTTCAAGCAGGGTGTAGATTTCAATCGCTGCTGGCTAAAGAGGTAAAGGGGTGGGAGGAGGAGATAGGATTGGTGTTGATGAGAAGGGAGGGAATGATTTATAATTAATTTAATATAATGGCTATATTAACTATCATGTTGTAGCTTCAGCTTCTATTTAAAATCAGGATTATTGAACAAATCTGAAATACATACAAAATGTCTGTCTTCTGGAAAGCAGTTCTCAAATATACTGTATGGTAATAATCATGCAATTGTGCTTTTTCTTAAGAATTGCTACAGATCTTTTCCCCTGCCTGTGTCTGTAACACTTTGTTCTGCTAGATTTACCGGTTGTTTCTGTCCAGTAACTCATTTGCTTGACACACATGCTTGCACAGCTAAGACGTGATGACTGTTTCAATGAGTGCTACCGAAATCCCAAATGCGTATTTTAACAAATACAGTGTCAGAGATCTATATATATTATCCAATATAAAGCTTTCAGCAAGGAGCATCCATCATTTTCTTACCATAAAGTTCAATGACTCACTCTGTCTTCTGGTAGTAGAGAAAGTAAAAATACATTTGTTTATCACAAGCAAATGCAAACCAGCAGCAAAAGCTGGGAAGTGATGTTTTGGTGCCCTATTGCAGTAGATTTTAAGTAACACAAAAGGCAGAAGAATCAAAATACTTAGAATCCTAACTTATTGTGATGTTCTAAAATAAGCTCCATGAGAGGTAGGCAAGTTTCCACATTCCTCTTATTGGATTGGTGAAGCTATCCTTTGGGCCCTCTCCTCATTGGATTGGTGAAGCTATCCTTTTTGCC
Organism: Hyperolius riggenbachi; assembly: GCF_040937935.1. Taxonomy (NCBI): domain Eukaryota; kingdom Metazoa; phylum Chordata; class Amphibia; order Anura; family Hyperoliidae; genus Hyperolius; species Hyperolius riggenbachi. The sequence continues at coordinate 515,653,146 of NC_090646.1, read as the reverse complement.
CTCTTCTAATTGGATTGTTGAAGCTTTCCTTTGGACTTTCCTCTCATTGGATTGGTGAAGCTATCCTTTGGGCCCTCCCCTCATTGGATTGATGAAGCTATACTTTGGGCCCTCCCCTCATTGAATTGGTGAAGCTATCCTTTTTGCCTTCCTCTAATTGGATTGGTGAAGCTATCCTGTTTGCCCTCCTCTTATTGGATTGGTGAAGCTTTCTGTGAGGAAACGCGGAAAAGCCGCCGCGTGTGCCAAGAGTTAGGTGGCTGACTCCGCGTCCTACGCGGCGGTTTGCACGCGTCTGGTGGTGTGGTGGAACGCGGAAAAGCCGCCGCATGTCCTGACAGCAAAGCGGCTGTTTGCATGCAGCAGCATGTGCTTGGTGTGGCTGGGTCTGTTAGTGCACCTAGGCAGATGGAGAGCTATGCTCGCGCGGGCCTGAATTCAGGACCTTTATGCCTGCAGAGGAAGTGTCAGCTGATTCCTGCAGGACTCATGATTGACTGAATGGTTCGGGCGGGGCAGCAGAGTCCAGCAACTATATATTCTGCTGCTTATTCAGTTGCTGGTTGTCTGGCGTTGCGATCACATACGTGGGAGCACCCAGATCCGTAGTCAGATCCGCAAGTGTGCCGGGACCAGCTGGAGCTGTAATCCTACACTTAGCTAGTTTCTGTTGATAGCTTAAAGTACTAGTTTGATTGTGATTATCTGTTTTGACATTTTGCCTGCCTGACTATCCTCCTGAACTCTGATCTTGTACCTCGATATTTCTGATACTCTGTTGCCGAACCCCGGCTCGTCCTTAGACTCTGCTTCTGCCTGCTGATCTTGTACCTCGATATTTCTGATACCCTGTTGCCGAACCCTGCCTGTACCTGACTCCGCCTTTGCCTCTTGATATTGTACTTTATCTGTCCGTGTGTGTACGACCTGGCTTGTCCGACCTCGAGAACCGACCTCACTGTTGGAGGCGGTTCCCCGTTCTATCAGTGACACTTCCTCCAGAGTGTTACTTTTAGACAATCCTTCCTACTCGCAGCCTGACTCCTCCCGTCTTGGAGAGTCCAGGTCTTTGGAAGGAATCCGTGCAGTATACCTTACTGCGCTGAGGCTTAGTCCTCAAAGTGTTACTGTTACACCAAACACTACACTCTATACTCAGGTGAACAGAGGTTAGCTGGTATATCGGATTATCGGTGATACTGCAGATCACTTATAATCTGGTATACATCTGTATTCCCAGTGATACTGCAGATCACCGGTAATCATATCCTCTCTGTGCTTCACCGATCGTTACACTTTCCTTTGGGCCCTCCTCTCATTGGATTAGTGAAGCTATCCTTTGGGCCCTCCTCTCATTGGATTAGTGAAGCTATCCTTTTTGGATCAAAATATAGGAGAAAACTGGGTCATGGGATGTTGGGAGTTCTCCATAGTCCAATTGCCATGCAATTATTAATTATGCACTATTATAGTTATAATTGTCAGCTCATCCTGAGGCAGTTGATTATGGTAAAATAGGGGGTAAGTGCTGCACCACATCTCTAACATTGACACGTGTGGGGTTACAAGTACTGCCATTCGGTTGTGTTAAATTGCATTAAAGGCGCTTAGTGGCTGGCAGATAGGTTGGAGTGCCTGAATAGTGTGCAGTTCAGCCTCCTATGTGAAAGATGCTTAACCCTGACTGGAATCTGTTGATTTGGCTTGAAATGTGCCCTCGGAGTAATTGTTACTGTACTGGTTGGTTAAAATAACATAATTCAAGTGTATCACCTCAAATAAATTGGTACATGGCTACTTCATTCTGTAATCTGTGGACACATGCCTAATTCTGATCTGTGGAGTACAAGGCTGCTGAATTCTGATTTCTTTATGCAAGTGGCTATCTTAATTCTGATATCTGGTGGCACACCATTGAATTTGATATCTAGGTGAACATGGCTGCCTAATTGTGATATCTGGGAGGACTGCTTACTTCTGGTATCTGTGGGCGCATGGTCGGCTTAGCCTTTTATTGAAGTTTCTTTTTATTTGTTTTCTACAGAAAAACTGTTCCCGACACACACAGGTGTAGGAACCCAACAAACACAATGAACACACAGTTCAACACGTTACAGCCCCCCACGCACACACAAATCAAATAAAAAGCAGTGGTAAACAATTATACTATAACTTCAATTTACAGAGATTATTTCAATAACTGTTTTACCAACTAGTACAAGTTTTCAACAAGTTTTAACTACTAGCTAGTATCCTTGTTTGAAAACCAGATCTTCCAAATTATGTCAGATTTCAGTGCACAGCCCCTTTCAGTATAGTAGCCTTATATAGGGGTAGTGAGTTATTTATTCATTTTTTCCAAAACTGGAGTGCGGGGGGAGGGGGGGGGGATTGGTTCCAATTGAGTGTGATTGCCTTCCTATAATAGAATAGCAACATCCCAATCAGTGAACGATGTACACTGGTTCAAGCCAGCGTAGTTGGGTGACCTAGTAGGCAGCAAGTGGGATTCAAGGGATTTTTTTTTTTCATGACCTGCGTGATAAAGTCACATACCTGGTGCCAGAGCAGGGACAATTTTGGCCATGACCACATAATGTGTATAAAATCTGCTTTATTAGCATTACATCGACATCAAGTGCCGGGATGGAAAGGATCAAGTTTGTGTAATCTAGTTGGAGTGATATATGCCCTGTGGTCTTCTTAGTTTTGATATTTGGGGGAGTATGTCTTTTTATTTCTAGTATCTGGTGGCATATGGCTGATTCATTCTCAGTATTCGGGAACAATGCTTCTTACGTACTATAGAGTAGCCCACAGGTAAAAGCCAAATTGCCTGTATGGTCGATCCTTGGACTTCAGTTTGACACCCATGATGCAGAGAATAGGTCCTAGGGATAAGTGAGTAATGATGTACAATTTTTGAGCGATGTGATCAATAGTGCTATGGAACTAGTCTGTTTCAGGCTTCCATTAGCCCTTTCTCAATCACAAAAGGCATAAATAAAATGGTATTTGATAAGGGGCTAATGGAAGCCTGAAACGGACTAGTGCCATCGCACTATTGATTCACTATTGTTGGAACGTTATATCTGCACTTCAAGCTGCTTGAAACATTTTCCAACATGTTCTCAATAAAAGTAGTATTCACCAGTACACACCATTGAACAAGCAGGGATGTGATGATCATCTCTTGGGAGGTACCTGCCACCTCTACATTTTACCAATACTAGTGAACATGTCAGTTCTGGTTTGGTGATCATAAAATAAATGGCAGTGATGTCACCTCTTGCCTGACCAGAGTCCACCTGAAAACCTTTGGTCACAGAGCATTCTGCCATGCCCCTCCTACATTCTGGAACTCCTTACCTCAGCAAATCAGGACAGCTCCATCTCTGTATGTGTTTAAATCCAGACCGAAAACTCACCTGTTCAGTTTGGCATCTGTAAAAATTTAATTTTATCCGCTGTGTTAATAATTCACCCTACTACCAATTATTGAACCTGAGAAAGCCTAAGCTCTTTTAGTCCTATGGGAGAAAAGCACACTGTTGTTGTTACCTTGTTGCACATGGTGTTTGGTTTGTGGATGTGCTATAAACCAGTGATTAAAAAAGGCAATAATAATTGTCTGTCATGAAGTGCTGTGTTATGAAAATTACATTTCCGGCAAGGTTATCATGTGTGTCATGTATATTCAAGTGGATCTGAGATGAAAAACTAACTATAACAAATAACTTGTCTATATATCTTATCTAAGGTTTAGATAGTTTATACAGCAAATCTAGCTGCAAACAGCTTCAACAGTATATGAAACAATTTCCTGTGAAACAATGAGAGCAGCCATATTCTGCTTGACATCATTACACACAGGCAAGTTGCTCTGCATCTTACCCCTCATCCTGTGAAAACTCCACTCCTCTCTCCTTCTCTCTCTGCCCCCTTCCCTCTGAAATCTCTGGCTGTTAAAACTGCCTCCTCCTCCTCCTTCAGGAAAAACCTCCTCCTCCCTACACTGAGCTCCCATGAGCACTTGCTACATGGGACTCAGAATGCCTAGGCGCTGGAGGAGCTGTGGGTGAGGCTTGTTTAGTTTATAGGGCATTAGGGTATTAAAATAACAACAAAAAGTATTTGTCTTGAGGAATGCCCTGTAAACTATATGTAAGGGACACCATTATGCAATGAGTAAAAGTTTATCTTCGATCCACTTTAAGAGTCAAAACAGTATTTTTGCATTTTCTATAATTGAGCTTTTTAGGTTCCATTTGTTTACCACATAAAATACTGGTGATTCTGGGTCACCTTGCCATCAATGCTGACCTGGATAGCATTGTGCATTCATTCCTTATGGTAAATATACAAACTGACTGTATGCTATTTGATTTCATAATTTCTACTAAGACACACCAATATAAATTTTTATCTTTATTTTTCAGAAAAAAAGCAGAGAAGAGACATGCGGCGAAGGCAGTGGAGTGGAAATCCTGGAGAACAGACCATACACAGATGGCCCTGGTGGCATTGGCCAGTATACACACAAGGTTTATCACATTGGCATGCACATCCCAAGCTGGTTCCGATCCATCCTGCCTAAAGCTGCACTACGAGTGGAGGAGGAGTCATGGAATGCATATCCTTATACAAGAACCAGGTATTTAGGCTTTCTTGTGTGAAAGGATTGAGCAAAAATGCCTGATGCTCTGACTACATCAATAGGTAACACAGCATGGGCGTAACAATAGTCCCAGTGAGCAGAGGGGGTTTGAGGTTTGGGGGCTAAGAGGGCCAGTCACCCTCTTTTCTTGCAGTGCAGAACAGTGTGCACATGTTTGCATCGCTGTAGCAAACTCTCTCCTCTTCACTCTGTAGCGTGTGACCAACACACCAGTGCCCCCTCCCCCATCCCCCAATGCATCTCATGGGACATCAGAGCCTTCCAAGGAAAGCTGGCGCTTGCTGTGGCCCCTCACAGTGAAGAGGAGGGAGCGGAGCCGTGGCTGGGGTTCCAGAGGCGGGCCACACCTGAGGGGGAGTGGGGGGTCAGGTTTTTTAAGCATGGGGCCCCACGGACTCTTCCTGAAGGGGCCCCATGCACCCTCGTTATGCCCCTGACAAAGAGTTACTTATCTGAAGCATTCAGTTGATCATGTAGAGTGCAATTAAATAAATCAAAAGAATTCTCTGTGTGTGATCTGATATATGATTTTTTTCTTTCTGTAATTTTTTTTTTTATACACAACTCGTTCAGAAAACCTGAAATGAAAATAAGTTTATGTGATAATCAATTGCATGTGTAGTACTTATGGTAAATAGAGCAGTAGTAACATAAAGTGGACCTCCATCCTAATTTACAAGATCCTGAAGACTTGCTGTAAAGAAAAGTTATATTGGCCTGCGGTGTCTTGTCCTACTAAGCCGCCCCAAAGACCCCACATCACTTGGCTTCCGGCGCCTTGCCCCGCCTCTCCTCTGCATCCACCAGTACGTTGCAATGCATGCTTTGCATCGGGGAGCTACAGCTGCACATTGGAGGGTCAGCTCATTGGTGGGTCATGGTTTTTGGCCGATATTTTGGGCCATAATGGGGGGGGGGGGGGGGGGGGGGTTGGCATATGTGCGGAAGAGCTTATCCACACAAATATTTGGTAGATTTTGGCACCTAGTCTGGGCTGACTAACTCTTGTATTCTATATTGATTATTATTTTTATAATAAAAGTTGGAAGGTTTCCTTCTTCTTCTTCTTCTTCTTATTTTTTTTCAACTTTGTTTCCCACAGATACACCTGCCCATTTGTGGAAAAATTTTCCATAGATATTGAAACCTTCTATAAATCTGACTCTGGAGACCTTGCCAATGTTTTTAACCTTTCTCCTGCTGAGAAGAGGCAGACGGTACTGGGTAAGTACCCCATCTATCCATCCTGCCTAGTTGTGACTTTTACACACTTATTTTGATCTTTCTGTTGTATGATGTACCAGTATTTAAAATAACTATCTTAAAGTCCGAGTAACAGTTCAGTTTTGTGAATGGCCACACATGCAGAAAACTCACATTGCTAAGACCTATATTGGCATATATCTGGTGTAAAAGAACACCTGAAGTGACATGGATGTGGAGGCTGCCATACTTATTTGTTTTTCAATAATGCAAATTACCCGACTGCCCTGCTGATTTTTAGCCATAGACCCCGAACAAGCATGCAGATCAGGTGCTCTGATTGAAGTCTGACTGACGTCTGAATGGATTAGTAACATACTTTCAGGTATGTGTTTCGGACACTGCTGCAGTCAAAGTGATCAGCAGGTTGCAAGCCATATCTCTCTCACCTCAGGTATACTTTAACATACATTAAAACCTGAGCACATGTATATGTCCATTCACAACGCACTGTCTTACACAACACAGGCAAAATGCATGTACAGTATAATGAGAGTGCATTATTTCAGTGGTGCTCATTCACACTAGTGTGCTACAAAGCATTGAAGGAGATAAATGTTCCAGTTTTCACCATCCCATACTTTGACCTTTTTTCTTTCTTTCACACTCTCAGAACCTTTTCATTTCTATGTATCCTATATAATAAAACTGCAGGCTTCTGCGTACCTCTGCTTCCGTGTTTGCCGCCCAGTGCCGTAGTGCATATGTGCAGGGCCACAGCTAAGGTCACGCGCCGTGCCCTCAGGGGACGTGGCCACGCAGTGCGGCTGGCTTTCATGAACAACATGCAAGATGGTGTCCAAACAAAAAAACTGTTCTAATATAAATATGAAAAGCTATGCATGAGGCCTACTGCTTCACTATTCCAATCTCCTGAACTGCTATAAGAGGAATACTTGTTAAACTCTCAGGCATACGCACTGTTAAGACGTCATTCTGCTCTTTCCACTGGATCCTTATGTATGTGTGTACATTAATGGAAGCCTTGATCTCAGTGTTCACATACAGAGACACTGCATGAGAAATGTTATTTCTGCTCATCCACTTGCCTATAATGGATCTCCAGCAGACAGACATGCTCTGCCTAGCAACTATAAACATCAGCTGAATGAGGATGCCGGTGTTGCTTATCTGTCCAGGATGTGGCCACCTCTCCATGAAGGGGCTCATTTTTTGTACAGAATGGCCACATCAGTATTTTAGGATCAGCAAGTTGGTTTAATGTGGCACAATCCGTGCAAAGTGACCTCATTTTTACAAAATCTAACTGTTATATATATATATTTTTTTATAATAAGACTTTTTTTATTTGAAGAAAATAAAACACGGACACCTGTATGAGTATGAGTATGGCCTCTTTTCCATGGCAGTTGCTAGGAAGTGAAATGCCTCTCAAGTGCTTGCTGCTGCCTGGTAACTGCTCACTGCTGCCTGTGGTAACTGCTCAAAGTGAATCCAAGATGAAAAACTAACTATAACTAGTAACTTGTCTATATATCTTATCTAAAGTTTAGATAAATCTAGCTGCAAACAGCTTCAATAGAATATGATTATTTCTTCCCGTGATACAATGACAGCAGCTATGTTGTTTGTAAACATTACAAACAGGCAAGCTTATCTGCATCTTGAGCCTGTGAAAAAAAACCTAATCCCCCCTCCTCCTCCCCTCTGCCTCTGAAATCTCTGGCTAGTAATACCTCCCCCTCCTCCTGTCCAGACTGAGCTCCCATGAGCCCTTGCTACTGTCTGAAAATGCCTTGGCTCTCTGAAAACCTGTGGGCAAGGCTTGTTTTGTTTATAGGGAATAAGAGTATTAAAACAAAAACAAAGTATTTGGATTGAGGAATGCCCTGTAAACAATAGGAAAGGAACACAATTATGCAATGAGTAAAAGTTCATTTCAGATCCACTTTAATGCTGCCTGGTAACTGCTCACTGCTGCCTGGTAACTGCTCACTGCTGCCTGGTAACTGCTCACTGCTGCCTGGTAACTGCTCACTGCTGCCTGGTAACTGCTCAATGCTGCCTGGTAACTGCTCAATGCTGCCTGGTAACTGCTCACTCGCTTGCTGAGCACACAGTTCAAAACCAAGGACAGCCAACACAACATTTCAAAATTCAGTATCCTAAATAACAAGCAAGACCTATACGGGCAAATAAAACTTTACATAAATGTAAAACTGATTGTACATCACAGGGCCTTTTGTACATTTATTTTGTGTGTTGTACTGTTAAACAATGCTTGGTCAACTCTTAGTATTCAAATTAAAGTACCAACAACCTGTTTTGTTTTTAAATAAAGTAGGATTTACTGTTCCAAACTGTGGCAGTAAGCATATGTAAACAATGAGGTGAGCGAAGGCAGTGTTGTGTCATAATGAACCCAGTGTTTATTATTGCTGGTTAAAACAGGGACAGAAAATGAAGAATGTGTGTGCATCGCATAACAGTAGAAAACAGGCAGTTTCACCTTGATTTTTTTTAAAGCGGCTCTGATATATATCCTCCCAGTGATGTATGTCACTGCTCTTAGGCTGTTTAGATAAATGGACTTCTCACCCCAGGTTATTCTGGGAGGCCAGATGTATTTTCTACTGGCTTTATAAAAATTTATCGCCATACATTGTACCGGGGACACAATTTAAACTTTGTAATAACTGGGACAAAATGGGCAACTAAAACATGTGGGTTTTATGTATCTAAGCACATTCTATTTTAAAACCATAATGAATAAAAAGAGTTTTTTTCCCTTTTTATTCTTATTATTCTTATTATTCCCTTTAAAGGAGTCATCAAGGGGATATGAGGACAATAAGTTTTACTTACCCAGGGCTTCGTCCAGCCCCAAGCTCCCAGCATGTCCCTCGCTGCAGCCCTGCGGTGAGTTGTTTGCCGGTGAAGCTTCCCGGTCCCGGCGCAGTACGCTCCGGTCCGCGTGGCGGTGATTGACAGTGCCGCTCACGCAGGCGCAGTACAGGCCGACCTCCAGGTTGGCCTGACATCATCGCTGGGGACCGGGAAGCTTCACAGGCGAACAGCTCACCGCGGAGCTGCAGCGAGGGACATGCCTGGGAGCTTGGGGCTGGACGAAGCCCCGGGTAAGTAGCACTTATTGTCCTCATATCCCCCTGATGACTCCTTTAACCACCTGAGCGGTCTGGACGAGCTCAGCTCGTCCAACACCGCCGGAGGTCGCCGCTCAGGCCCTGCTGGGCCGATTTTTATCAAATAAAAAGCAGCACACGCAGCCGGCACTTTGCCAGCCGCGTGTGCTGCCTGATCGCCGCCGCTCTGCGGCGATTCGCCGCGAGCAGCGGCGAAAGAGGGCCCCCCTAGCCGCCTGAGCCCTGCGCAGCCGGAACAAAAAGTTCCGGCCAGCGCTAAGGGCTGGATCGGAGGCGGCTGACGTCAGGACGTCGGCTGACGTCGATGACGTCACTCCGCTCGTCGCTATGGCGACGATATAAGCAAAACAAGGAAGGCCGCTCATTGCGGCCTTCCTTGTTTATTATGGGCGCCGGAGGCGATCGGAAGATCGCCTCCGGTGCGCCCTCTAGTGGGCTTTCATGCAGCCAACTTTCAGTTGGCTGCATGAAATAGTTTTTTTTTTATTTAAAAAAAACCCTCCCGCAGCCACCCTGGCGATTTAATCAGAACGCCAGGGTGGTTAAAATGCATCTAAAATATGCAATAAAATAAATTCTTAACAAAAAGTACCACCCAAAGAATGCCTAATTTGTGACAAACTTATCAGTGTGATAAGTAACAAAGTTATCGGTGAATGAATGGTAGGTGCGCTAAAATGTGAAAATTGTTTTGGTTTTTAAGTTTTTAAACTAACATTTTACAGAGATCACCTGACAGTACTAAAGATGTCGCCACCTGTGATAAATTTCAGAATGTAAATCAGGGTGAGGAAAGATTTTACAAACCATGACTAAATTATTGTAAAAAAACCTGTAATTTTTTTTCATCACATTATTTTCGCTACAGTTCCTCTTTAACCATTTCTGGATCTTTGCTACACATATCTACACCCCTGTATACTTTACTTGTGGATCAGCCGCGTAGATATACGTATTGTTTACTAACTGCCACCGTTCACGATTCCTGCGCTGTTTCCGTTAACGTCGCAATCCCCTCCTTCCATGATTAGGGTATGAGAAACAGCTGTTTCCAAACTCGATTACTGTGCCTGTGATAAATCGGAACCTTTGGCAGCGAGACGCAGCCTCTCATTCAAAAAATCAGATGTAAATGTTTGCTTCCGTGTTCTTTTTATAGAACATGGAAGTTAGTTTAGCACCATCCTGTTACCAAAAAGTAAAAATACACCCAAATACACAATTATACACTTTTACATGGAAAAATTTAAGACATTTTTTTTTTAAACCCTTCCACCCCTGCCCCATAGTTAGCAAAATAAAACACTTGTTAAAAAAAATACATAATTTAAAAACAAAACTTATCTTAGGCGCTTTTTTAATATGTATGTCATGAAGGTATATTACTGTTAATTTTGCAAATAAAGTCATGTAATAGTATTAAAAATCACTAAACAGAAAAAATACACCTTTATTTCCAGATAAAATATTATCGCCATACATTGTACTGGGGACACAATTTTAACGTTGTAATATCTGGGACAAAATGGGCAACTAAAACATGTGGGTTTTAAGTCTCTAAGCACATTATATTTTAAAACTATAATGAATAAAAATAGTTTTTTTCCTGTTTTTTTCTTATTATTCCCTTTAAAGGAGTCATCAAGGGGATATGAGGACAATAAGTGCTACTTACCCGGGGCTTCGTCCAGCCCCAAGCCCCCAGCATGTCCCTCGCTGCAGCTCCGCGGTGAGTTGTTCGCCGGTGAAGCTTCCCGGTTCCCGGCGCACTACGCTTCGGTCTGCGTGGCGGTGACTGACAGTGCCGCTCGTGCAGGCGCAGTACTGACGTCATCGCCGGGGACCGGGAAGCTTCACAGGCGAACAGCTCACTACGGAGCTGCAGCGAAGACCCGGGTAAGTAACACTTATTGTCCTCATATCCCCCTGATGACTCCTTAAAAATGCATCTAAAGTATGCAATAAAATAAATTCTTAACAAAAAGTACCACCCAAAGAATGCCTAATTTGTGATGAACCCCTCCAATATATAGATCATTTCAGTGTGATATGTAACAAAGTTATCGGTGAATGAATGGTAGGTGCGCTGAAATGTGAAAATTGTTTTGGTTTTTAAGGGAAAAAAACCTGTGTACCTGAAGGTTTTATCGAACGAGATTCCCAAAACATTACAGTATACAAACTGCATAATCAAATACATTTCAATGTAGGATCAAAATGCATAGCTATACACAGAAGTTACAGTTAAGTAATTGGGTGTGCGTAAGAGATATAGGCCACAATTCACTAATCAGTTTAGACTAGTCTATAGAGATGTGGCGAACTGTTCGCCCGGCGAACATCTCTGGAGCTCTTACTACTTCCGTGTCGCACTGACCCGGAGTAGTACGCCTGCGCTGCCCGGCTGAGCACGTCCTAGATCGTGCTCCTGTTGCCGGGCACTCTCTGCGCATGAGCGTGACGTCATTCATTTTTTATTTTTTTTATAACTTCTTTTTATTGAAAAGAGTTTTGTCAATACAAAATATACTAACATAACACAAAAACAAAACACCCTGAACTCCCACACTCGCAGGTGAGGAGAACACACAGTATTCTCAGTTACAAGAGAATTGAAGATTACAATAATTACACCAGCTGTTTACAATATGTAATATGTGCAGCATTTACAGCGTGACGTCATTCATGACGTCACGCACATGCGCAGAAAGTACCCGGCAACAGGGGCGCGATCTAGGACGCGCTCAGCCGGGCAGCGCAGGCGTACTACTCCGGGTCAGTGCGACACGGAAGTAGTAAGAGCCCCAGGGATTTGTAGATGTTCGCCGGCGAACGGTTCGGGAACCGTTCACCACATCTCTACTAGTCTACTGATGGTTTTTAGTCTACTGATGGTTTGGTGTAAATCAGTTGCATCAAAAGGGAATTCACTAATAATTACCAAACGTTTTAGACCTGGTCTAAAACATTCAGTAATTAGGTCGGTATCAAAAGATGCAATTCACAAACGAGTAGCTATGACTGACATCCTTCTTCTCTGATGAGCTCTCATCTGGATACAATAAAACTTCTGCATAATTAATTCAAAAGCTTCCATCCTCATGTTTAAAATACCTCACAGAATTACTTTACTGACAGAAATCAGCTGGACTAATCTCTGTCAGGAAAAGTGGGCTTGGTTACTCCTTGTTTGCCTTTGTGAATTGCATCTTTTGATCATTTCCCCTGCTTTACCGACCTAATTGCCAAATGTTTTCAACCAGGTCTAAAAACAGGTCTAAAACATTTGGTAATTATTAGTGAATTACCTTTTGATGCAACTGCTTTACACCAAACCATCAGTAGACTAGTCTAAACTACTTAGTGAACTGAGGCCATAGACTATAAGTGGTCACTAGATGTATTTAAGTACACATGTTTATACTGTCTAGTTGTTTGCATAGTGTTGAAGCAAGCCAGTAATCAGGAAGCATATATTACAGTTGAAAGAAGTTGTTATGAAAAGCAGTGTGAACCATAGATGCATCAAAACAATGACAACAACAACCTGAGTATACTGTTGTAGGATTGGTGTAGTTTCACCTTCATTAATACACAAAAATGCCCTCCCATCAGGAGACTCAGAGGCAGAGATGCCATTTTGGAGCCTGCAGAGTTAGATTAAGCTTTTGTATTGTGATGTTTTATGTTTTATTCTGAACCTCATTGTGCTTTTTTGGCATTTGGAAGAATAACGATGTTCAGGATCTTACAAAACCTATTAAAATGTTTTGCAGCCATTCACTCAAGTGTAACTTTTTGCTACACAGACCACTTTTCTGAGCATGTTTCATTTTTAGACACGACTATGCTGGAAGAATGTTATGTCATTGCTTTGCACTTTTATATAACAGCTCTTCGGCTCAATTTCAAAAATGTACCAACGTAAACCCTCTTGTGGATGTTTATACATGACTCTTGAATTATCGTAGCCTGTCTTCTGAATCCGCAGTAGACATCAGTGGCTATTGTATTAAGGGGGTAGATCTGAACCCCATTACTTCAAGCATTTATCAAGCATGGATTTAATTCTGCCAGTTTTTAATTAAAGGACTGGACACAGATATATTTTTAGGGATATACCAGTTGTGTAATGAAAAAAAAGAATCAGTTATGCAGTCTTGACTTCCCAAAAGTAATTTGCTACTATGACATTTTTGCAGACCTGAAATACATTGTTGCTAATCTTGTGGTTATTTTTCTTAGACGGCAAATGAGTCTACTGGAGTGAATTTTCCCCACTGATCCGCCATTTTTACTGTCACAATAAAGCTGGTGGTAAAGTGGCATATGTTGTGTAAATAAACATCTGGGTTTTTTTGTTTGCAGTTTTGTTTTCTTCTGTATATAACCTTTCCTGAGTATTTCATATTTACATTGTGGAAAGGCTTGGGTGATCAGAGAAGACTGTTCAAGGGAGAGGGGAGAGGTGCTGTCTGAAGGCTGTGATAACTTTCTTCTGTAAGGATGCTGTTGTAAAGCACAGCAGGCTTTACTTTCCAGGATTTTTTTCTCATACAGTAACTAAAACAGACTTTCTATTTAGTTTCGCAGAGTAAAGGCAGCCACTAACCATACAATATGCTGAACGATCGCGAACAAATGATTCTTCATATGAACGATCAGAAATGATTGTTTGGGACCACTATTGGACAAATTTCCCAACCAATCTGGTCAGATGAATGAAAGTGATCGTATTTTCGGAACAATTTCATTAATCTGTTCGGATTGGTTAGGAGATTTTTGTCTATTAGTGGTCCCAAACGATCATTTCTGATTGTTCATATGAAGAATCATTAGTAAAGGATCGTTCGGGCAAATTGTATCGTTAGTGGCCACCTTAACACATTATCAAGAGGAATTTTAGTTTTTACCTTGTTGCTACTTTAAAGATTTTATGTAATCGACAGTTTATTGAACAAGTAGTGAAGTTGAAGTAAAATGATTGTGTGATTGAGTTACTGTATTTGTCTTTCAGCGCTATTTTCAGTCTGTAGGTGAACTCTTGGATACTATTATAGACTACCAGTTACATAATGGTCACATTTTTAACCGGGCATAAACACTTTGGCCCTTATCCAACTATTGGTAACTTTTTCATCTTCTACTTTTGAGCATTTTTGCAATAGAAAAAGCACTAAAAAAATGGGTGAAAAAGTACTGTCAGAATTATTTTGAGTATTTTTTTTGTTGCTTTGCTAGTGGCGTAAAAAGCGTTTTATTGGCGAGGTGTGGAAATATCACCTTGGACAGTGTTTCTCAATCTGGGGTGTGGCAAGCAGTGTTCGTGGCAAGGGGGCAGTAACTTACTTAGCCCAGTTCCTGCGTGGACTCCTCTCGCCAGGCTCTCCTCCTGTCACCACGCTCTCCTCCTCTCGCCGTCTCGCGTCCTGTCGCCATAGTTACCCGACAGCCTGTCATGACGTCAGAGGTGCTGCCGGAAGTAAACATAGTGGGAGGACGTGATGAGAAGAGTAGAGCGCAAAGAGAGGAGAAGAGCCCGGCGAGAGGAGTCCGCACGGTAATGGGGCTATGTAAGATTATACTGGAGCACCACCTGGCTATCTATTTTGGGGCACCCCATGGCTCGATACCTACACTGGGGCACCACGTGTAGCTGGCTGTCTAGTCTGGGGCACCTATAGCTCGCTACCTACACTGGGGCACCACTTGTACCTGACTATCTATTCTTGGGCACCTATAGCTCACTACCCACACTGGGGCACCACCTGTACCTGGCTATCTATACTGGAGCATCTATAACTCACTACCTACACTATGGCACCTGTGCCTGGCTACCTATACTGGGACACTTATAGCTCGCTACCTATACTGGGGGCACCTGTACCTTGCTAACCTATACTGGGGACAGCTATGGCTGGATACATATACTGGGGGCACCTATGCCTTGCTACCTATACTAGGGGACCTATACCTGGATACCTATACGGAGGCACCTATACCTAGCTAGGACAGGGGGGCAAGAGGTGACATAGAGGGGAACAAAAGAGGCACGGGGGGAACAGAGGGGGAGAAAATAGGCACAGGGGGAACAGTGGTGACACAGAGGGGGACAGAAGAGGCACAGGCAGAACTTTTCTTCTTCCAAAAACGTGAAGTTGGTTGAGCGTTTGTGGTATGGAAGAACCCTATATGGCTTTTATCCTCCATGGACTCCTGCTAACAAAGGCAAAGTACAGCACAGAGCGCTCTAGGTTTGCGTTACAGTCCAGTATGCTGGGATGATTCTGCCACAGCCCAAATAGACAAGACACATAACATTTATATTGCGCTTATCTCCTGGCGGACTCAAAGCGGTTCAGGGCTGCAGCCACTTCGGAGGTGCTTAACGGGTAACCAGGATCATTAGGGATCCTTGCCCAAAGACTCCTTACTCTTTTACATACTGTCTTGAGCTGGGATTCAAACCCTAGGCAAAGGCAACAGCTTTAACCAGTTGGCTATCCAGCAGATATGGTACAGCAGTTTTACTACACCGGCCAATAGGATTCAGTATATCAGGACTTTATTGTATTTTGTGTGCTCACATGTATAGAGGTGGTTAACTTTCTGACAACTGTAGAAGTAGCTACTAGTTAATACAGCTTCCAGCTTTTATATTTCGAGTAGATCCCTTAAAGAGACCCTGTAACAAAATTTTCACCCTTATTTCTTCTATCCTACAAGTTCCTACACCTTTTCTAATGCGATCTGGCTTGCTGCAGCCTTTTCTAGTTGCACTGTCTCTGTAATAAATCTAATCTTCTTTCCTTTGTCAAGCCTTGTCGAGGCAGAGATGAATGCACTGCTCTGCTGTGATAGGGAGAAGTTATACACACCTCCACGCCCCCTGCAGGCTCTGTGTGTGTGCGGTGTGTATGAGTCAGACAAGGACTCTGCTCACAGCCAGCATCTGCAGGCTCAGGAGCTGTGAGCTTGGGAACAGCTGTGAGTGCAGAAAGATCAGTTCAGAGCTCAGACAAGCAGCTAAGGCAACAAGTGGTGTAACATTCCAGCAATCAAATCATGTTTGAGAGGAGCCTACTCTGATGATGTATTTCCTGTTTGGCGGCCATCTTCATTGTTTACAAAAACAATTAATAAAACAGTGATTTTATCACCAAGAAAGCAGTGGGGAACAGCGAAAATGTCACAGAGGGGGCTAGGAGAAGACAACAAACAGGCTGGTACGATTATTTATGTAAGATTTTCAGAGTACAGATTCTCTTAAAAAGCTAGAGACCTATCCTGCAATACAAAGTAACACGTTTAAGCATGTCTGCAGCCCTGCTAACTGAATCATCTCTTGGATTACCATAGCTGTATTGCTGTAAAAGAAAATCTGGCAGCCTTTAATTTATAATGTAGTCATGAAGGCTGCATGTGATTACCGCCTTCAGTAAATTACCATAGTGGTACCATGATTCTGAATTGACGTTTCTATAATTGTTATGTTTTTCTTGTGCACGTTGTTTGTATTGACAGGTTATTGGCTGCTGTTTGTCTCCATGTAGGACCCGTAACATGGGGCTGCACTGTGCCATCTGCTGCTGCTGCCCCAGAGAATGCAGGACTGACTAATGGCCATTTATTGACTTCAGGTTATGGACTGTTTTTATTGGCTAGATGTCTTCATCCTGAAAACGCCATTCAGATAGACGCTAATTAGCAATGAGGCAGGCAGTCGTAAGAAAAACATTATTCCCTCTCCCCTAAGCTGGTTGCCATGGCAGGAAATAGATGCACACTGACATAAAAAAGGAATGTGACGCAGTCGGCTGAACCCAGTAGCACAGTTTGATAGGAGCGTTCTGAATTATTCTCTCTTTAGGTGACAGCAGAAAAGCAAAGCTGTACTTCAGCTGGCTAATTTTAGCCCACGCTGCCGTTCTAGTGGGTGGGCAGGTAAAGAACAGACAGAAGATAAAAGCGAAGAAACAAGGCAAATGAACCTCAGGAGGAAGGGAACTTGAATGATTCCCATAGCATGTTAAAAATAAAACCGCCCAGGTCCTTTTGAAGTATGCAGTGTGGGGAGATGAGCGTGCAGCGCCAGGCTGGGCCCGGACTGTATTGTTCCAGGCTTTATGCAGATTCCTCATCCATAGTAAATGTCACTGGGTTATAAACAGTTTAAATATCAGTTGCTCCAACTAAATAAAACACCATGAAGTTCAAGTAATATTTATATCAGTTGCTACAGCAAAAGAAAAATAAAAACACATTATACTATATCTACCATATCGCTTCATAGACCTTTGTAATTGCGTGAGCTTTTAGATGCTGTACAAACTCAACGTTTTCTGTATTTTTCTTGTGACTGGCGGCAGATTCTTAGGGGTGGTCAGAACAGCCGATGTTATCTGAATGCCAGAGGAGACTCTGACGTAAAGATCTATGCTCAGATTTTTGGCTGTGTATGTTTATATCACCGGAGAAGGGAGTGTGGTCTTACTCCAAGTGTTGAACTAATCTTTGTGAAGATGACTATTGTTGGCTTCTGGATGACTCATACTTGTATTTTTTTTTTAATTCTTACAGTCTTCATTTTTCTCAAATTCCTTTGTGGTTCTTCATGTGTTTTTATTTATTTATTTATTTTTTTATTTTTATGAGCAGAAGTTTTTATGAACAGATAAACAACATCTTAAGGTGTCCATTAATGGTACAATATCCTGAAAGATCAACCGCACAATCGATCAGATTAGGTAATGTTAATTAATGACAAACTACCCCTCTATTGATCATTGTGTCGATGAAAATTGCAGAACGGTTCTTTTAGTCTGATTGGATTGCTTATCATTTTCCCCTCAGTTGGTTGCCCCAACAAATTGTTTCCAATCGATTGCAGCAATCTAATCGGATGGCTTATCGAGAAATCAGATCAGATACATTGGCAAATGCACATTGAAGGAGTAAAGCATTGGAAAAAAAAAAGGGTATAGAGAGATGACGGAAGAAGAAGAGAAGTCAGGAAGTTATGTGACTGGAGGGGGTAGCCTTTTGTATAGACTCCACTACCTGCAGGGCTGACAGAGAGTCAGACTTATAAATCTCAGTTGCAGCAGGAGTTGCTAGTAGTAGGTATCAGGGTTGATGAAACTAGGAATTAGTAGGGGAGATCAGACTAAAGTACATGGAGTTATCTGCCCTGATAGTACCAAGACAACAAAGATCTTTTCAAATTGAATGTGGGCAGCACGGTGGTGTAGTGGTTGGCGCTCTCGCCTTGCAATGCAGGGTCCACGGTTTGAATCCCAGCCAGGTCAACATCTGCAAGGAGTTTGTATGTTCTCCCCATGTCTGTATGGGGTTCTTCCAAGCACTCTGGTTTCCTCCCTCTTCTCAGAAATACACAGATAAGTTAATTGGCTTCCCCCTAAAATGGCCCTAGACTACGATACATACACTACACGATATATACGTAGACATAAGTCTATGGTAGGAATTAGATTGTGAGCCCCTCTGAGGGACAGTTAAGTGACAAGACAATATATACTCTGTACAGCGCTGCATAAGATGTCAGCACTATATAAATACTAAATAATAATAATGTGATTCATCACTTTTAGCTTCATGTATATTAGTATCAGGTCTATAGACTCAGAAGCAGCAGTAATACCGCAGTGCAGTGGCGGACACAGCCAGCAGTGGGCCCCTGTGCAAAATTGCAATTGTGGGCCCCTACGACCGGCAAAAAATGGGTGTGGCTACAACCTAAAACATAGGTGTGGATAGAACCTGCGCCGCGTAGCGCCGCGGCAAAAATGGGTGTGGCAATGACCGGATGAGGGTGGAGCTAACTGTAATTTAAAGCGAACCCGGGGTGAGGGTTTATTTCCTTTTAAACAATACTAGTTGCCTGGCGGCCCTGCTGATCTATTTGGCTGCAGTAATAAACTGAATTACACCAGCAACAAGCATGCAGCTAATCTTCTCAGTTCTGACAATATTGTCAGAAACCCCTGACCTGCTGCATGCTGGTTCAGGGTCTATGGTTGAAAGAATAAGAGGCAGAGGACCAGCACGGCAGCCAGGCAACTGGTATTGCTTAAAAGGAGAGAAATATGGCAGCCTCAAGATTATTCTCACCTCAGTTTCCCTTGAAAAGTGCAACGCAAAGACAGTGGGCCAAGTTTTGGTGACCCTTTCCCCAGAAAATTCACATAATTGTGCAGGTTTTCTCAAGAAAATACACATCATGTCGGCAGATATGCCCAGAAAATACGTGTAATCATGTCGGCAGATATGCCCAGAAAATACGTGCAATCATGTTGGCAGATATGCCCAGAAAATACGTGCAATCATGTCGGCAGATATGCCCAGAAAATACGTGCAAACATGTCAGGAGATATGCTCAGAAAATGCGTGCAATCATGTCGGCAGATATGCCCAGAAAATACGTGCAATCATGTCGGCAGATATGCCCAGAAAATACGTGCAATCATGTCGGCAGATATGCCCAGAAAATACGTGCAATCATGTCGGCAGATATGCCCAGAAAATACGTGCAATCATGTCGGCAGATTTGCGCAGAAAATACATGCAATCATGTGGCAGACCTGCCCAGAACATACACCTGCTAATATAAATAAAAAAACTAAAACCTTTACTCACCTGCAGCAGCAGACCTCCTGTCCCAGCCTCCATCCGGCGCGCAGCTCCCATGGATGGTTAGGTGGATAGGTAGCCTGGTGGGTGGGTGAATAGGTAGCCTGTTGGGTGGGTAGGTAGGTAGGGTAGGTAGGTAGGCAGCCTGGTGGGTGGGTAGGTAGCCCTTAGCCGGGTGGGTAGGTAGCCTGGTGGGTGGGTAGGTACCCGGGTGGGTGGGTAGGTAGCCTGGTGGGTGGGCAGGTAGCCGGGTGGGTAGGTAGCCTGGTCTAGGTAGGTAGCCTGGTGGGTGGGTAGGTAGCCCTTAGCCGGGTGGGTGGGTAGGTAGCCGGGTGGGTGGGTAGGTAGCCCTTAGCTGGGTGGGTAGGTAGCCTGGTGGGTGGGTGGGTGGGTAGGTAGCTGGGTGGGTGGCTGGGTAGCTGAGTGGGTAGGTAGCCTGGTGGGTGGGTAGGTAGCCTGGTGGGTGGGTAGGTAGGTAGACTGGTGGGTGGGTAGCCTGGTGGGTAGGTAGGTAGGTAGCTGGGTAGGTAGGTAGGAAGCCTGGTGGGTGTGTGCGTAGGTAGCCCTTAGCCGGGTGGGTAGGTAGCCTGGTGGGTGGCTGGGTAGCTAGGTGGGTAGGTAGCCTGTTGGGTGGGTAGGTAGCCTGGTGAGTGGGTAGGTAGGTAGCCTGGTGGGTAGGTAGCCTGGTGGGTGGGTTGGTAACTAGCCCGGTAGGTAGGTAGCCTGGTGGGTGGTTAGGTAGGTAGGTAGGCAGCCTGGTGGGTGGGTAGGCGGGTGGGTAGGTAGCCTGGTGGGTGGGTTGGTAACTAGCCCGGTAGGTAGGTAGCCGGGTGGGTGGTTAGGTAGGTAGCCGGGTGGGTAGGTAGGTAGGTAGCCGGGTGGGTGGGTAGCTATCCGGGTGGGGAGCCCGCCTCCTATCCTGCCCCCCCTTCCTCACCTCGTCGGGCCCCCCTCCCGGTATGCGCGGCGGGAGAGCGGCAAATACAGGAAGTCTCCGGGGCTCCAGGCAGGCGCTAGAGGCTCAGCCGCTTGGTCTCCAATATGTCTCCAACTCTGTATACTGCTCGCAACTTCCTGGTTTAGTAGCGAGCCGTATATAGAGTTGGAGACCAAGCGGCTGCTGAGCCTCTAGCGCCTGCCTGGAGCCCCGGAGACATCCTCTATTTGCCACTCACCCGCCGCGCATACCGGGAGGGGGGCCCCCCGAGGTGAGGGAGGATAGGAGTCGGAGCCCCCCAGGGAAAAAAAAATATATATATATAAAAAAATATATATACTTAATGGGCCCCTGAAGCAACGGAACTTCAGGGGCCCTCGTGCGGTGGCACGGCCGTATGTCCGCCACTGCCGCAGTGGAAGACAATGGCACGCGAATGCTGGTCTGAGTCTGCAACATTCTCTCTACCCTCTTTAAAGCCCCGCCCCTTCCCACACCTTCACTTTGCCATAGAAATGGAAACCTATCAGAAAGAGTTATACAAATTTCTTCAGTTGACATCAGCTTCACTGGCATCTTATTTGGGTTTTTATTTTACCTGTTTGCTCTCTTTTTCTCCTTTATCACACTAATGTATTCTTGACCAACTCAGCAGAACTTCTGTGTCTGGGAGAACACTGTCAATCTCTCCCTTTCTCACAAAGCTACCATATTTTTCGCACTATAACAAGCTCCTAACCATAAGACACACCTAGGTTTAGAGGACAAAAACCAGTGGAAACATGTATACTAAACCTGGTGCATCCATGGTGAAGGGGCATTTTGTGGATTATGCCCCCTTTGCACCTCATGTTCCCTTATGTCTCCCTGCGTCCTCCTCTGTCCCCCTTGTGTCCTGCATGTGTCCGCCTCTGTACCCATCTATGCCCCTTTGTGTCCCCCGTGTCCTCTGTTTGTCCTTCCGTGTCCTCCTCTGCATAGGCACAGTACAGTGAGTCCCCGATATTGCGGTGGGTTGGAGGTTGGTATTGGCAGGCATTCACAAGTCAGGAACACCCTGTATCTGGACTATAAGACGCAGTGACTTTTCCCCCACTTTTGGGGGAGAAAAAGTGAGTCTTATAGTCCACAAAATACAGTAGTTTCAGGATATCCATGTCCACAGTTCCTTATATTTTGCCCTGAGAAAATCAGATTTACCACTTCCACTCTCCTCCCACGTTAGAGAAGCTGCCCAACTGTGACATGAGAGATCTGTTTCTGGTTTGAATCCCAGCCAGGGCGCTATCTGCAAGAAGACTTTATGTTCTGCCCATGTCTGTGTGGGTTTCCTCCGAGCACTCTGGTTTCCTCTCACATCCCAAGAAAAATACAGATAAGTTAATTGGCTCCCCCCTAAAAAAAGAGCTCCTCTGAGGGACAGTTAGTAGCAACACATATAATGTGTAAACTGCTGCGGAATATGTTTGTACAATATATATACGGTACATAATAATAATCTCTGTTCAAGCAGCCATCAGTGACATCAGTTACTGTTTGGACTTACAGTATACTTTGCAAATCCGCTACCCAATGCTAAACAGTGTTAAGAGAATTCTGATACAGCAACTCTAATTTTCAAGTTATAGGGTCCACCTTACATCTGCAGTTTATAATGATGACTTAAAGAGACTCCGTAACAAAAATTGCATCCTGTTTTTTATCATCCTACAAGTTCAAAAAGCTATTCTAATGTGTTCTGGCTTACTGCAGCACGTTCTACTATCACCATCTCTGTAATAAATCAACTTGTCTCTCTCTTGTCAGACTTGTCAGCCTGTGTCTGGAAGGCTGCCAAGTTCTTTAAGCAGGCCATACACTGGCCCGATTTGCGCCCGTTTCGACAGCAGATTCGATCACTGGGATCGAATCTGCTGCCAATCGTTCACGCTACACGCCGAATTTCGATCCATTTCGTCCGATCCCGTCGATCGTGCCGTGCGGAAAATAACCGTCGATCGCCCGCGGGTAAAGAGCGCATCGCTAGCGGCGTTCGAGTGCCCGACGACCGACGCAATAGAGCCCGCATACATTACCTGCTCCGCCGGCGCGACTGCAGTCTCCCGGTCACCGCTGCTCCGTCTGCGCTCTGGTCTCCAGGTCCGGCATGCCTCACTTCTTCTAGCCCGGCAGGAAGTTTAAACAGTAGAGCGCCCTCTACTGTTTAAACTTCCTGCCGGGCTAGAAGAAGTGAGGCATGCCGGATCTGGAGACCAGAGCGCAGACAGAGCAGCGGTGACCGGGAGACTGCAGTCGCGCCGGCGGAGCAGGTAATGTATGCGGGCGGGCGGGGGCAGCAGCAGCAGTACCACCACAACAGATTGTGAACGGTTTCAGGCTGAAATCGGTTCACAATCTGTTTGCTGTAAAGGTAGCCATACGATCCCTCTCTGATCAGATTCGATCAGAGAGGGATCTATCTGTTGGTCGAATCTGATGGCAAATCGACCAGTGTATGGCCACCTTTAGTGTTGTGGTTCTGCTATGAACTCCCCCTTCCAGGCCCCTGTATGCACACTGCCTGTGTGTTATTTAGGATTAGAGCAGCCTCTCTCTTCTCTCTTATCTTTTACAAGCTGGATAAATCGTCCTCTGAGCTGGCTGGGCTTTCACATACTGAAGAATTACAGACAAGGGCAAAGCTGTTTGCAGGAAGAAACAAGCAGCCTGAAACTTCAGTGCATGAGAAAAGGGGGAAAGAAACACACAAATAATCTCTTGAGATTCAAAAGGAAGGCTGTATACAGCCTGCTTGTGTATGGATGTATTTTGTATGTGTGGACATACTGTACATCAACCTACTTCCTGTTTTGGTGGCCATTTTGTTTGTTTATAAACAAACTTTTTAAAACCGTTTTTAACCACTTTTAATGCGGCGGGGAGCAGCGAAATTGTGTCAGAGGGTAATAGGAGATGTCCCCTAACGCACTGGTATGTTTACTTTTGTGCAATTTTAACAATACAGATTCTCTTTAAGCTCAACACACACCATACAATCTTGGTTGTACAGATCTACCAAATCTATGTAGTATAAGGGCCAGCACATTGAAAATACCTTGAATGATTGATTGGATAAGCTCTTATACTACATGAAAGTGGTAAGATTGAACAACCAAGATTGTATGGTGTGTGTTGAGCCTAAGTTATGCTTTCTAGCATTTCCAAATTAAAATACTTTCCACTGGACTTAATTTTGAGATGTAGAAGACAATTCACCTCTATTACAAGCAAATTCTTTTTAGTCCATCATTTGAACTGAATCTTGCCAGTATACGCTTCAAAACCTACAATGTAAAAAAGTGTCCACATGAAACTTTTTTTTTTTTTAGTTATATACTGTATAGCATAACCTGGATACATGAGTACCATTTTCTGGTGGTATTGTATGTATGTAATCAGGCAATAGCATGGTGCAATTACTTCTATCTATTTTTTTTTTATTTGTATTTATTTGAAATGAATGTCAACAAAGATTTTGTTATATCTATATGTATTCAGAGAGAGAGAGAGAGAGAGAGAGAGAGAGAGAGAGAGAGAGAGAGAGAGAGAGAGAGAGTGTGTGTGTGTGTGTGTGTGTGTGTGTGTGTGTGTGTGTGTGTGTGTGTGTGTGTGTGTGTGTGTGTGTGTGTGTGTGTGTGTGTGTGTGTGTGTGTGTGTGTGTGTGTGTGTGTGTGTAATTTTATTTTGGTGGCACTTTTGAAATTCATGTTTCCTTTCTTACACAGATCCTATTGACATTGTGAAAGATCCAATACCCCCACACGAATATAAGCCAGAAGAAGACCCCAAAATATATAAGTCTGTGAAGACCAAAAGAGGCCCCTTGTCTGATGACTGGATAGAGGAACATCGAAAAAACCTCGGGAGGTGTCCCATCATGTGTGCCTACAAACTGTGCAAAGTCGAGTTCCGGTACTGGGGCATGCAGTCTAAAATTGAACGTTTCATTCATGATGTGGGTAAGTTTGCAAAGGAATCTACACAGTCTGAAGGAGTGATCTTGTCGGTGCCTTATGCATGAAAAGACATGTTTAATGTAGTAGGTTGCCTCATACATGTGTGTTATGTCCACCCAATGCTGCATAGCTGCAAGTTACAGAGACACAGTAAAGAGCATAGGTCTATGGAGACATTATTATTATGCATGTATACATTGCCAGTTTTTTCTTCTGCAGCCATTTACAGAATGCACTGGTTGTACAAGATTTTTATTGTAATTGTAGTGGATAGAACGCTCACCGTGCACCTCCCTAGTTCAAACGTGGACCAGGACAATATCTGCGTGGAGTTTGTATGTTCTCCCTGTGTCTTTGTGGCT
Organism: Hyperolius riggenbachi; assembly: GCF_040937935.1. Classification (NCBI taxonomy): domain Eukaryota; kingdom Metazoa; phylum Chordata; class Amphibia; order Anura; family Hyperoliidae; genus Hyperolius; species Hyperolius riggenbachi. The sequence continues at coordinate 515,628,136 of NC_090646.1, read as the reverse complement.
TTTCCATGGGCACTTTGCTTTCTTTCCACATCCTAAAAAAACACAAGTTAAATGGTCTTCCCATTTCTTGGCTTTAAATTCTAGTAAGCATGACTTTAGCATGGATTAGATTGTGGGCCCTCATGAGGAACATATGACTTATTGCCGGCGGTCAAGGTGCCTCTGTCGCCCCCTTGCAGAACTGCTGCAGTTGTGCGCACAGTATCCTAGCACCCCCTCCTCTCCCTACAGTCAACAGCCGGAGAATATCCCTTATCTCCTCCCCTGCTGTCAGGGCACCCGCCTCTTTCCCTGCCCCCTCACATATTCACATATGCAGAGCTAGCCCCAGCGGAATCCTTATTATCTTCTCCATCTCCTCTTCACTCTTGCTGGTGAGCATACTTTATAGGCTCCCTATGTCACATGACAATATCCGCATAACTAATAACTAACTAATAAAGCTAACCTGCCTCTATCCCATCCACTAAATCTCCAAGTTCATGGCAAGCACTAACCCTCATAATTGTCCTCAGCCCTTGTTTTCCCTTGTTTTCTTCATCTGTGCCTTAAGTTTCATTCTGGCACCCAGTCCACAGTGCCACTCACAGTATTTTCGTTGGCATTCCACCATACATCTTAAGTAGGCGGATACTCTAAATAACTGCAGTGTACTGCAATACACCTGGCATAGTTGTTTTAGAAGAGCACCTAAACCACCTGAGCTGTAACCAACCTGCTTCGCCATACAGACAGCTGAGTTTGCTGATAAGGGTCCAGCTGACACTCTGCCAGTTGCTGGTGACAGTTCATGCTGTTTCCATGGGAAGGGTAGACAGTATTGCAACAGGAGGCAAGTAGCATTTTTTTCCACCTTCAAAGTTATTATTGAAGGCATTTCAACATAACAGGTGGGACAATGCATATGTAATGTAAGTCACAAATGGTGCTTCCTGAAACCTCTAACGTCTGGCTTCCTTTAACACTTATTTGTAAAACAATATTTTAATGCAAAAAAAAAAAATACATTCCAAGAAAATGACAGGAAGTAAAACTGTCTGAATACTTGTGTAGCTTCCCTTTAATATAAAGACAATTCAATGAAAACAATAATCAATGGACTATAAACTGCTGCCCAGAAAAAGTAATCAATTTTCCCCCAGTGTTTGTGTAATTGGCAAACAGCACCACATGAAGAACTACATTTCCTGAGCTGCTGATTTTTTTTTTAATAAATAAAATAATAAGTAATGGAACAAACAAGTAAACCTCCAGATGCAGGGAAAACAGAAGGCCAAGAAAGCCACCCTGGTTAATGTAAGTCTTGGGACACATTGCAGCACTGGACAGGTTTTTGTGCATTGCAACTGATGAGGTGTGAACTGTTCATAGACTTTGCAATGCAATGTGTCCATGTGAAAGCACCCTTAAAGTGTACCCATCATGGGTACAATATTTTTTGACCATAGAATCATTCACGTCAATTTTCTGTAGCTACTGTGTGGTTTTCTGTACAATTCTATCCTAAACATCTGAGTAAATAATCGTATTTGAGAAAATGATTGTACACTACCTGCGACCTGGATCCTGGCCCAACTGGATCCTTAATGCAGTGCCCAGAGCTGATCAGGCCAGCACTTCACAAAATCACCCAGTGCTCCTTGCAAAGTGGTCTTTTCCCAGAAGAACTAAAGAAAGCAATCATAAAACCCCTCCTGAAGAAACCATCACTAGATCCTGATTCTGTAACCAACTACAGACCTGTGGCGAACTTACCATTCCTATCAAAAGTTATCGAGAAAGCAGTCGCCAACCAGCTAGAAGCCAGGCTTACAGATAACAACATCTTTGATACTTTTCAGTCAGGATTCAGGAAAAGGCACAGCACTGAAACAGCATTAGTCCGAGTAATGAATGATCTACTTACTGCAAGGGACAAGGGTGATTGCTCAGTTCTGATTCTTCTTGACTTGTCAGCAGCATTTGATACTGTGGATCATGAAATTCTTATCCAGCGACTGAAGAATTACTGTGGCCTAAGGGGTACTGTTCTTAGATGGTTTCAGACCTTCCTATCTGGCAGGACACAGCAAGTATGTCTGGGCACACACTACTCTAATCCAGTGCCACTTGCCTATGGAGTTCCACAGGGTTCTGTACTATCACCATCTCTTTGCAGCCTACATGCTCCCACTGGGCAAAATAATCCATAACTATGGCCTAGGATACCATTGTTATGCAGATGACACACAACTGTATCTGTCCTTCAAGCCTGGCACCCAAGACCCATCAGCATCCATAAATGCGTGTCTAGTGGATTTACAAAATTGGATGAACACCAGCTGGCTGAGGTTGAACTCTGACAAAACAGAGGTGTTGGTGGTAGGTGGTCCACACATGATGGATAAAGTTCAAAACGCTCACCACCTCAAACTAGCAATTGGGGGAGATACTGTACAGTATAAAGACTCTGTGCGAAACCTTGGGGTGATCCTGGATGGAAATCTAAAACTCAGACAGCAGGTATCAGCTGTCGTCAAGTCTTCCTTCTTCCATCTAAGAAATATAGCGAAAATCAAACACCTTATCCCAGCTGAAGACCTACCTGCCCTGGTTCATGCATTTGTATCCTCCCGCCTAGACTACTGCAACGCCCTGTTCATCGGATCTACAGATAAGGCTCTGCGCCCCTTACAGCTAGTACAGAATGCTGCAGCCAGACTCCTAGCCAATGCCCCCCGCAGCTCACACATCACCCCAGTACTGCAAACTCTTCACTGGTTGCCAGTAAAATGGAGAATCAATTTTAAGATCTGCCTGCTGACATTCAAGGCTCTACACCACATGGGACCCAAATACATAGCGGATCTATTGGAACTTTATGCCCCTTCACGCACCCTCCGCTCTGCCAACAAGATGAAGCTGGTTATTCCCAGGATACACTTAACATTTGGTGCTCGGGCCTTTTCCTACGCAGCCCCTACTCTATGGAACTCACTTCCACAATCAGTACGAGAGGCTACTTCTCTGGACAGCTTTAAAAAAAGGCTAAAAACTCACCTCTTTTCCCGAGCCTTTGAGACTGCATAATGCAGGGTCGCAGCGCTTTGAGTCCCCAGGGAGAAAAGCGCTATATAAATATTATTGTTATTGTTGTTGTTATTGTTGTTACAGTTAATGAGCACCTTTAGACTGACAGCTTATGTACATCAATGGTCTATTTAATTATGGGGAAATGGAAAGGAAGCAGCACAAGGCAAAAGGCGTGAAAATGGTTACGATCGACTGGTAAATTGATCCGTTTTCACTGATCCATTTGCCACTTAATGCGAGTGTGAACTGGGCCTAACTCACAGAACAAGCAAAGAACTGCCTTCTGATTCATAAGGCTGATAGGCGGTTTGATTTTTGTTCTGTCCTGTTTTAGGTTGATTTAATAAACTGAAATAGCAGTCAGTGGTACTCTTATTTCTATGCAGATGCAGTAGCTACCTGAGAGTCATAATGATTCATTCAAAAAAAAAAAAAATCTCCAGTTGACTTGTCCTGTCACTGATATTATCACAATTGTTCAGCACAGATACAGATTGCCTGATAAGACTTGAGAATGTTTCTGCAAATGTTGCACAGATTTAGAATTGCAACACAAGAAGCTGGGAGAACAGAGGGGCTGAGTTACCAAGACAGATGCATGAAAAACTGGAGGAAAAGAGGAATAGTAAGAAGACCAAGTAAGGGTTCTGGAAGTAGGTGGAACTGTGGTTTCCCAGCTTCCAATTGAAATCAAGCCTAGAATTCATGTAATCCAAGCTATATATGAAGAAAAAATGGATCCGTCATGGTTCATTTGTTGGCACCTCTGGCAATATAGGATGTGCAATAGTGTTGAGCTATATTGAGTTCTACACAAGCAAATGGAAAGCATGGATAAATAGATACAGAAAGTTGAAACCAGAAAATTAACATTCAAATAAATTAGCAAGACAAGACAGCAACAGACAGAGCAGCATACAAATTGCTTATATATATCCTACTAATATATTAAATGGGAAAGTTTGGATGTTTGGATGTTTGGATGTTTGGATGTTTGGATGTTTGGATGTTTGGATGTTTGGATGTTCGGATGTTCGGATGTTTGGATGTTTGGATGTTTGTTACTCGATCACGCAAAAATGGCTGAACGATTTGAATGAAATTTGGCACACACATAGTACATTACCTGGAATAAAGTATAGGATACTTTTTATTCCCATAACCAAAAAGGGGGCGGAGACAAATACAAATTTCACTGGAAAATTTAAACTGCAGCCATTACACTGTTAATGGTAGGGTCCTCAAACTTTGCACAGTTGGTCGTTGGGTGACTGGGATTAATATTCAGAAAAGTGGGTGGAGCCTACAAAAGACAATCAAAATTCACCTATTGATTTTCAAGGGGAATATTTACATTGCTGCCATTCTTGCACTGTTAATGGCACAAGCCTCAAACCTGGTACAGTTGATCATTGGGTGACTGGGGTTCAATTTGAGAAAGGGAGGTGGAGCCACAAACAGCCAATTAGATTTGTTTCATTCCAATGCAAATTATTGATGCCAAACACTGCAAATCTCACACACTTGGTAATTGAGTAATTGATTAATTGTGTGTGAGGGTTAGAAAAGTGGCCACAGCCAACACCAGCCAAATACATAAGCGGGCAATGCGTGGTCATAAGTGGGCGGAGACAAATACAAATTTTACTGGGAAAATGTAAACTGCAGCCATTCTTACACTATAAATTGTAGGGTTCTCAAACTTTGCACAGTTGGTTACTGGGTTACTGGGATTAATATTCAGAAAAGTGGGTGGAGCCTACAAAAAACAATCAAAAATTACCTATTGATTTTTTCAGGGGAATATTTCATTGCAGCCATTGTTGCACTGTTAATGGCACAAGCCTCAAACCTGGTACAGTTGATCATTGGGTGACTGGGGTTTAAATTGATAAAAGGGGGTGGAGCCACAAACAGAAAATCTTATTTGTTTCATTTGAATGCAGTTTATGGATGCCAAAAACCGCAAAGCTCACAAACTTGGTCATTGAGTAATTGTGTGTTAAGGTTAGGAAAAGTGGGCGCAGCCAACACCAGCTAAATACATAATCAGGCAATACCGGGTCATCAGTGGGCGGAGACAAATACACATTTCACTGAGAAAATGTAAACTGCAACCATTCTTACACTGTTAATGGCAGGGTTCTCAAACTTTGCACAATTGGTCACTGGGTGACTGGGATTAATATTCAGAAAAGTGGGTGGAGCCTACAAAAGACAATCAAAATTCACCTATTGATTTTCAAAGGGAATATGTAATTGCTGCCATTCTTGCACTGTTAATGGCACAAGCCTTAAACCTGGTACAGTTGATCATTTGGTGACTGGGGTTCAAATTTAGACAAAGGGGTGGAGCCACAAACAGACAATCAGATATCAATGCAAATGATTGAAGCCAAAGACCGCAAAGCTCACAAACTTCGTCATTAAGTAATTAAGTAATTGTGTGTGAGGGTTAGGGAAAAGGGGCGGGGCCAACACCAGCCAAATACATACCCGGGCAACGCCGGGCGTCCAGCTAGTATATATATATACACACACACACACACACACACACACACACACACACACACACACACACTCATATGGTGATATTTCAGAGCATCCTTAAGGGTATAAAATATCCACCGAATATTCAGTGCAGGCAGAAGGCATTGAACCGTGTTTAGTATGCATGATTGCTATTTATATTCAGAAGTCGATGTACCTGTACAACTGCTGTTTAAGAAGTTGTTATAGCCTGTTGGGGGGGTATGAATGTCAAAGA